>NC_087365.1:9611515-9914545 GCF_030014295.1 Loxodonta africana | reverse complement strand
CTAGGTTTGCAAATTTGCTAGAGTACGATTTTTTGTAAGAATCTGATATGATTCTTTTAATTTCAGTTGGGTCTGTTGTGATATTGCCCATCTCGTTTCTTATTCGGGTTATTTGTTTCCTTTCTTGTATTTCTTTAGTCAGTCTGGCCAATGGTTTATCAATTTTGTTAATTTTTTCAAAAAACCAGCTTTTGGCTTTGTTAATTCTTTCAATTATTTTTCTGTTCTCTAATTCATTTAGTTCAGCTCTAATTTTTATTATTTGTTTTCTTCTGGTGCCTGATGGATTCTTTTGTAGCTCGCTTTCTATTTGTTTAAGTTGTAGGGACAGATCCCTGATTTTGGCTATTTCTTCTTTATGTATGTGTGCATTTATTGATATAAATTGACCTCTGAGCACTGCTTTTGCTGTGTCCCAGAGGTTTTGATAGAAAGTGTTTTCATTCTCGTTGCATTCTATAAATTTCTTTATTCCTTCCTTAATGTCTTCTATAACTCAGTCTTTTTTGAGCAGGGTAGTGTTCAGTTTCCAAGTATTTGACTTCTTTTCCCTGATTTTTCTGTTATTGATTTCCACTTTTATGACCTTGTGGTCTGAGAAGATGCTTTGTAATATTTCGATGTTTTGGATTCTGCAAAGGTTTGTTTTATGACCTAATAGGTAATCTATTCTAGAGAATGTTCCGTGTGCACTAGAAAAAAAAAGTATATTTTGCAGCTGTTGGGTGGAGTGTTCTGTATAATTCTATGAGGTCAGGTTGGTTGATTGTAGCAATTAGGTCTTCCGTGTCTCTATTGAGCTTCTTACTGGAAGTCCTATCCTTCTCCGAAAGTGGTGTGTTGGAGTCTCCTACTTTAATTGCGGAGGTGTCTATCTTACTTTTTAGTTCTGTTAAAGTTTGTTTTATGTATCTTGCAGCCCTGTCATTGGGTGCATAAATGTTTAATATGGTTATATCTTCCTGGTCAATTGTCCCTTTAATCATTATGTAGTGTCCTTTTTTATCGTTTGTGGTGGATTTAACTTTGAAGTCTGTTTTGTCAGAAATTAATATTGCTACTCCTGCTCTTTTTTGATTGTAGTTTGCTTGATATATTTTTTTCCATCCTTTGAGTTTTAGTTTCTTTGTGTCTGTAAGTCTAAGGTGTGTCTCTTGTAGGCAGCATATAGACAGATCGTGTTTTTTTTTTTTTTTATCCATTCTGCCACTCTCTGTCTCTTTATTGGTGCATTTAGTCCATTTACATTCAGCGTAATTATAGATAAGTATGTGTTTAGTGCTGTCATTTTGATGCCTTTTTCTGTGTGTTGTTGACAATTTCATTTTTCCTCTTAGTTTTTTTGTGCTGAGACTTTTTTCTTTGTAAATTGTGTGTTCCTCATTTTCATAGTAGTCGAATTTATGTTTGCTGAGTCGTTATGTTTTTCTTGGTTTTTATTTTGAGTTATGGAGTTGTTATACCTCTTTGTGGTTACCTTAATATTTACCCCTATTTTTCTAAGTAAAAACCTAACTTGTATTGTCGTATATCATCTTGTTTTCCTCTCCATATGGCATTTCTATGCCTTCTGTATTCAGTCCCTCTTTTTTATTATTGTGCTCTTTTACATAATGACTTCAATGATTCCCTGTTTTGAGCATTTTTTTCTTTTTAAAATTAATCTTAATTTGTTTTTGTGATTTCCCTATTTGAGTTGATATCAGGATGGTCTGTTCTGTGACCTTGTGTTGTGTTGGTATCTGGTATTATTGATTTTCTGACCAAACAATTTCCTTTAGTATTCCTTGTAGCTTTGGTTTGGTTTTTGCAAATTCTCTAAGCTCTTGTTTATCTGTAAATGTTTTAATTTCACCTTCACATCTGAGAGAGAGTTTTGCTGGATATATGATCCTTGGCTGGCAGTTTTTCTCCTTCAGTGCTCTATATATGTCATCCCATTGTCTTCTTGACTGCATGGTTTCTGCTGAGTAGTCTGAACTTATTGATTCTCCTTTGTAGGAGACCTTTCTTTTATCCCTGGCTGCTTTTAAAATTTTCTCTTTATCTTTGTTTTTGGCAAGTTTGATGATAATATGTCTTGGTGATTTTCTTTTTGGATCAATCTTATATGGGGTTCGATGAGCATCTTGGATAGATATCCTTTCGTCTTTCATGATGTCAGGGAAGTTTTCTGCCAACAGATGTTCAACTATTCTCTCTGTATTTTCTGTTATTCCTCCCTGTTCTGGAACTCCAATCACACACAAGTTATTCTTCTTGATAGAGTCCCACATGATTCTTAGGGATTCTTCATTTTTTTAAATTCTTTTATCTGATTTTTCTTCAACTATATTGGTGTCAATTCCCTTATCCTCCAAGTCCCCCACTCTGCATTCCAATTGCTCGATTCTGCTCCTCTGACTTCCTATTGAGTTGTCTAATTCTGTAATTTTACTGTCAATCTTTTGGATTTCTGAATGTTGTCTCTCTATGGATTCTTGCAGCTTATTAATTTTTCCACTATGTTCTTGAATAATCTTTTTGACTTCTTCAACTGCTTCATCAGTGTGTTCCTTGGCTTTTTCTGTAGATTGCTATATTTCATTTATGAGGTCATCCCTAATGTCTTGAAAAAAAAAACTTTTTTTTTTTTTTTGCATTCTCTAAATTAGTTTTTTTATATTCTGCATCTGGCCAGTCCAGGATTGTATCTTCATTTGGGAAAGATTTTGATTCTTTAATTTGGGGATTTGTAGAAGCAATCATGGTCTGCTTCTTTATGTGGTTTGATATCGACTGCTGTCTCCGAACCATGTATATTGTAATGATTTATTTTATATTTGCTCACTGAGTCTTATCTTGTTTTGTTTTCTTTCAATATACGTAGATGGGCTACTAGATTGCATTGTCTTGATTGTTGTAGGCTTTGAATCACTTATGTGGGTTTGGGCTGTTACCAGATATATAAGCCTAAGAGTCCATTCATTATTCTGGAGTAGAATCTGATTTTGGGTTACCAGGTGTGTGGTTTAGACTGTCACCTATTCACTTAGAGGAGTAGTGGTGATAGTTGTGTGCAGCAGATTCTAGTAGCAGAAGGGGGTCACACTCCAGGGGAGGCAGGATGCTGACAGGCTTCCCCCAAGTGCCAGTGAGATAGGTGTTTCTCTATTACTTTCGTGGGTGGGCTCTGCAGATGTACCTTAGGCACCCAATGCAGGTACCTCTACAGATTGGTAGGTGTCACTATCCTCAGACCCCTATGGCAGGAGGCTAAGTGGTTTGGGTGGAGCTTCAGCCCTCAGTTCCCCATTGTGGGTCAGTGAGGGCTCTGTTTAATAGGTGGAGATATCAGACCTGGGAAACCTGTCTTTCCAGTAATTGGCTAAAACAATTACAGTCAGATCACTATCAGAATTGCCTTTGCATTATAATAGCCACCTTGTTCCCTGTAGGGATGAAAGCCCTAGACCGTGGATCTCATATGCTTGGCTGGAGCTGGTTCTGTATTTTTAGTCCAATTTCAGGAAGTCAGGGAAAGATTTTTGGTCCCTGGGTTTTTGTAGCTGCTTCTCTCAGGCCAGGAGAATGGGTTAGGAAAAGACAAAAAGAAAAGAAAAAAAAAACACAGAGCACTTCACTCTCTGGCCCAGGGAATTCCAATGTTAATGAAGCCGCCTGGGAAGGGGAGGGGAGGGATCAGATAGATAGGAGAGAGTAGCACCCAGGAGTATAGACAAAGTTACTTATCTTGCTTGACGATGACTGTTTTTTCTGAGATTCCAGTGGGGCGTGTCACCTGTGTGTGCTGGCTGGGTCCAGATTGTCCCCGAGGGTCAGGCCCACGTCCAGTGTTTGTGCTGTCTCAGAAGCTGTGGTCAGTTCCTCCGCTCGCAGTCCAAAGCCCAGCGCCAAGGTTCCCTGGCTGGGACGCCGCACTGCAGGCTCCAAAACCAGTCGCTGCCTCCTGGTGGCTTCTCCTCCTGTCAGCTGCATCACTGCGCTGCCTGCGTACACTGGCTGGGCTTCCCCTGAGGTCACTTCTGGGGGCTAGGGCTGTGACCTGTGTTTGCGCCATCTCAGGATGCCGTGCTCAGCTCTGCTGCTCCCAGTCCAAAGCCTGGTGCCAAGGTTTTCTGACTGGGACGCTGGCTCCAGGCTCCGAAAACAGTCGCTGCTTCCCTGTGGTTGCTCGTTCTCTCCATAGCCGCGTCAGTGTGCAGTCTGTTTGCACTGGCTGAGTCTCTGTCAACTCTTTAGATCTGTGTTTGATAGTCAGGGTTCATAGATTGTCATGTATGTGATCAATTCACTTGTTTTTCCGAGTCTTTGTTGCAAGGGGGATCCGAGGCAGCTTCTACCTAGTCAGCCATCTTGGCCTCTAGCAAGACAGTCTTTTTAACAAAATCCAGGCTGTTCTTCTTGATAGTAGTGAGGTCCTCCCTCAAGCTTTGTGGAATGGTTACTTATATAGGCATATGGCTCAATCCTATTGGGTGGATTTTATGCACTATATTTGTATAATAACTCACCGATCCCCTTCTCTGGACTCAGCTGGCCAAATCCCTCACAAGTGGCTCCCATCTATTTGCATAACAGCTGACATTTTCTGCCAGCAGGAACTGGCTTCTTCCCTGGGCAACTATAACAAGGGCAACTGTAACAACTCCTCAGGACCCAGGGGAAATATCTCCCAAGCTGTATTCTTTTTCTGTTTTTCACAGAACCAAGGCAAAAGGCTACATAATGAAACTCATCTCACCACAATCAACTTTTCAATAAATGCTGCGGAGTCAATTGTATGGCCATATAGAAAAAAAGAAGAATCTTGTTCCCCTACCTCACACCATACACAAAAATCAATTCCAGGTGAATTATAGACATAAATGTAAAAAGCAAAAACAACAAAGCTTCTATAAGATAATCTTGAAATAGGCAAAAATCATTGACCATTAGAAAAAGAAAATATATACTGGACTTCATTGAAAATACATTTTGTATAGCTTAATAATATTCCCAATTTAGCTGGTGGGGGCAGGGATTCTGAATTATTTCAGAAGTTGATGAGACATAGAGAGAGAACTTTTGAGTAAATCCATAAGGCATAAACTGGCTGTTCTAGTTTTCCTGACTGCTTGACTGATACTCTCCTGTTTTAGTCATCTAGTGCTGCTATAGCAGAAATACCACAAGTGGATAGCTTTAACAAAGAGAAATTTATTCTCTCACAGTCTAGTAGGCTACAAGTCCAAATTCAGGGCATCAGCTCCAGGGGAAGGCTTTCTCTCTCTGTTGGTTCTGGAGGAAGGTCCTTGTCAATCTTCCCCGGCCAAGGAGCTTCCCAGGTACATTGACCCTGGGTCCAAAGTATGCACTCTACTCCTAGTTCTGCTTTCTTGCTGATATGAGGTCTCCATGTCTCTCTGCTCACTTTACTTTTTTATATCTCAAAGGAGATTGGCTTCAGACACTATTTAATGTTGTAAATCTCATCAATATAACTGCCACTAATCCATTTCATTAACAGTATAGTGATAGGATTTACAACACATAGGGAAATTATATCAGATGACAAAATGGTAGATAATCATACAGTACTGAGAATCATGACCTAGCCAAATTGATACACGTATTTTTTGGGGACACAATTCAATCCATGACATTCTATCTGTTGGCCCCCCAAAATTCATGTCTTTGCCACATGTAAAACACATTCACCCCATTGTATCATAACAAAAGTCTTAAATCAACTCCAAGTCCAAAAATTCTTTCTCGTCTGTGAAATCTCAAATACAAGTTATCTACTTCCAAAGGTACAGTGGTGCAATGGACAGTCACAAGTTAGATATTTCCATTTCAAATGACAGAAATTGGAGGGAAAGAAGGCATAACAGGCACCAAGCAAGTTAGCAAAACACATTACTTTAGTCCTCAAGGCTTGAAAATAATCCTCTGTTCTCTGAGACCATTCACACAATAGCCCTGCCCTCCAGACTCTAGGTATTGGCCACAGTCTCTGGATTCTGAATGGAGGCCCATCAGCCTGGGCTTCAGCTCCACCTTCCAGATCCACCGGGATGGCAACTCTGCTCCCTCGGCTTTAGGTGCACCATTCTCCTGGTCCACCCTTAGAAACATCAGAGGCCATGGCTCTATCCTTTCAAACCCAGAGGTCCTGGCCTTACCTTTGTTTGTTTATTTGTTTGAATTGTTGTTGTTGTTTTTAATTTTTATTGTTCTTTAAGAGAAAGTTTACAAATCAAGTCAGTCTCTCATATAAAAACTTATACACATCCTGCTATATACTCCTAGTTGCTCTTCCCTTAATGAGACAGCACACTCCCTCTTTCCACTCTATATTTTCCAGGCCATTCAGCCAGCTTCTGACTCCCTCTGCCCTCTCATCTCCCATCTAGACAGGAGCTGCCTGCACAGTCTCTGATTTATGTGGCCCTTTCTGTCTCTTGGGCTCATAATTACCTTGTATCTTTGATTTTCTTCATTCTCCTTTGCACCAGGTGGGTTGAGACCAATTGGTGCATCTTAGATGGCCATTTTCTAGTGTTTAAGACCCCAGATGCCTCTCTCCAAAGTGGGATGTAGAATGGTTTCTTAATAGATTTTGTTATGCCAATTGACCTATATGTCCCCTGAAACCATGGTCCCCAAACCCCCGCCCTGGCTACATTGGCTTTCAAAGCATTCAGTTTATTCATGAAACTTCATTGCTTTTAGTTTAGTTCAGTTGTTCTGACTTCTCCTGTATTGTGTCTTGTCTTTCCCTTCACCTAAAACAGTTCTTGTCTACTATCTAGTTAGTGAATACCCCTCTCCTCCCTTCCTCCCCACTCTCGTAACCATATAAGAATATTTTCTTCTCTGTTTAAACTGTTTCTTGAGTTCTTATAATAATGGTCTCATACAATATTTGTCCTTTTGCAACTGACTAATTTCACTCAGCACAATGCCTTCCAGATTCCTCCATATTATGAAATGTTTCACAGATTCATCATTGTTCTTTATCAATATGTAGTATTCCATTGTATGAATATACCATAATTTATTTATCCATTCATCCGTTGATGGACACCTTGGTTGCTTCCATCTTTTTGCTATTGTAAACACTGCTGCAATGAACATGAGTGTGCATATATCTGTTGGTGTAAGGGCCCTTATATATCTAGGATATATTCCAAGGAGTGGGATTGCTGGATCGTATGGTAGTTCTATTTCTAGCTTTTTAAGGAAGTGCCAAATCATTTCCAAAGTGGTTGTACCATTTTATATTCCCACCAGCAGTGTATAAGTGTTCCAGTCTCTCCACAACCTCTCCAACATTTATTATTTTGTGTTTTTTGGATTAATGCCAGCCTTGTTGGGTTTTTTTTTTGTTGTTGTTGGGGTGAGATGGAATCTCATTGTAGTTTTGATTTGCATTTATCTAATGGCTAATGATTGTGAGCATTTCCTCATGTTTCTCTACCTGCCTGAATGTCTTCTTTGGTGAAGTGCCTGTTCATATCCTTTGCCCATTTTTTAGTTGGGTTATTTGTCTTTTTGTGGTTGAGTTTTTGCAGTAACATGTAGATTTTAGAGATCAGATGCTGATCGGAAATGTCATAGCTAAAAACTTTTTCCCAATCTGTAGGTAATCTTTTTACTCTTTTGGTGAAGTCTTTGGGTGCGCATAGGTGTTTAATTTTTAGGAGCTCCCAGTTATCTAGTTTCTCTTCTGGTGTTTGTGCATTGTTAGTAATGTTTTGTATACATTTATGCCATGTATTAGGGCTCCTAGCATTGTCCCTATTTTTTCCTCCATAATCTTTATTGGTTTAGATCTTATATTTAGGTCTTTGATCCATTTTGAGTTCATTTTTGTGCATGGAGTGAGGTATGGGTCTTGTTTCATTTTTTTTGTAGGTGGATATCCAGTTATGACAGCACCATTTATTAAAGAGACTGTCTTTTCCCCATTTAACTGACTTTGGGCCTTTGTCAAATATCAGCTACTCATATGCAGATGAATTTATGTCTGGATTCTCAAGTCTGTTCCATTGGTCTATATATCTGTTGTTGTACCAGTTACCAGGCAGTTTTGACTACTGTGGCAGTATGATAGTTTCCAAAATTAGGTACAGCGAGGCCTCCCACTTTGCTCTTCTTTTTCAGTAATGCTTTACTTATCCAGGGCATCTTTCCCTTCCATATGAAGTTGGTGATTTGTTTCTCCATCTCATTAAAAAATGTCATTGGAATTTGGAATATAATTGCATTGTATCTCTAGATTGCTTTTGGTAGAATAGACATTTTTACAATGTTGCGTCTTCCTATCCATGAGCAAGGTATATTTTTCCACTTATGTAGGTCTCTTTTGATCTCTTGTAGTAGAGTCTTGTAGTTTTTTTGTATAGGTCTTTTATGTCTCTGGTAAGATTTATTCTTAGTATTTATCTTCTTGAGGGCTACTGTAAATGGTATTGATTTGGTGATTTCGATGTTTTTTCGTTGGTGTAGAGGAATCCAACTAATTTTTGTATGTTTATTTTGTATCCTGTTACTCTGCTGAACTCTTCTATTAGTTTCAGTAGTTTTCTTGAGGATTCTTGAGGGTTTTCTGTGTATAAGATCATGTCATCTGCAAATAGAGATGGTTTTACTTCTGCCTTGCCAATCTGTATGCCCTTTATTTCTTTATCTAGCCTAATGGCTCTGGCTAGGAGCTCAAGCCCGATGCTGGATAAGAGTTGTGATAAAGGGCATCCTTGTCTGGTTCCCAATCTCAAGGGGAATGCTTTCAGACTCTCTCTCCATTTAGGATGATGTTGACTGTTGCCTTTGTATAAATGCCCTTTATTATGTTGAGGAATTTTCCTTCTGCTCCTATTTTTCTGAGAGTTTTTATCATGAATGGGTGGTGAACTTTGTCAAATGCCTTTTCTGCATCAATTGATCAGATAATGTGGCTCTTGTCTTTTGTTTTACTTACATGATGGATTACATTGATTGTTTTTCTAATGTTGAACCATCCCTGCATACCTGGTATGAATCCCACTTGGTCATGGCGAATTATTTTTTTGATATGTTGTTGAATTCTATTGGCTAGAATTTTGTTGTGGATTTTTGCATCTAAGTTCATGAGGGATATAGGTCTGTAATTATCTTTTTTTGTGGTGTCTTTACCTGGTTTTGGTATCAGGAATATGCCGGCTTCATAGAATGAGTTTGGGAGTATTCCATCCTTTTCTATGCTCTGAAATACCTTAGTAGTAGTGGTGTTAACTCTTTTCTGAAAGTTTGGTAGAACTCTCCAATGAAGCCGTCTGTGCCAGAGCTTTTTTTTTTTTTTGGAAGGCGGGGGAGGTTTTTAATTACCTTTTCAATATTTTCTTTTGTTACGGGTTTGTGTTAGTTTAGGTAGGTAGTGTGTTTCTAGAAAGTCATCCATTTCTTCTAGGTTTTCAAATTTGCTCGAGTACAATTTTTCATCATAATTTGATATGATTCTTTTAATTTCAATTGGGTCTATTATGATATCGCCCATCTTATTTCTTATTCAGGTTATTTGCTTCCTCTCCAGTTCTTCTTTTCTCCGTTTGGCCAATGGCTTATCAATTTTGTTAATTTTTTCAAAGAACCAGCTTTTGGTATTGTTAACTCTTTCAGTGGTTTTTCTGTTCTCTATTTCATTTAATTCTGCTCTAATTTTTATTATTTGCTTTCTTCTTGTGCCTGAGGGTTTCTTTTGCTGCTCTCTTTCTATTCAATCAAGTTGTAGGGATAATTCTTTGATTTTGACCCTTTCTTCTTTTTGGATGTGTGCATTTATTGCCATAAATTGACCTCTGAGCACTGTTTTAGCTGTGTCCCAAAGTTCTGACAGGAAGTGTTTTCATTCTTATTGGATTCTATGAATTTCTTTATTCCATCCTTCATGTTTTCTATAACCCAGTCATTTTTGAACAGGGTATTGTTCAGTTTCCAAGTGTTTGTTTTATTTTCTCTGCTTTTTCTGTTATTGATTTCTGCTTTTATGGCCTTATGGTCAGAGAAGATGCTTTGTAATATTTCAGTGTTTTGGATTCTGCCGAGAATTGCTTTATGACCTAATATGTGGTCTATTCTAGAGAATGTTCCATGTGCTCTAGAAAAGAAAGTATACTTGGCTGCTGTTGGGTGGAGTGTTCTGTATATGTCTATAAGGTCAAGTTGGTTAATTGTGGCATTTAGATCTTCTGTGTCTTTATTGAGCTTCTTTCTGGATGTCCTGTCTTTCACCAACAGTGGCATGTTGAAGTCTCCTACTGTAATTGCAGAGCTGTCTATCTCACTTTTCAATGCTGTTAGAGTTTGTTTTCTGTAACTTGCAGCCCTGTCATTGGGTGCATAAATATTTAATCTGGTTATAGCCTCCTGATATATTGTCCCTTTAATCATTACGTAGTATCCTTCCTTTTCCTTTGTGGTCGATTTAATTTGAAAGTCTACTTTGTCAGAAATTAATATTGCCACTCCTGCTCTTTTTTGATTGTTGTTTGCTTGATACATTTTTTTTCTGTTCTTTGAGTTTTAGTTTACTTTTGTTTCTAAATCTGTGGTATGTCTCTTGTAGGCAGCATATAGATGGATCGTGTTTTTTTTATCCATTCTGCCACTCCCTGTCTCTTTATTGGTGCATTTAGTTCATTTACATCCAACATAATTATGGTTAGGAATGAGTTTAGTGCTGTCACTTTGATGTCTTTTTTTGTGTGTTGTTGACACTTTCTTTTTCCCACTTAATTTTTTGTGCTGAGTAGTTTATCTTTATATATTGCCTTTTCCTCTTATTCCCTGTTGTTTTGTTTCTGCAGAGTCTTTATTTTTTTTCTTGTATTTTATTTTGATGAGTAGGATTGTTAGTCTCCTTTGTGGTTACCTTAATATTTACTCCTATTTTTCTAAGTTTAAACGTAACTTTTATTCCTTTATATCACCTTGTCTTCCTCTACATATGAAAGATCTATGACTCATTTCTTAGTTCCCCTTTATTGTTTTAGTGTTGTTTTCTTTTACATAATGACATTGCTGTTTCTGTTTTGAGTGTTTTTTGTCTTGGTTTATTTTTGTGACTTCCCTATCTGGGTTGACATTTGTTTGCTCTGTCCTGTGTTCTAGTGTTGGGTTGATATTATTGATTTTCTAACCAGAGAACTCCCTTTAGTATTTCTTATAATTTTGGTTTGGGTTTTATGAAACCCCCAAACTTCTGTTTATCTGGAAATGTCTTAATTTCACGTTATTTGAGAAACAGTTCTGCTGGATATATGACTCTCGGTCAGCATTTTTTTTCCTTCAATGCTTTATATAAGTCATCCCATTGCCTTCTTGCCTGCATGGTTTCTGCCAAGTAGTCCAAGTTTATTCTTACTGACTCTCCTTTGTAGGTGACTTTTTGTTTATCCCTACCCACTCTTAAAATTCTCTCTTTATCTTTGGTTTTGGCAAGTTTGATTATAATATGTCTTTGTGACTGTCTTTTAAGACCTACCTTATGTGGAGTTCGATGAGCATCTTGGATACATATCTTTTCATCTTTCATGATATCAGGGGATTTTTCTGCCAACAAATCTTTAGCAATTCTCTCTACTTTTGTTACCCCTCCCTGGTCTGGTACTCCAATCACTCATAGGTTATTTCTCTTGATAGAGTCCCACATGATTCTTAGGGTTTGTTCATTTTTTTTTAATTCTTTTATCTGATTTTTCTTCAATTATATTGGTGCCATGTGTTTTATCTTCAATCTCACTAATTCTGGCTTCCACTTGCTCAGTTCTGCTCCTCTGGCTCTCTATTGGGTTGTCTAATTCTGTAATTTTATTGTTAATCTTAATTTCTGATTGCTTTCTATGGATTCTTGCAGCTTATTAAATTTTTGATTATGTTCTTGAAAAAGCTTTTTAATTTCTTCTACTGCTTTATCTGTGTGTTCCTTGGCTTGTTCTGCATATTCGCTGATCTTCCTGATCTTTTTCCTGATGTTTTGAAGAGTTCTGTATATTAATCTTTTGTATTCTGCAGCTGGTAATTCCAGGAATGCACCTTCATCCCTTGATCCCTTGATTCTTTGTTTTGAGAGCTTGGTGCAGTGATCATGGTCTGCTTCTTTATGTGATTTGATATTGACTGTTGTCTCCGAGCCATCTATAGGCTATTGTATTAGTTTATTTTATGTTTGCTTACTGTATCCTAGTTTCATTCTTTGTTTTGTTTTGATATGCCCAAATAGGTTCTTGCGTTTAGCCAGCTTGATTATTTTCGCCTTTGAAGCTCTAACATCCTGTCACCAGGTGGCCAGAGTTGTTATCAGGTATATAAGCCTAGGAGTCCATTCAATTTTCTTGTATGGATTCAGCTCAGCTGTCCAATTTGTTGGTCATCAAGTGTGTAGTACAGGCTCTGTCCTATAGTCTTAGAGGGGCAGGGGTGATTGGTGTAGGTACAGGTATCTGGTTGCAGCAGTGGCTCATGCTGTCAACAAGGAAGGGGGCTGACAACCATCCCCCTAATGTCTGTGAGGGAAGCATGTCTCTGTTTTCTAGAGTGCACAGGTGCGTGGGTTCTGCAGACAGACCATAGGCACCCAGTGCTTTTGGTTGTAAGGACTGGGCGGTACCAGTTATCCTTGGACCCCTGTCATGGGTGGCTGGTTGACATCAGTGGAGCCACCAGTCCTCTGGCCCCTGATGTGGGTAGGTGAAGACCCTGTTTAATAGGCAAAGCAGTGTCAAACATCAAACACCCACCTCTCTACTGCACAGTTGAAGCAGTTGCAGTCTGCCAGCAAGGGCCTATTCTCCTGAAATAGGCCTACACAGGTCCATGAAGGGTGAAATGGTATTCAAAGTCTACAGACCATTTATGCCTGGACAGGAGCGGCTTCTGTCCTGAGCTCCCTAGCTTAGTGGAGTTGGCAGATTATCTTTTCTCCTAACTGTGAATTTATTCCTTCTCTGAAGCTGGGAGAATAGCTCAAGGTACTCAGCAAAGCATATGTCAGGCCCAGGGAAATCAACAGCCACTGAAGCCAGCTTGGGGATGGGCAGAGCAGTTAAATATATGCAAGTACTTAGCTTTTGCCGAGAGCACCATTCTTCTCTGGTTCCAGAGGTGTGATTAGGCTGTGCAGCTGACTGTTTCTCCCTGAGGAAACTGAGGCCGAATGCTACTACCAGCCTTTCACAGTCACTCCAGGGAATGGTGCCTGAGGGATTCCGGTGATTCAGGTCCGGCAACTCCTCTCTGCTTCTGAACTGTTTATCCCTCCCCCTGCTGCTCAGTCCATTTTCTAACTTTACCTTTGATGTTCTGGGCTCCTAGCTTGTCATAAACATAATCATTTCACTTGTTTTTTTCAGGTCTTTGTTGTAAGAGGGATCACCGGAAGTGTCTGACTATTCCGCCGTCTTGGTCCCACCCCCTGGCCTTACCTTTGAGACTAAGGCAGCTCGGCTTCCTGTGTTTTCTCTCTAGCTTCTGGTCCCTGGTTCCTTGGCCTCTTGGCCTCTCTGGCCTCATGCCCACATCTCTTCTGCTGGGACAAGTGTTTCAAAGCTCTGTAGCTCCACCAATAAGTGCCTAGAGGCACCCCCACTCCACCAGTAAACTCGGCCAGAAGGCACTCAGCTCTCTTGCTCTGTGGTTTGGCAAGCCTAGCTCCACCATTAAGTGCTCAGTGGCACCCCATTCCACCAGGAAGCCTCCAGCACAAAAGCACTCGGCTCTCTCACTCTGTGAGTCAGCTCCAGCGCTCTTTTGCTAATCTCCTGGTTATGTTGATGCCGGTCCTCTGCTGCTTCTTCTCACCATCTGCACTTTCTCTGGTATTAAGAGTTATCCTTGCTTCCTTCTGAGCCCTCCATCCATTCACAGTTTCAAAACCACTTCCACATTTAGGTATCTGTTAGAGCAGCACCCCTCTCCTGGTACTAAATTCTGTTTTGGTCATCTACCGCTGCTCTAACAGAAATACCACAAGTGGATGTCTTTAACAAAGCGAAATTTATTCTTTCACAGTCTAGCAGGCTACAAATCCAAATTCAGGGCATCAGCTCCAAGGGAAGACTTTCTCTCTCTGTTGGCTCTAGAGAAAGGTCTTTGTCATCAATGTTCCCCTGGTCAAGGAGCTTCTCAGGTGCAGGGACCCTGGATCCAAAGGATGCGCCCTGCTCCTGGTACTGCTTTCTTGGTGGTATAAAGTCCCCATGTCTCTCTGCCTGGTTCTTTCTTTTACGTCTCAAAAGAAATTGGCTTAAGACACTATCTAATGTAGTAGATCTCATCAATCTAACTTCCACTAACCCATCTCATTAATGCCATAGTGATAAGGTTTACAGCACATAGGGGAATCACATCAGATAACAAAATGGTAGACAATCGTAAATAATGGGAATCATTACCTAGCCAAATTGATACACATATTTTTGGGGGACACAATTCAATCCATGACACTCTTCCCTCTAGTGCATTGAGGTGTAGTGGGAAAAAGGACTGGATGTGGAGTCAAAAGACTTGAGTTTGATGCCTACTATTTAAAAAAAAAAAAATTTTTTTTTTTTTTTTTTTTTTACTATTTACCAGCTGTTTATTAGCAGTGTGACATTGGAAAATTTACTTAACCTTGCTTAACTTCAGTTTCCAGTATGCACAAGAGCAATATTTACACCCATATCTATAGTTATTATCAAGATTAAATGAGAAATATAAATAAAGCATATGATACATCTTTGGGCTCACTATGAATAATAATAATAATGTTCCCATCTTAATCTCTCCACCCAAATTGGAGTACTGCTGGCTACAAATAGTTGTAGGTGCCATTTATGAAGTGAATACTATGTGCTATGAAATCACAAGGCTGGGAGAGAAGGTGAGAAGGCAGGACAAGGCTAGGAACAAAACATCCAACATGACTGGTGTCTCTCAATCGTCTCTCAGCTGGAGAACCCAGGCACCAGAAAACTGGGGAGAACTCAGATATATCAGCCTCCTCCCCAGCAGTGTTATAACCTGGAGACAACTGTAAAACATTTTCTTTCTGCATTAACATTGTAGGCATATTTCCACAGGGAAAAGCTGGGGCAATTAACAAAAGCTTTTTTCCCCCAACAGCTTTATTTAGTTATCATTTACATACCATAACGTTTACCATTTTAAGTTTACAACTCAATTTCCAAGCATATTTACAGAGTTGTGCGACCATCACCATAATTAAATTTCAGAACATTTTTATCATCCCCCAAAGGGACCTTGTATACATTAGTAGTTCAGCAGCCACTCCCTATTCTTCCTCAGGTAACGTAAAGCTTTTGACTAGTCATTTAATCCATTTCAAACAGTTTTTAATTAAATGGCACTGTGATTATCACAAGGTCCTTGGCTGGTACAAATTGTTTACTCTTAGTACTAACTGAAAGATTGGTGGTTCAAATCCTCCCAGCATCTGAGGAAGAAAGGCCTGGCAATCTGCCTCTGTAGCCGGGTGATCTACTTCCATAAGGTTACAACCAAGAAAACCCTGTGGAGTGCAGTTCTATTCTGAAGTACATGGGATTGATAACCATAAGTCAAAATAAGACTCAACAGCTACTGGTTTGAGTTTTGAGTGATTATCACACTATTGAACAAAACTTCCACCTGAAAGAGATATACGTGCAATGCAGGTTAAAAATCCTCAGAGACTCATGCCTTTTGTTACAGTCATTTCATCATGCAGCTGTTCAGTTGTGGAGGCTCTTCCTCCCCCTGCAGGTCTGACTTCCTTCAGCAGGTTTGCCTGGAGACTTAAGCATTTTAGTTATCAAGTGGTAACCAGACCCTACGAAATTTCCATTAGTTCTTAAACCAGCCCAAGCCAGATCTGGCCCACCCCACATGAGAAGAAGGGCCAGCCGTGACCACTAACTGGCCTCAACAGAGGTGCAGCAGCAGGTGGAGCAAATCAGAAGGAAAACGATCACCTGGACTCTATTCCAAAGCGAGAGGTCTGACAAGAACCATATGACCTTCTGTTTCCTGGCCACCTTCTAGAATTTTTCCTCCTTAGTATGCCTGTGTGGCTGCCATCTTGCTGCCAAATCACATATAAGCCCTACTTCCCCATAACTTGGGGAGTCAAATCTGAGGAACTTTGTCTCCGCTCCTTGCTCTGCACATTGCAATAAAGTTACTTTCTCAAAGACTGGTGTCCAGATAATTGGCAACTCCGAGTGTGCTGGACAAGGACCCACCTTCCTGGGTTCAGTAACATGAGTTGGCCAAATAATGCCACAAACTGTTCTCTGTGGTCATAATAATGACTGGGTCCCAGAGAATTATCACTTAAAGCAGATTCTATGTGATTTGTCTAAGTAGTTCAATTGTAATTTCCAATGGAGGAGACATTACTTTTAGTATGTTCCTGCCATTGGATCCCAGGGATGACTGTGGGGAGACCACAAGACCACCACTTCCCAGTTTGTAAAGCAGATATAATACCTACCTCCTCCCTAGCTGACTGGGAAGCCATGTGGATGAGGACATCAGTCAAGGACTCTGAGCCTTTCAGAAGAAGATGCCAGGTCCAGGCTGTGGCCTCCCTGCTCTAGGGTAGAGTGCCTCAGAACAAGGTACTTTAGTCATTAATCCACCAGGGAGTGTTGTAGGCAGACTCTGTTTATGCTTAATTCTATTCTTTAAAGAAGAATATACCCGGAAGTAATAGAACCTATGAGAATGTCAGCTCCGTGAGGGCCAGGCCCTTGCTTCTTTTGTTTGTTTTCTTTCCATTACCTAACACCATGTCTGGGATACAGTGTGCTCAAAAACATTTATCAAACAAGCGAATAATTTCTGATACTTGTCCCTAAAATACAAATGAGAAAATAAAGACCCAGAGCTTCCCTCCCTTTCTTTCTCCTGAGTTCACTTCCTCAGTAAATCCCATGCTCCTGACTCCCTGACTCAGTGTCTGCTCTGGGAACCCCAACCAAAGTCTGAGGATTTACCACTTTAATAGTTTTCAAAGAGCTTTCACATGCATTTTCCTATTTAATATTCTTAGCCCCCCTCATATCTATCCTCATTCTATAGACACTCCTAGCATCTTGCTGGAAACATATCTAGGACCTGAAAATGTTAATTGTCCTCATTTTACTACTTTCCTTTCCCATGTTTACTCGATCACCAAGTTGCAGTAATTAATTTTTTGCGTATTCTACATTTTATCCAATAGAACTAAAGCTGCAAATATCAATCAATTCATGTTTGTTAGACACTTTTGGGCTTTGTGGCAATGCCCTAGCCACCCTATAAGAGGGAAGATCAAGGGATGTTGTTGTTGTTGGTTGCCATTGAGTCAGCTCTGACTCATGACAACCTTATGTATAACAGAATGAAATATTGCCCTGTCATGTGCCATCTTCATGATTGTTGCTACGTTTGAGTACATGGTTGTGGCTATTGTGTCAATCCATCTCATTGAGAGTTTCCCTCATTTTTGATGTCCCTCTATCAAACATGACGTTTTTTCTAGTTATTTGTCTTCCCTGATGAGTTCAAAGTAAGTGAGTCACAGTCTGATCATCCTCACTTCTAAGGAGTAGTCTGGTTGTATTTCTTTGTTTATTCTTCTGGCACCCCATATATTCAGTATTCTTCATCAACACCGCAGTTTAAATGCATCAATTCTTCTTTCTTCCTTTTTCATTGTCCAGTTTTGCATGCATATAAGGCGTTTGAAAACACCATGGCTTGGGTCAAGCACACCTTAGTCATTTAAGTGACATCTTTGCTTTTTAAAGTTTTAAAGGGGTCTTTTGCGTCAGATTTCCCCAATGGAATACTTCATTTGATTTCTTGACTGCTGCTTCCATAGGTCAAGGCCATCACACATGGCCAAAAAGTTTGATTTATTTATATAAGGTAAATAGATCAAAGTATGTATCAGCAAACAATTTTGTCAGTCCATCCCCAAATCAAATTTATTACCGACATGCCATATGGCTGTGGAGAGCACTAATAAACCTGAAATATACAGTACCAACAGAGTGGGTGGTAATTTCCGTTATTTCTGCATTTTCACTTGTCCTCAAGCTGCCTTTCCTAAGGTTTAGCCCATTTCTTTTTTATCTTATGCTATGTAACTTCTACCTTCTGTGGATTAGATGGAAGCATTTCTGTGCAATAATAACCCACAAATTACGGTTTCATTCAACTCCCAAATGAGTAACTTCTGAAGATTTCATCTACTTTGTCTAAGGCTTGAATATAATTCAACCGGAGGCTGACTTCAAAAACATCAATATGTAAGGAAACATGTTATTTTAAAAAATAAATAAATAAGTAAGGAGAGTTCACAACCCTGGGTTTTGGGCTCACTGACCTGAGCAATAGCCTAGAAAATTTGAGATTCTAAATTCTAAGTTTAGTAAAATATGTTATTAAACCAAAAGAATGCACAAAAAGAGGAACCAAGAAACAAAAGCAAAATGAGACAAATAAAAAATAAAATGGTAGAACCCAATTTTAACTCTATTAATAATTACATTAAATATAAACAAACTAAATACTTCAATCGAAAGGAAGAGAATGTCAGATTAGATACAAAAGCAAGACTCATCTTCATCCTGTCTACAGAGATGCAATTTATTTAAATTTAATCAACTCATATGGCTGGATGTCCTCATCTAGGAAAGAGTATCCTAGGGTGGCCAGGTCTTGGCAATTGAGGGATAAGTTATTACCATCAAGCAGGTTTTTCTAAAAGTAGCAGAATTCAAGGGGACATAAACCTCACCTCTTGATGGGAGAGAGTAAAAATTTTTAAACTATCACAAGGATAAAGCTACCTATCTTGTATGTTGATCATAAAGATTAGAGTTGAGCATTATGCAGATATTAGGTGTATGAATAAGTAGTTGCTGTTACGATTATTGGCACAGCAGTGGTTCAATGGTAGAATTCTTGCCTTCCATGCAGAAGACTTGAGTTCAATAAATAACAATGCTGGATTATAAATCACAGAATAAAATCAACATCCATGAATCTAATTCCTGGACAATGTACCTCAAGCACAGCTGTCATCTGTCTATCAGCAGAGGATTGCATGTTGCTGTAACACTGAAGAGGTTTCAGAAGAGTTTCCAGACTAAGATGGAGTGGGAAGGAAGGCCTGGATACCTACTCAACCAATGAAAACCCTATGGATTAGAATGGTCTGATCTACAACTGATCATGGGGGTGATGCAGGACCAGGCAGTATTTCATTCCTTTGCATGTGGGGTTGCCATGATTCAGGGGCCGACTCAATGGCCGATAACAACATTATCATTATTATAGATGTTAAAATAGTGAATGATTTAAATGCATAATCTAGTCAATTCTTTTACCTCTGACCGTCAGAACTTCAATATTCTATGGTATCTCTGCATGAGATGTTTAGAAGTTTATTGTCTTACGTTAGGTGCCCCACAAACAGACTCTGAATTGAGGATTTGAGTGCAAGTGGTTAATGAAGAACATCTCACTCAGAAAGCTGGTGTGGAAGTAAGAAAAGCAAAAGAAGGAAGAGAGAGAAGCTAAGCAAAATTGTGATGTCAGGCAAAGTCCTGCAGTTTCAACTAGCTCCCGTGGGGAACTCAAGAGTGTACGTTATGCCTCTGAGTTTCCCCGACCAGAGACCAGGAATTATAGACAAGTAAAGAAATACAAGAATTTTCTTAAACATTACTCACCTGCTTTTTTCTTAATATTTAAAAAAACGCTTTCTTTGCAGCAGTCGCTATTGATGGTTGGAAAAACTGTATTTATACCAAGAGCCCCATGTTTAACTACATTTGATGGCATGACCCTAGGGATTAATATTATTGCTATGCCATTTTGTATTGGCTAATAATAAAAAACCAAACCCATTGCTGTCGAGTCTATTCCAACTCATCATGACCCTATATGACAGAGTAGAACTGCCCCATAGGGTTTCCAAGGAGAAGCTGGTGGATTTGAACTGCTGACCTTTTGGTTAGCAGCTATAGCTCTTAAGCACTACATCACCAGGGTTTCCTATTGGCTAATAGAACCAACAAAATCAATTTTAAGGACCCAGAGAGTAGGTGGTGTCTTTGCATTAGCCTGGCTTTATGCTGCCTCTGAGCTCTATGCTGACTCATGTGGAGGGTTCTCTTGCTTCAGTCTTCATGGCTTTTTGTTTTTGCTTTGCTTTTTCTTGAACACCACCTGGCTTTCCTACCTGCTCCCTTGGCAGATAGGCCTGGTGTTGCCCCACCCCAAACTTCAGATGAGTTAGCAGTTAGCTGTAGACTGAGGACCCCAAAGACTGGGATTCAACCAAAACCTCTAACTTTGTTACCCCTGCCTGCAATATAAGAAAACCTCTGAGCCAAACGATGATGACTCCTTGGATCAGATGTTTTTCTTGTCTGGACTGAGACTAGGGAATACTGGCATGGAAAATCCCTATGTTCACTTGCTTTGCTTTCTTGCTCTTTCTCTTCGAGATCTAAGCAGCACTGGGGTTGAGATGGAGCCCATCGAGGGGGCAAAAAATCCAACCTGGAAAATGAGCTAGCAAGGTCCGGCCAGCAGGCTTGGCAGCCCTCCTGAGGTGTGACTTTCTGACCCTCTTTCTAATGCCCCAGTGCCATGCATCTTTTTCTTTACCTTTTCCATCTTGGCTTTTGCAATTAAGGTCTGGAATTTAGGGTTGTTCTGAGCAGAAGACCTGAGGTGAGCAGCAATGTGATTCAACAGCGATGTGTTTTCTCCAGTGTCCTAAAGGAAGAAGAGAACCCCAGATTTAGCCATGTGGATAATTCCTCTGAGGCTAAGAAAGAAAAATGATAGCACAGAGCATATGTGTTCTCAGAGAGGTTATTTTCCTTTGCCAATCTTTGTGACGGTTTTACTTCCTGAATCTCAACTACGTACTGGGTTAAGAAAACACTGAGCATAATACAGTGTTTGGTACAAGTTGTCATTGATTCCACAAATATTTATAAGCAGTTATTTGTCATGCATTGTTCTAGGTGTTACTTAAATGAACAAAAACGTAAAATAAAACCGTTATACCTAATTACAGTGTTCCTAAATGGTGGTAAGATAGAGCTCTGGGATATAATTTTAGTCCTGTCATGTAGATCCCCAAGATGTTTATTAATTACAAAGAGGAAAATAGTAATTTTACAGTGGAGAAATCCAGCAGATACCACCTTAACCAAGTGATCAAAGGTAACATCAGCAGGAAGACCTGTCAACATGATGTTCCCCTGATGTACTTAGGAGGACACAATATCCCTTCTGGGGTGTTCTGCCAAAATTGCTTCACCTCAGTCTAATTTTGAGACAAATCCAAATTGAGGGATATTCTACAAAATAGCTGACCAGTCGTTTTCAACAGTGTCAAAGTCAGAAATGACAAGATTCAGAAACTGTCAGATTTGAGGAGTTAAGGATACTTGAGGAGCCCTGGTGGTGCAGCAGTAAAGCACTTGGCTGCTAACTGAAATGTGGGCTGTTTGAACCCACCAGGTGCCCTTCATGACAAGATGTGGCAGTCTGCTTCTGTGAAGATTACAGCCTTGGAGACCCTATGGTGAGGTTCTACTCCGTCCTATAGGGTGGCTATGAGTCTCAATGAGAAGGATACGTGACATCTAAATGCAATAGTGGAAAAACTGTTGAAATCCACATAAAGTCTCTAGATAGTTGATAGTATTGTGCTAATGTCAGTTTCTTAATTTTGACTTGTTTATGCAAGATGTTACTATTAGGAGAGGCTGGGTGAAGGGAAAATGGGAGCCCTCAGTATTATTTTTACAACTTTGTAAGTCTAAATTTTTTTTTAAGTGACATTTTAAAGCAGGTCTATTTTAGGTTCCATAGAAAAAGATGTGCCTTTAAAGGTTCAGAATGATCTGGTTTTATAAAACACCTGTTCATCATGAACTGAATGTACATTGCGAGAGACAACCTGTGTGTCTACAGAGAAGGAACAAAAACTGCCTGTCAAAGTAACTGAGACTTATGTTCTTGCTTCACCCACTGCTGATTCAGTGTTACCAGGTCATCTTGGTTTCCCAGGTTTGTTCCTAGCTCATGAGTGTTACAAGTAATTACTACTGTTTGCTTGGGGTAATATGGCTCATACAATACTTTGCTGTAAAAATTGAATCAATACTAAAAAACAGCTGGTATGATGTTTGTTTGCCTGAATCAGATGTCACATCTGCCTTATAACTTCTGATCTCACATTGGTACACTGGGGTCCTCCGACCAAGTCCAAAAAGACTTTATACCTTAATGCAAGACTTTGGTTATGGGGACATGTCAATAGGAAGGAAAATAAAGAACAAGGCATTTCTCCCTCTCTACAAAACTGTATGCCCTTCTGAGAGAAAAATCAAATTTCAAGTAAAAGAAAGGTTTGCAGGTCATCAGGGTTATGAAAATCACAGTAACCAACGGCAGGAAATTCCGATGGTGCCTTTTGTACTGCATCCATGAAACGAAGCGCCCTAGGACATCGATCGGTTTAACTGAGAGATTGAAAAGAGCTGAGTAGTCCCTGCTTTTACCTTTTGAGTGTGTTTCAGGATTACTTTTCAAAGAATCCTTCTATTTTTAAGGAAACTATTTTTAATAGCAGGTGATATGTGTTCTTTCTTGGTCTATTAACAATAACAGCAGTTCAAAAGCTCAGGGGAGAAACAAGCCACAACCTCATCTACTCTGAGACCAGAAGAAATAGATGGTGCCTGGCTACCACCACTGACCATTTTAACTGGGGTCACAATAGTTGGTCCCAGATAGAATAGGAGAAAACTGTGAAACAGAACTCAAATTCTTATTAAAAAAAAAAAAAAAAAGCTAGAAAAACTGGAACATTAGAGAACAGAGGACTATCACCCTGCCTGAGACTATCACCCTGAGGCACCCTTAAAACCTAGACTGGAGCCTATGCCCTGAGATCACCCTTTAGCAAAATAGCAGAGCAGCAAACAAAATAAAGGCTCTTACCCATAAGATCGGTGCTCCAACAGAGAACCCTTCACCTAAAATAGTTCTTATCTACTAATTAGTGAAAACCTCTCCCTCCCTCCCACTCTCGTAACCATCAAAGAATATTCTCTTCTCTGTTTAAACTATTTCTCAAGTTCTTATAATAGTGGTCCTATGCAATATTTGTCCTTTCGCAACTGACTAATTTCACTCAGCATAATGCCTTCCAGATCCCTTCATGTTACGAAATGTTTCACAGATTCATTGCTGTTCTTCTCGATGCATAATATTCCATTGTGTGAATATACCATAATTTATTTATCCACGAATCCATTGATGGGCATCTTGGTTGCTTCCATCTTTTTGCTATTGTAAACGGTGCTGCAATGAACATGGGTGTGCATATATCTTTGTGTAAAGGCTTTTATTTGTCTAGGATGTATTCCATGGAGTGGGAATGCTGGATTATATGGTAGTTCTAGTCTTTTAAGGAAGTGCCAAATTGATTTACAAAGCGATTGTACCATTTGACATTCCCACCAGCAGTGTATAAGTGTTCCAGTCTCTCCACAACCTCTCCAACATTTATTATTTTGGGTTTTTTGGGCTAATGCCAGCCTTTGTAGAGTGAGATGGAATCTCATTGTAGTTTTGATTTGCATTTCTCTAATGGCTAATGATCATGAGCATTTCATGTATCTGTTATCTACCTGAATGTCTTCTTTAGGGAAGTGTCTGTTCATATCCTTTGCCATATTTTAATTGCGTTATTTGTCTTTTTGTGGTTGAGTTTTTGCAGTACCGTGTAGATTTTAGAGATCAGACGCTGATCGGAAATATAGCTAAAAACTTTTTCCCAGTCTGTAGGTAATATTTTTACACTTTTGGTGAAGTCTTTGGATGAGCATTGGTGTTTGATTTTTAGGAGCTCCTAGTTGTCTGGTTTCTCTTCTGCATCGTTAGTAATATTTTGTGTGCTGTTTATGCCATGTATTAGGGCTCTTAATGTCCCTATTTTTTCTTCCATGATCTTTATCGTTTTAGATTTTATATTTAGGTCTTTGATCCATTTTGAGTTAGTTTTTGTGCATGGTGTGAGGTATAGGTCTTGTTTCATTTTTTTTTTGCAGATGGATATCCAGTTATGCCAGCACCACTTGTTAAAGAGACGGTCTTTAACATTTAACTGCTTTGGGGCCTTTGTCAAATATCAACTGCTCATATGTGGATGGATTTATGTCTGGATTCTCAATTCTGTTCCATTGGTCTATATATCTGTTTTTGCACCAATACTAGGCTCTTTACTACTGTGGCGGTACATGTTCTAAAATCAGGTAGAGTGAGGTCTCCCACTTTGTTCTTCTTTTTCAGGAATGCTTTGATTATCGGGGGCCTCTTTCCCTTCCATGTGAAGTTGGTAATTTGTTTCTCCATCTCATTAAAAAATGTCAGCGGAATTTGGATAGGAATTGCACTGTATCTATAGATGGCTTTTGGTAGAATAGACATTTTTACAATGTTATGTCTTCCTATCCGTGAGCAAGGTATGTTTTTCCACTTACGTAAGTTTCTTTTGGTTTCTTGCAGTAAAGTCTTGCAGTTTTCTATGTTAAGTATTTTACATCTCTGGTAAGATTTATTCCTAAGTATTTTACCTTCTTGGGAGCTACTGTAAATGGTATTGCTTTGGTGATCTCCTCCTCGATGTTCTTTTTTATATGTTTTTCTTGTATCCTGATACTCTGCTGAACTCTTTTATAAGTTTCAGCAGTTTTCTTGAGGATTCTTGAGGGTTTTCTGTGTATGAGATCATGTCATCTGCAAATAGAGATGCTTTTACTTCTTCCTTACCAATCTGGATGCCCTTTAAAGTAATAACTTTGTCAAATGCCTTTTCTGCATCAATTGATAAAATCATGTGGTTCTTGTCTTTTGTTTTATTTATATGATGGATTACATTAATTGTTTTTCTAACGTTGAACCATCCCTGTATACCTGGTGTGAATCCCACTTGGTCATGGTGAATTATTTTTTTGTTATGTTGTGGAATTCTATTGGCTAGAATTTTGTTGAGGATTTTTGCATCTAAGTTCATGAGGGATATAGGTCTACGATTTTCTTTTTTTGTGGTGTCTTTTACTTTTTTTTTTTACCTGGTTTTGGTATCAGGAATATGCTGGCTTCATAGACTGAGTTTGGGTGTATTCCGTCCTTTCCTGTGCTCTGAAATACCTTTAGTAGTAGTGGTGTTAACTCTTTTCTGAAAGTTTGGTAGAGCTCTGCAGTGAAGTCATCAGGACCAGGGCTTTTTTTGTTGTTGTTGGGAGTTTTTTGATTACCTTTTCATTCTCTTCTTTTGCTATGGGTCTATTTAGTTGATTACCTTTTCATTCTCTTCTTTTGTTAAGGGTCTATTGTTCTACCTCCGTGTTAGTTTAGGTAGGTAGTGTGTTTCTAGAAAGTCATCCATTTCTTCTACGTTTTCAAATTTGTTTGAGTATAGTTTTTCATAGTAATGATATGATTCTTTTAATTTCAGTTCGGTCTGTTGTAATACTGCCCATTTCATTTCTTATTTGGGCTATTTGCTTCCTCTCCTGTTTTTCTTTTGTCTGTTTGGCCAGAGGTTTGTCAGTTTTTTCAAAGAACCAGCTTTTGGTAATGTTAACTCTTTCAATTGTTTTTCTGTTTTCTATTTCACTTAGTTCTGCTCTATTTTTTTTATTATTTCCTTTCTTCTAGTGCCTGAAGGTTTCTTTTGTTGCTCTCTTTCTATTTGTTCAAGTTGTAGGGATAGTTCTTTGATTTTGGCCCTTTCTTCTTTTTGGATGTGTGTATTTATTGGAATAAATTGACCTTGAGCACTGCCTTCACTGTGTCTCAAAACCTCTGATAAGAAGTTTTCTTATTCTCATTGGGTTCTCTGAATTTCTTTATTCCATCCTTAATGTCGTCTATAACTCAAGTCATTTTTGAGCAGGATATTGTTCAGTTTCCAAGTGTTTGTTTTATTTTCTCTGCTTTTTCTGTTATTGATTTCTGCTTTTTTGGCCTGATGGTCAGAGAAGATGCTTTGTAATATTTCAGTGTTTTGGATTCTGCCGAGAATTGCTTTATGACCTAATATGTGGTCTATTCTAGAGAATGTTCCATGTGCTCTAGAAAAGAAAGTATACTTGGCTGCTGTTGGGTGGAGTGTTCTGTATATGTCTATAAGGTCAAGTTGGTTAATTGTGGCATTTAGATCTTCTGTGTCTTTATTGAGCTTCTTTCTGGATGTCCTGTCTTTCACCAACAGTGGCATGTTGAAGTCTCCTACTGTAATTGCAGAGCTGTCTATCTCACTTTTCAATGCTGTTAGAGTTTGTTTTCTGTAACTTGCAGCCCTGTCATTGGGTGCATAAATATTTAATCTGGTTATAGCCTCCTGATATATTGTCCCTTTAATCATTACGTAGTATCCTTCCTTTTCCTTTGTGGTCGATTTAATTTGAAAGTCTACTTTGTCAGAAATTAATATTGCCACTCCTGCTCTTTTTTGATTGTTGTTTGCTTGATACATTTTTTTTCTGTTCTTTGAGTTTTAGTTTACTTTTGTTTCTAAATCTGTGGTATGTCTCTTGTAGGCAGCATATAGATGGATCGTGTTTTTTTTATCCATTCTGCCACTCCCTGTCTCTTTATTGGTGCATTTAGTTCATTTACATCCAACATAATTATGGTTACGAATGAGTTTAGTGCTGTCACTTTGATGTCTTTTTTGTGTGTTGTTGACACTTTCTTTTTCCCACTTAATTTTTTGTGCCAAGTAGTTTATCTTTATGTATTGTCTTTTCCTCTTATTCATTGTTATTGATTTTGTTTCTGCTGAGTCTCTACATTTTTCTTGTATTTTATTTTGATGAGTAGGATAGTTAGTTTCCTTTGTGGTTACCTTAATATTTACTCCTATTTTTCTAAGTTTAAACCTAACTTTTATTTCTTTATATCGCCTTGTCTTCCTGTCCATGAGAAACATCTATGACTACATCTCTTGGTCCCTCTTTATTATTTTAATGTTGTCTTCTTTTACATAATGACATTGCTGTTCCCCTGTTATAAGTGTTTTTTAATCTTGATTTATTTTTGTGGTTTCCCTGTCTGGGTTAACATCTGATTGCTCTGTCCAGTGTTCTAGTCTTCGGTTGATACCTGATATTATTGATTTTCTAACTACAGAACTCCCTTTAGCAATTCTTGTAGTTTTGGTTTGGTTTTTACAAATTTCCTAAGCTTCTGTTTATCTGTAAATGTCCTAATTTCACCTTCATATTTGAGAGACAGTTTTGCTGGATATATGATTCTTGGCTGGTAATTTTTTTCCTTCAATGCTTTATATAAGTCATCCCATTGCCTTCTTGCCTGCATGGTTTCTGCTGAGTAGTCCGAGCTTATTCTTATTGACTCTCCTTTGTAGGTGACTTTTCATTTATTCCTAGCTGCTCCTAAAATTCTCTTTGTATCTTTGGTTTTGACAAGTTTGATTATGTCTTTGTGACTTTCTTTTAAGATCTACCTTATGTGGAGTTTGATGAGCATCTTGGATAGATATCTTCTCATCTTTCACTATATCAGGGAAGTTTTCTGCCAACAAATCTTCAACAATTCTGTTTGTATTATCTGTTATCTCTCCCTGCCCTGGTACTCCAATTACTCATAGGTTATTTCTCTTAATAGAGTCCCACATGATTCTTAAGGTTTCTTCATTTTTTTAAGCTCTTTTATCTGATTTTTCTTCAGATATATTTGTGCCAAGTGCTTTACCTTCAAGGTCACTAATTCTGCCTTCCACTTGCTTAATTTTGGTCCTCTGACTTTGTATTGAGTTGTCTAATTCTGTAATTTTATGTTAACCTTCTGAATTTCTGAGTGCTGTCTCTCAACGGATTCTTGCAGCTTATTAAATGTTTCCTTATGTTCTTGAATAACCTTTTTCATTTCTTCAACTGTTTCACTTGTGTGTTCCTTGGCTTGTTCTGTATATTCCCTGATCTCCTTCCTAATGTCTTAAAAAAAAAAAAAAAAAAGAGTTCTGCATATTAATCTTTTGTATTCTACATCCAGTAATTCCAGGAAGGCACCTTCATCCAGACGATCCTTTGATTCTCTATTTTGAGAGCTTGTTGAAGCGATCATGGTCTGTTTCTTTATGTGGTTTGATATTGACTGTTGTCTCCAATACTTCTATAAGTTATTGTATTGGTTTATGTTTGCTTACTGTATTCTAGTTTCTTGCTTTGTTTTGTTTTGATTTGCCCAAATGGGTTCCTTGAGTGAGCTAGCTTTATTATTTTTGCCTTTGGAGCTCTGAGATCCTGGCACCAGATGGCTAGAGCTGTTATCAGGTACATGAGCTATGAGTCCATTCTTAAGCTCTTGTTGGATTCAGCTCAGGTGTGCAGGTAGTTGTTCATCAAGTGTGTAGTACAGTCTCTGTCATGCTGTCTTAGAGGGGCAGGGGTGTTTGGTGCAGGTACTGGCATCTGGTTGTGGCAGGGGGTCACTCTCTGAATAAGGCAGGGGGCTGAAAACCATCCCCCAAACGTCTGCGAGGAAAGCACTTCCTTGTTCCCTAGAGCATACAGGTGGGTAGGTTCTGCAGACAGACCATGGGCACCTAATGCTTTTAGTTGTAAGGGCTGGGAGGTACCAGTTATCCTTGGACCCCTGTCGCGGGTTGCTGGGTGACCTGAATGGAGCCACCAGCCCTTAGGCCCCTGATGTGGGTAGGTGTGGACCCTGTTTAATAGGAAAAGTGGTGTCAAATATCAAACACCCACCTCTCCACCACACAGCTTAAACAGTTGCAGTCTGCCAGCAAAGGCTTATTCTCCTGAAATAGGCCCACACAGGTCTATGCAGGAAGCGAAGGTATTCAAAGTCCAAGGACCGTTTATGCCTGGACAGGAGCCGCTTCTGTCCTGAGCTCCCCCAGTTAGTGGAGCTGGCAAATTATCTTTTCCTTCTGATGTGAATTTATTCCTTCTGAAGACCAGAAGCATGGCTCAGGGCACTCAAATGGGTGTATCTAAGGCCCAGAGAAATCAACAGCCACTGAAGCCAGCTTGGGGGTTGGCGCACAGTAAAATATACACAAGTACTTAGCTTTTATGGACAGCGCCATTCCTCTCTGGCTCTGGAGATGTGAGTAGGCTGTGCAGCTGTCTGCTTCTCCCTGAGGAAACTGCGACTGAGCGCTACCACCAGCCCGCTGCAGTCACTCCCAGGAATAGTGCCTGAGGGATCCTGGCAATTCATGTCCGGCAACTCATTTCCACTTCTGAACCGCCTCTCTCTCCCCCTGCTGCTCAGTCCATTTTCTAACTTTGCCTTTGATGTCCAGGCCTTCTAGCTTGTCATAAATATAATTGTTTCACTTGATTTTTCAGGTCTTTGTTGTGAGACGGATCTCCGGAAGCATCTGGCTATTCCGGCATTTTGGCCCCACCTCTTTGGCCAAAGGGATTTTGATGACCTATGATTATTGAGAGCTTGAGTCAGAATCAAATCAGCGGCACTGGGTTTGGTTCTTTTTTTTATTTGCCATATAATGGCAAATTACTTCTCTTTATAAATCTAGTGTTTTTATTGAAAAATTGAGTTTTTTCACCATTCCAGAAACCCACTGTTCCTTCTCATGCATGCTTCAGAAATTTCCTACGCACATATAAATATATTAGTATATACACACATGCACACACATCCACTTTCACACACACACGTATATATACATATATACATATTTTTTTTTACATATGTACACGTACTATGTATATATGTGTGCATATATAAATACATCATTTACACAAATGACAGGTTATTATTCTATCCATTTGTGTTAAAAATGTTTGTATTAGGATTTTTCTATATAATCAATATTTAGATACCTCATAATACCCTGGATAGCATTCCACTTTGTGTATGTTGTAGAACAAAGGTCAATATATTATGGCCTGTGGACCAAATCCCACCCACTGCCTGTTTTTGTACCTGAGCCAAGAATGGTTTTGATAGCATAATAACCTCTATTTTGCCTCTTGGCCCACAAAGCCCAAAACACTTACTATCTGATCTTTTAAGAAAAAGTTTGCTGGTCTCTATTCTAGACATGCTTGGCCAGTCTCCCTTTGAAAGGCCTTTCAATTGTTTCCAATTTCTTGCTAGTATAAATGATGCTCAGTAACATTCTTCTTCACTGATTTTTGCATTCATGTATATCTGTAGGATAAATTCCTAGCAGAGGAATTGCCGGATCAAGGGTTTTTTTTTTTTTTTTGCTAGTTAACGCCAAATGGCCGTGGAAAGAAATGGCGGCCTTCTGCTTCTCATCAGCAATGCCTCTTTCCCCATGTACTGACAGTGTGAACTATCAGCTTTTTTAGTTTTATTGTCTTGTTGTTGGAATTTCCATTTCTTTAGTTATAAGTTAGGATGAGCACCTTTTCATTCCTTTATAAACTATCTGTTCTTGTCCTTTGTTTATTTTTCTTCTGGGTAGATAGAGATATTTACCAGCTTTTGTTTTAAATACAGTTCTTCATATATTAATGTCCCTGGGTGGCAAATTTCACTCTAGACTACTAATTTAAAGATCACCAGTTCAAATCCACCCAGCAGCTCTGTGGAAGAAAGGACTGGCGACCTGCTTCCATAAAGATTGCAGTGATGAAAACCCTATGGAATAGTTCTACTGTGTAACACATGAGCTTGCCATGAGTGGGAATTAACTCAATGGCAAAAGATTTGATTTTGGTTGGCTTTATATATTAAGGAAACTGGACCTTTGTCATATGAGCGGCAAATATTTTTTCCAAGTTTGTAATTTCTAAAAACTTTTTATAAGTATTTTCCCCTAAATAAAGTTTATATGTACACAGATTTGTCAGTTTTTTCCATGATGGCTTCTGGATTGTATGTCTTACTTAGAAAGATCTTCCCTGTTTGGAGATGACTGGGGTGGAAAAAAAAACTCTCATGTTTTCTCCTGGTACTTCTATGTGTTTTTAAGAGCTTTAATCCATCTGGAAGTTACTTTGGTGTGAGGAGAAAGGTATGGCTCCAGCTGGTTGTCAGCTGTCCCAAAGCCATTTATTGAATAAGCCATCTTTTTTTCACTGCCTCGAAATGCCACCCTTCCGTATGTCTTGGGTCTATTTCTGGGCTCTCTAATTTGTTCCACTGATTGAGTTGTACATTCATTTGTTAGTCTGAAGCAACTTTAATTAAGTAGAGTTGTATGGTGTCTTTTATTATTTGGAAGGAACTTTTTCTTCCTTGTTAACCTTCTTTTATAGAATTTTCTTGGCTATTCTTGCATGCTTCACTTTCTATATAAACTTTAGAATCTCCTTATCTAATTCAAAAGTTGGTAATTTCATTGAGATTATATTAAATTTTTAGATAAATTCAGAGAGAAAAAATACAATATTAGGTCTTCCTATTCAAAGACAGAGTATGTCTTGCTATTCAAGTTTTTTTCTTTTCTTTGCTAAATCTTTAAAGTTTTGGTTCACATAAATTCATTTTAATTAACTTTATTCCTAGGTATGTCACTTTTGCAGTTATTATAAGTGGGTTTTTCTTCTATTATATTTTTAAACTGATTCTTTGTATATAAAAATGCTATTGCTTTTTGTGTATTAAATTTATAATTAGCCACATTACTGAATTTTCTTATTACTTTGATTCTTCCAGTTGATTCTCCTGGGTTTCCCAGGTATACAATCATATCACCCACAAGTAAGAATAATTTTGCTTTCTCCTAGAAGTAATTACACATTTACTGTTACTATAGGATCTCACTGCAGGGCCATGCAAGGGGCTCCTGGTTCTGTCATCCTAGGTGGCTGTGTCTACAGGTGGGCTGTGCCAGCTCCGAGGGTTCTCCTCTGTGGCCTGGGTCCTAGGCTGACTTCCCACCAGCATAAAACTTCAAATAGAGAAGAGCAGAGGAAAGGCAGGATCATACCTGGAGTTAAGAAGGAAAACCCCACTGCAGCGTGGAGAAAGGCTGCATAAGGGCAAGGGCGGAGGCCAGGAGGTGGTTTGGAGATGGGTAGAGCCAACTTACTGAGAGAGAAATGTAGCCCAAACCAAGTGTCAGGGACAGAGGGCACAGCCAAATCTGAGTGAGATTAAAAACCAGTTACTTTCCAGTCAACTCTGATTCATGGTGACCTCATGTGTGTCAGAGCAGTATTGTGCTCCAAATGCCTGGTTTTTGGGAAGTAGATTGCCAGGTCTTTCTTCTGAGGCACCTCTGGGTGGACTCAAACCTCCATCCAACCTTTTGAGCTTATTAGCCATTTGCACCACCCGGGGACTCCAAGTGAGATTAAGGAGGCAGAATTGGTAGGATCCAGAAGTGGGACTGAAATTCAATGAGCATTTTCTGCGTGCCAGGTATTCAGTACCTATGCACAGCCAGCCTGTGATCACTCTCCACCACTTTACAAATGAAGGGACTGAGGCCTAGAGAGGTAGCATAGCACCCAGGTCACCCACCAGCAGGTAGCGGAGCCGGTATGGGACACAGAGCTGCTGGCTGAATCTTCATACAGCACAAGGTGGGGGGGAGGGTGGAGGCAAAGGGGCAGGGGTAGTCCCAGATGACTTTGGGGACTGCCATCGCTCAGGGCAGCAGCAGGAGCAGGGGATGAAGATTTCCATCCTAGACACGCTGAGGGGAAGTCCAACAAGCAAATAACGAGCCAGGCCAGGCCAGGCCAGGCCAAGAAAAAGTCTGGATAGTAGGTAGAGATTTGGGGGCGTCTTAAGTCAGAGATGCATTGAGACTGAAGTCCCAGCTTGAAACCCATGCCCAGCACGGTGTCTGTGATAGACACCGAGGGCCTGGGATTCTGTTTCAACCTTATGTTTGGGAGATCCATTCCTGCTGGTAGGTGTAGCAGAAGCATGTTTATTCTCCTTGTGTGAACATTTCTTCATGTATTTTCATCACCGTAAAATATTACGTGTGTGAATAAGACACGATGTCTTTACCCATTCTCTTGCTGATGGACAATAGCTTGGGGAGAGTACAAACAGAATTGCTAAGGACATTCTTGCACATGTCTTTCAGGGGCTCTATGCACGCCTTCCTGTTGAAGAAGCACATGCACACACATTCAAGAAGGGAATTGCTGGATCAAAGGGTATGGATGTGTTCAGGTATAAGAAATTGTGCCAAGCAGGTTTTCAAGGTGTTGTACCAATTTATGCTCCTGCCTAGAGTTAGTAAGCTTTAAGAGCTAGAAACATTTCAGGTGAGACCTGGAATGGCTTGTAGTGATCTGAACCATCTTCACTTTCAACATAGGGTTGTAAAATGCTACTCAAGGAGTTTAATTTGCTTTCCATTTGCTGATAGGAAAAGGGGGAAATTAGTTTCTTTACAAAGGCCCAGAGTATAATGGAACCAGCCTTCTTGTATCTCTCCTCACTGTAGTATCAAACAATTAATTAACCTTGGCCTCTCGAGCCAGTCACCCTGCCAGCTAACTTGGCATCCCAGGGAAGGACTGTGATCCCTTGTGCCTCCATGGCTACACTTGTAAAGTGGGGTGTGATAGTGCCTACTTCATACTTCATTGTGAGGATTGAATGCAATAATATATGTGAAATCCCTAAAACAGGGCAAGGGCTCTATAAACATTAGCTACTATTGTTTTGGAGCCCTGCTGGTGTAGTGGTTAAGAGCTTGGCTGGTAACCAAAAGGTCAGCAGTTGGAACCCACCAGTCAGTCCTTGGAAACCCTATGGGGCAGTTCTAGTCTGTCCTATAGGGTTGCTATGAGTCGGAATTGACTCAACAGCAACAAGTTTTATTATTGTTTTAAGTCCCTGGGTGGTGTAAATAGTTTGCCCTTGACTACTAACCAATGATATTGAGGGATAAGTTGAAGCTGCACTGGAGGCATTGTCAAAAAAGAAGTGACGGAACACCAATTGAGATGTTTCAACAAGCAGAAACAACATTGGAAATACCCACTTATCTATGCCAAGAAAATTGGAAAACAGGTACCTGGCCAACCAACTGGACAAGATTCATATTTGGGCCTGTTCCAAAGAAAGGTGATCCAACAAAACGTAGAAGTCATCGAACAATATCATTAATAGCACATGCAAGTAAAATTTTGCTGAAGATAATTCAAAAACCATTGCAGCAATTCATTGACAAGGAACAGCCAGAAATTCAAGCCAGATTCAGAAGAGGATGTGGAATGCGGGATATTGTTGCTGATGTCAGATAGATCTTGGCTGAAAGCAGAGAATACCTGAAAGATGTTGTCTTAGTTATCTAGTGCTGCTATAACAGAAATACCACAAGTGGACGGCTTTAACAAAGAGAAGCTTATTCTCTCACAGTCTAGGACACTAGAAGTCTGAATCCAGGGGGCCAGCTCCAGGGAAGGCTTTCTTTCTCTGTCAGCTCTGGAGGAAGGTCCTTGTCATCAGTTTTCCTCTGGCCTAGGAACTTCTTGGAAACCCTGGTGGCATAGTGATTAAGTGCTATGGCTCCTAACCAAAAGGTCGGCAGTTTGAATCTGCCAGGTGCTCCTTGGAAACTCTATGGGGCAGTTCTACTCTGTCCTATAGGGTCGCTATGAGTCGGAATCAATTCGACAGCAGTGGGTTTGTTTTTTGGAGGAGCTTCTCAGTGCAGGACCCCGGGCCCAAAGGACGTGCTCTGCTCCTGGCACTACTTGCTTTGGGGTATGAGGTCCTCCATCTCTTCTCGTTTCTCTGTTTTTATTGCAAAAGAGATTTACTCAAGATACAACCTAATCTTATAGATTAAGTCCTGCCTCATTAACATAACTGCCTCTAATACTGCCTCGTTAACATCACGGAGGTAGGTTTTAGAACACATAGGAAAATCACATCAAATGACAAAATGGTGGACAATCACACAATACTTGGAATCATGGTCTAGCCAAGTTGATACACATTTTGGGGGGACACGACTCAATTCATAACAGATGTTTATCTGTGTCTTATTGACTATGCAAAGGCATTCAACAGTATGGGTGATTACAAATTATGGACAACATTGCAAAAAATGGAAATTCCAGAACCATTAATTGTGCTCATGTGGAACCTATGCATTAACCAAGAGGCAGTCATTCCAACACAACAAGGGGATACTGTGTGGTTTAAAGTCAGGAAAGGTGTGAGTCAGGGTTGTACCCTTTCACCATATTTATTCAATCTGTATGCTGAACAAATAATCTGAGAAGCTGGACTATACAAAGAAGAACAGGGCATCAAGGCTGGAGGAAGACTCACTGACAACCTGCAATATGCGGGTGACACAGCCTTGATTGCTGAAAGTGAAGAGGACTTGAAGCACTTACTAGTGAAGACTCGAAGCACTTACTAGCGAATATCAAAGACCACAGCCTTCAGTATGGCTTACACATCAACATAAAGAAAACAAAAATCCTCACAACTAGACCAATAAGCAACATCATTATAAATGAAGAAAAGATTGAAGTTATCAAGGATTTCATTTTACTTGGATCCACAATCAATGCCCATGGAAGCAGCAATCAGGAAATCAAATGACATATTACACTGGGCAAATCTGCTGCAAAAGACCTCTTTAAAGAGTTAAAAAGCAAAGATGTCACTTTGAGGGCTAAGCTTCACCTGACCCAAGCCACAGTATTTCCAATCGTCTCATATGCATGTGAAGCTGGACAATGTATAAGGAAGGTAGAATAAGAATTGATGCCTTTGAACTATGGCGTTGGTGAAGAATATTGAATACACTGTGGACTGCCAGAAGAATGAACAAATCTGTTTTGGAAGAAGTACAGCCAGAATGCTCATGGCAAGACTTTGTCTCACATATTTTGGACATGTTTTCAGGAGCGACTAGTCTCTGGAGAAGGACATCATACTTGGTAAAGCAGAGATTCAGTGAAAAAGAGGAAGACCCTCAAGGAGATTGACACAGTGGCTGCAACAATGGGCTCTAGCATAACAACAATTGTGAGGATGGTACAGGACCAGGCAGTGTTTCATTCTGTTGTACATAAGGTTGCTATGAGTTGGAACCAACTTGACAGCACCCAACAACAACTAACTGAAAGGCTGGTTCCAACTCACCCAGCAGCACCGTGGAAGAAAGTCCTGGCGACCTGTTTTCATAAAGATTCCTATTGCTGTCGAGTTGGTTCTGACTCGTAGTGACCATATAGGGCAGTGTAGAATTGCCCTATAGGGTTTCCAAGGCTGTAAATATTTATGAGGGCAGCCCGCCACATCTTTCTCCCATGGAGTCACTAGTGGGTTCAAACTGCCGCCTTTGTGGTTAGCAGCCAAGTGCTTAACCACTATGCCACTGGGGCTCCTTTTGTAAAGATTACAGTCAAGAAAATCCTAGAGAGCAGTTCTACTCTGTAACACATGGGATCGTCATGAGTTGGAATTGACCTGATGACAATGGGTTTTGTTTTTAATATTATTTTGATATTCCCCAAAAGAGTACTAATAACCTAAAATGAGACTCTGTACAAAATGTGTGAAAACAAGGCTGTGTGATTTTTCTCTCGCAGCTGACCTTTTAAATGAGGCAATGTCACTATATTCACAAGTTCTTGGTGAAGAACCATGTGGAGCAGGGCACAGACAAGACACTTGTAATAGTGTGATCAGCAGGCATTTCTTACAGAATGAACAGGGCAGGGATGAGTAGAATAGCACACATCATCATCAGCTAGGTTCCACGAATTTAGGCTCCCGTCCACAGGGCTAGATCGCATCTGAGCACGCCCCAGTTCATGTCTTGGGAGGAGAACACCTAAGTTTCTCTGTCCTGGGATTAAATACTAACAGGACAGCCGTGTCTATGTGCCAAATAGCGGGTATAGAGAACAGGTAGGGGAAGGGGCAATAGAGGATAATAACAAATAAAAGGGGACAATAAAAGTGGAAAGCTGCCCATAGGCAATGGACATCATTCATTGCCCCTGTTCAGGCTATTCTAGGTTTACTGGCGCTAGAAAACTGCCCTTCCTCCTTTACCCCATTAAGATAGCTTAACAGAGTTCTAGGTTTCTTCAGAGAGCAATCATCTCCCCCTAAAGCGCAGACTTTACTATGTGTCCATCAGCAGCTAGGGAGACGGTACGGGGGCAATAATAATACAGCACACCTGTGCATCCAGCAAATGACAAGTCCAATGCATCACAAAAAGGTTAAAGAGCTTTCTCTGCCCTCTGTCTACGAAGTAAGGAATGAATATTGTTTTCTGAAAAAGAGAATGCAGGGCTCTTAAATAAATTATAAGAAAAAAAGTAAGAGATGGCGGGCAAAACTTTGACACTTGGAGGTCAGATCACAATTGCAATGTGAGGCCCCTCTTTGAATCACCATTTTTTTTAAGCCAGCTAAAAATTTATGAATTTCTGATACAAAACTGAAATTTTGAACACCATTGTATATATGGTTATATTAAGAATTTATTATTATATTTTTTAGGTGTACTAATAGTAGGGCAGTTGTGTTTAAATAGAATTTTATCTTTTAGACAAACACAGAAATATCTAGAAGTGAAATGAGATAATGTCTAGGGTTTGCTGCAGAATTAGATGGGTGGGGGAGGGTGTCACTGGATGGAGGATGGAGGGACAGAACTGGCCTAGTGATGGTGAGAGAGCGATAGGGGCTGGGTGATGAGTACTATGGGTTCATTCAAATTCTCCATAATAAAAGGCTTTTTTTTTTTTTTTTAAGCTGTTCTGGGGAAAAAACAGTGGGTGAATTGTAACATACTTTAGAAAATAATCCATCAAAATTGCTAAAATAAAATGTGGCAGTTGAGGAAGAAAAAAAATAGGTAAAGAATACAGAAAAAATAAAAACGCATTTTACAAAAATGTTAAACCAAAATATTATCTAAGAAGTTTTTGCTTCGTGTGTGTGCGTGAGCGGGGGCTAAAGCCCATCCATTATCTAGAGAAGTCGGCAACCTGGAAGTCATAGGTGCTCTCACTCATTCCTGAGGGACCTCCTGGTGACGAGAACAGCCTTAGGGGGCATCTGCAGTTCAGTGGTGGAATTCTCATCCCCCACATGGGAGGCCACGTTCACTTTCTGGTCAATGCACCTCAAGGGCGGTCATCGCCCATCTGTCAGTGCGGGCTTGAGTGTTGCCATGATGCTGAGCAGGTATCAGCAGAGCTTCCAGACTAAGTCAGACTAGGAAGAAAGGCCTGGTGATCTACTAAAAAAACAGCCAGTGAAAACTCTATGGATCACAACAGTTATATCCACAACTGATCATGGGTCTAGGACCAGTGTTTTGTTCCTTTGTGCATGGGGTTGCCATGAGCTGGGGGTTGACTTCACTGCCGCTAACAACAACAGAGCAACCTTGAGGCCTGCGCAAGGCACTGAGGCCAGGAGCCCTGGGCAAGCCCTGCCTCTGCCACACACCAGGCGTGTGCCTGTGGCCATACAACTAAACCTGTGAAAAATGGAGAGAATACTCACACTCCAGCAGCACCTACATCACTGCGTCATGAGGTATAAAAAATAAATAAATAATGGGGGTTGGTGCTCTTGCTTCATTTAGGAAAACAAAAGGGCAGATTTGCTCTTGGAATACAGCTCTGAGGAGGCGGGCTCAGCAAGTGGCCATTTCTTCTTTCTGTGGGGCACACAGAACCCTGGTACTGTGGTGGCTGAAAGAACAGGCTCTTCAGATAGCTCCTGTCTCTACCGCCAGAGCTGTGGCGCTCTCTATGATTCATTCAATTGCTTCATCCATAACTTTAGTACAACTTCAAAGGATCAAGGATTAACAGTTATGTGGAAAGGGCTTAGAGGGACGCTTGGCAGGTAGGAGGTGTTTAGTGCAAGTGTTGTTGTTGTTGTTAGGTGTCGTCGACTCGGTTACAACTCATACCAACCCTATGCACAACAGAACAAAACACTGCCCGGTCCAGAGCCATCCTTCAAATCATTGTTATGCTTGAGCTCATCATTGCAGCCACTGTGTCAATCCACCTCATTGAGGGTCTTCCTCTTTTCCGCTGACTCTGTGTTCTGTCAAGCATGATGTCCTTCTTCAGGGACTGATCCTTCCTGACAACATGTCCAAAGTATGTAAGATGCAGTCTTGCCATCCTTGCCTCTAAGAAGCATTCTGGTTATACTTCTTCCAAGACAGATTTGTTCGTTCTTTTCGCAGTCCATGGAATATTCGATATTCTTCGCCAACACCACAATTCAAAGATGTCAATTCTTCTTCGGTCTTCCTTATTCACTGTCCAGCTTTCACATGCATATGATGCAATTGAAAATACTACGGCTTGGGTCAGGTGCACCTTAGTCTTCAAGGTGACATCTTTGCTCTTCAACACTTTGAAGAGGTCCTTTGCAGCAGATTTACCCAATGCAATGCGTCTTTTGATTTCTTGACTGCTGCTTCCATGACTGTTGATTGTGGATCCAAGTAAAATGAAATCCTTGACAGCTTCAATCTTTTCTCAATTTATTATGATGTTGCTCATTGGTCCAGTTGTGAGGATTTTTGTTTTCTTTATGTTGAGGTGCAATCCATACTGAAGGCTGTGGTCTTTGATCTTCATTAGTAAGTGGTGCAAGTCTTCTTCACTTTCAGCAAGCAAGGTTGTGTCATCTGCATAATGCAGGTTGTTAATGAGTCTTCCTCCAATCTTGATGCCCTGTTCTTCTTCATATAGTCCAGCTTTTCGGATTATTTGCTCAGCATACAGATGGAACAGGTATGGTGAAAGAATACAACCCTGAAGCACACCTTTCCTGACTTTAAACCAATCAGTATCCCCTTGTTCTGTCTGAACAACTACCTCTTGATCTATGTAAAGGTTCCTCATGAGCACAATTAAGTGTTCTGGAATTCCTATTCTTTGCAATTTTATACATAATTTGTTATGATCCACACAGTCGAATGCCTTTGCATAGTCAATAAAACACAGGTAAACATCCTTCTGGTATTCTCTGCTTTCAGCCAGGATCCATCTGACATCAGCAATGATATCCCTGGTTCCACGTCCTCTTCCAAAACCGGCCTGAATTCCTGGCAGTTCCCTGTCAATATACTGCTGCAGCCATTTTTGAATGATCTTCAGCAAAATTTTGCTTGCGTGTAACATTAACGATATTGTTCTGTAATTTCCACATTTGGTTGGAAATCACCTTTCTTGGGAATAGGCATAAATATGGATCTCTTCCAGTCAGTTGGCCAGAGAGCTGTCTTCCATATTTCTTGGCATAGACGAGTGAGCACCTCCAGCACTGCAACTGTTTGTTGAAACATCTCAATTGATACTCCATCAATTCCTGGAGCCTTGTTTTTCGCCAATGCCTTCAGAGCAGCTTGGACTTCTTCCTTCAGTACCATCGGTTCCTGATCATATGCCACCTCTTGAAATAGTTGAACATTGACTAATTCTTTTTGGTATAATGACTCTGTGTATTCCTTCCATCTTCTTTTGATGCTTCCTGCGTTGTTTAGTATTTTCTCCATAGACTCCTTCACTATTGCAACTCGAGGCTTGAATTTTTTCTTCAGTTCTTTCAGCTTGAGAAATGTTGAACGTGTTCTTCCCTTTTGGTTTTCCATCTCCAGCTCTTTGCACTTGTCGTTATAATACTTTACTTTGTCTTCTCAAGATGCCCTTTGAAATCTTCAGTTCTTTTACTTCATCAATTCTTCCTTTTGCTTTAGCCACTCGAAGTTCGAGAGCAAGTTTCAGAGTCTCCTCTGATATCCATCTTGGCCTTTTCCTTCTTTCCTGTCTTTTCAATGACTTCTTGCTTTCTTCGTGTATGATGTCCTTGATGTCATTCCACAACTTGTCTGGTCTTCGGTCACTAGTGTTCAATGCATCAAACCTATTCTTCAGATGGTCTCTAAATTCAGGCGGGATATACTCAAGGTCACATTTTGGCTCTTGTGGACTTGTTCTGTCAGTTTGTCATACTGTGGGGGCTTCCGTGTTGCTGTGATGCTGGAAGCTATGCCACTGGTGTTCAGATACCAGCAGAGTCACCCATGGAGGACAGGTTTCAGCTGAGCTTCCAGAGTAAGACAGACTAGGAAGAAGGACCCGGCAGTCTACTTCTGAAAAGCATTAGCCAGTGAAAACCTTATGAATTAGCACAAGTGCTCAATAAAAAAGGACGTGGTGTTTATTGTAGTGGAGGGCCAGGTGAGATGAGGGAATCCCTCAGTAAGATGGATTGACACAATGGCTGTAACAATGAACTCAAACATGCCAATGATCATGAAGGTAGTGTAGAACCAGGCAACATTTTGTTCTGTTGTACATAAGGTTGCCATGAGTCAGAGCTGACTCGATGGCAACAAACAAAAATAGCAGTTGTTATTATAACACCAGTGCAGCTGTCCAGTATCTTGATGCCCAATGAGTCCCTTAGATATTTCTGGGGCGAGGCCTACATGGATAGCTTGAGAATTTTATTTTTCTGCCAAACCCAAAATCAGTTCAGACAGTCTATCAACTTATCTAGGAAATTAGAATTTCAAGATGGTCAAATAGACCTTTAACAGTGCTTTTATAATTCAATTTCAAGGCCTCATGCAGCTATAACATAAATCTCCATTTTCCTCCCCTGTGAAATGGGCACACACCCTCACAGTGGTAGGAACAAAAGGCTACCTTCCACTCTGTTGTTAATATTGATAAGTCCTTTGCATAAAGGTGAGACTAGGAGGTCTCAGGAAGATGGTCCCAGATAATTCTTCTCCTTTCGGGGTTCATCCAGTTATCCTGGGGAGACACTGAGTGATTCACTGGGTTCCATCTGGGAGGAGGTACAGAGGACAGGGTGCGGCTGAACTTCAGGGCCCTGGCCGTTTTCCCAGATATGTCAGATCCCAGGTATCATTCTCCCGTCTTGGTGTCCTCAGCCAAAGTTCTGGGTACAGCAAACCCAGGGAGAGTGAGGACCCACTGGCTCCACCATCTAGGGCATTGTTAGAGCATTAGTCAGCTCATAAAGTTCTCTGTGTATTTGTTCAGCTAATGTTGCCGTAGAAAGGTCACACACTGGCAGCTTCTTTGGTATTCAGGACTCTGTCATCTCAAGAAAGTCTCATTAAGCCTGTTGCCTGCCCTCAAAAGCACAGTGCCCGTCAAAGCACAATGCCAAAGCATGGGCTACATGCCAGGCTCAGGATTGCTCCTTGTTTACAAAGCCCCTCCTGAAATCACTGGGGCTCAAGATGTCACTCCCTGGTCACGCCTAGATTCTTCACTGATTTATTAAGGCTTATGGGGAAAGGCTCCTCTCTCTTGTTTGGCAAATACTTTTTGGCTACCGTTCAGAGATGATTACAAGAGGTTTGTGGAGAAGAGGTGGAAGCCACGTCAGATGTGGTCCGCAGTGCTGCTCGGGCAGTTTTCTTGAGGCCTGGGGGCAGGGCTGGAGCTGTGTAAAGCTGGCTTGGGACTACTTGTTCACCTGAAGGTCTGGACACCTAGATAGGTTGAGGGCACCACTGTGCATTTCCATGGGAAGTCACAACTCCCATGCCCTCATGGGTGAGGTGACGAGGTGGGGTGGGGACTGTGGGAAAGTGGAGAATGCTTGCCCCTCCTCAAGGGCAGCCTCCAGGACTCCAGCTGATTGTCACCTTCTGGGAATTAGGGTCCAACTTTGCCAGATCTTTTGATTTGTCAAGAGAAGCCAGGAATTTGGAGTGTTTGTGTTACTTCTAGATTTTTCAATGTTGGTGACTACTTTTAAAAAGGTATTGTAAGTACCAAAACCAAACTTGTTGCCATCAAGTTGATTCTGACTCATAGTGACCCTATAGGACAGAGTAGAACTGCCCCATAGTGTTTCCAAGGAGTGGCTGGCAGATTCAAACCACAAATCTTTTGATTAGCAGCAGAGCTCTTAACTGCTGGGTCACCAGGGCTCCATTTTAAGTACAGTGCAGGGCAAACCCAGCTTGTCTTTGGGCCCAGTGGGGCCTGAAGCTCATGGGATCTTACATGTTGGTGCATTCACTGTGTCCGCCTTCCTGCCCAGCCCATCTTCACAGTCTCAAGAGGTAGGCACACCTGGGTTTGAATCCTGGCTCTGCTTCTTACCATTCATGAGATGTTGGACACTCCTTCTATCAGTAGGGCAGGAATTATAAAACTCTATCATTGACTGTGCTTGTTTACTACCTGTAGGTCTTTGGGGATACTGAACTCTGTGCCTCTGTCCAGGTGCCCTCTCTTAACTTATGGGGTGCAACACCTACTGCTGATGTGGATATGCTTCTGTGTGGTAAAGACTAGCTCATCTCTGGCCACGTGGAGACATTACCAACACACTGATTTACAGCAGTAATTTGGAATTCAAAGCTCTCTTTGAACCTGTGTTTTATGTTTTAAGAGGAAGCAGCAGAATTGCCAAGGCCTGCCTAAGGCAGGTATTCACATGGGCCAAGCTAAACATAATGTAGAGAAAGAGTAGGGGAGAGGATGTATTAGCAAAACAATTTTCGAATAATATAATTTTCCCCCACAGCTTTCTTGTTACTCTTTTATCTGAGGGATTCCAACTAGCTTGCTCTTTCTGACAGTAAAAACTTTTTAATTTAAAATTCAAATTTAGTAAAACTTAATTAGAACTTTTTTTTCCCCAAATGTAAATATTTTAGTGATATTCTTAAAATTTACCTCCTCTTCTTAGGCAAGTACTGAGGAGTCAAAAACAAGTAAGTTGTGCAGTATCCCTGCCTTTAAGGAGCTTCCATCCTAGAGGACAGAAGATTTGTTAAGTTTTGGGCAACGGGGTCCAATGTAGGTACTCAGAATAAGTATTTGTGTAATGTAGAAATGAAAAAACAAAGATCTCACTTTGATGATTAAGGAATGCCTTATTTTTTTTTTTATCCCAAGCCATGATCTTTTCAATTGCCTCATATGCATGTGAAAGCAGGATGAAAAAGGAAGACAGAAAAAGAATTGATGCATTTGAATTGTGGTTTTGGCAAAGCATATTGAATATACTGTGGACTTCCAGCAGAACAAATCAGTCTTAGAAGAAATACAATCAGAATGCTCCTTAGAAGTGAGGATGGCGAAACTTCGCCTTGCTTACTTTGACACTTCATCAGGAAAAACCAATCCCTAGCCTAGAGAAAGACACGTTTGGTAAATTAGAGGGTCGGTGGAAATGAGGGAAGCCCGCAATGAGATGGATTGACACAATAGCCACAACAATGGATTCAAACATATCAATGGTCATGAAGATACACAAGGCAACGTTTCATTCTCTTATACATAAGGTCACGAAGAGTTGAACTGGACTTGACAGCAACTAACAACAACATGGAAACCCTGGTGGCATAGTGATTAAGAGCTATGGCTGCTAACCAAAAGGTTGGCAGTTCGAATCCACCAGGCGCTCCTTGGGAACTCTATGGGACAGTTCTGCTCTGTTCTATAGGGTCGCTATAGGGTCAGAATCAACTCGATGGCAACGGGTAACAACAACATAATATAAAAAAATAATCAGGTTGGCCCCACTTAATCAAAAGGGGAGGCAAGACCAGCAAAATTTCCTGCTGGATGGGCTGCCTGAGCTGAAAATAAAGGATGACCAGAGAGGAAAGGGGGAGATGGAGCTGCCTGTCCAGATGCAGCACATGCCCACAAGGGATGTGTGTGCAGAGCCATAAATCAGCACCACTAAAGGATTGGGGAGGTCGGGTGGGCAGCTGAGGAAGTGGGAAGATACCTACCTGCTCATGAACATTCCAGAGCCTCCAACCGAGCATCGTGGACTGTGGTGGCCAGAGCCCCTGTGTGGTGTGGAGCAGGGGTAAGAACAGGCCAGATGTGCATTTTATGTGGATGACTCTGGCCGGTGTGCAGGCTGGGCTTGAAGGGGACAGATCAAAGATAGCAAGTCTAATTGAGAAGCTGCTGTATCACCCAGGTGAGAGGAGATGAGGACCTCAACTAGGACCAGGCCTGCGGGGATGGAGAAAAAAGGCAAGCCTTGCGAAGGGCTCATAATTAGAAAATGGCATCAGGTTGGTCCCACTTACCCAAAAGGCAGAAAATATTTGTTGAATAAATAAGTAAATATTAATAAATAATATATTAATAAAGAAGTAAATAAATGAATATTAACTGAGTTCTTATTGGAGCCCAGCAGGGCTGGGGGTGTGGTTGTGTGGGAGAAGTACTTCCTCAGGGTAGTGGGCTAGGGATATATTTGATAGCTGTGGGGTCCATCTTGCGCTTTGCTCACCAAGCATCCTCTGGAGGTTTGTAGGAGAAATAAGAGATCCAAGACAAAGAGATGGCCCCCAAGGTGCTGAAGGTGATGAGAAAACACAGAAGACAGCTATGGTCACAGGCTAAAAGCTGGATTCAGGTGAGACACTCAGAGGAGTTCTGAAAAGGCAGACAACATCTTTCCCACAGTCTCACGTCAGGTAAGAGTTGGGCTTCTTAAGAAAGTCTTTCATTTCTTCTTTTGGGTAAGATTAACTCTGACATGTTGACTCAAGCGTGGTTTAAGCAATGGATCCAAATTTAGGATTTTTTTTTTAACCACAGCCAGGGAGTGTTACCTAGGTCCTCTTGATTGTGGTTTCTTCAAGAGAATATTAAAAAAGAGTAAAAACTCCTTATATTAAACACTAAAGAACTTTTTATGTGAGTGGTTTTCAGCCTTGGCTCAGTACCTCAGAAACATTTAGGTTGGTTTTGAAAATACTTTAAGCCCAGGCTGAACCCTCAGAGATCACGGCTCAGTTGATAAGGGACAGGGTCCAGGGATCTGTATTTGATGTGATAATCCCCAGAATAGTCATAGGAGGATATCTGCCAGAATGTTAGCTGAGGCGAGGGTGGAGAAGTGTCTATTAAGAGACTGGCAAGCAACATTTTTATGTTATAAACTTGTTGCCATCCAGTCAATTCCAACTTATAGCAACCCTATAGGACAGAGTAGAACTGCCCCATAGTGTTTCCAAGTAGCAGCTTGTGAATTCGACCTGCCAACATTTTGGTTACCAGCAGAGCTCTTAACCACTATGCCACCAGGGGTCCTTTTATGCTATTAAAAAAACAAACTTCTTCCTGTAGAGTTGATTCTGACTCATACTGACCCTATAGGACACAGTAGCACTGCCCCATAGGGTTTCAAGCAGCAGCTAGTGGATTCGAACTGCCAACTTTTGGTTAGCAGCTGAGCTCTTAACCACTGCATGTGCTGCTGTCGTTAGGTGCTGTCGAGTCAGCTCCGACTCATAGCAACCCTATGCACAACAGAATGAAACACTGCCCGATCCTGCACCATCCTCACTATTGTTGCTATGCTTGAGCCCATTGTTGGAGCCACCATGCCAATCCATCTTGTTGAGGGTCTTCCTTTTTTTCACTGACCCTCTACTTTACCAAGCACGGTGTCCTTCTCCAGGGACTGATCCCTCCTGATAACATGTCTAAAGTATGTGAGACATAGTCTCACCATCCTTGCTTCTGAGGAGTAGTCTGGTTGTGCTTCTGGCAGTTCATGGTATATTCAGTATTCTTTGCCAACGCCACAACTCAAAGGTGTCAATTCTTCTTCGGTCTTTTGCATGCATATGAAAGCAAAAATACATATGAAGCAATTGAAAATACCATGGCTTAGTCCTCAAGGTGACACCTTTGATTTTCAACACTTTAAAGAGTTCTTTTGGAGCAGATTTGCCCAATGCAATGTGTCTTTTGATTTCTTGACTGCTGCTTGCATGGTTGTTGATTGTGGATCCAAGTAAAATGAAATCCTTGACAACCTCAATCTTTCCTCCATTTATCATGATACTGTTTGTTGATTGGTCCAGTTGTGAGGATTTTTGTTTTCTTTATGTTGAGGTCTAATCCATAGTGAAGGCTGTGGTCTTTGACCTTCATCAGTAAGTACTTCAAGTCCTCCACTTTCAGCAAGCAAGTTTGTGTCATCTGCATAACACAGGTTGTTAATTAGGCTTCTTCCTATCCTGATGCCACATTCTTCTTCACATAGTCCAGTTTCTTGAATTATTTGCTCAGCATATAGATTGAATAAACCAAATACCAAACCCATTGCCATCGAGTGAATTCCAACTCATAGCTACCCTGTAGGTCAGAGAATTGCCCCATAGAGTTTCCAAGGAGTGCCTGGTGGATTTTAACTGCCAACCTTTTTAGTTAGCAGACATAGCTCTTAACCACAACACCACCAGGGTTTCCAACAGATTGAATAGGTATGGTAAAAGGATACAACCCTGATGAACACCTTTCCTGACTTTAAACCAATCAGTATCCCCTTGTTCTGATTAAACAACTGCCTCTTGATCTACGTACAGATTCCTCATGAGCACAATTAAGTGTTCCGGAATTCCCATTCTTTGCAATGTTATCCATAATTTGTTACAATCCACACAGTCAAATGCCTTAGCATAGTCAATAAAACACAGGTAAACATCTTTCTGGTAGTCTCTGCTTTCAGCCAGAATCCATCTGACATCAGCAATGATATTGCTGGTTCCACATTCTCTTCTAAATTCAGCTTGAATTTCTGGTAGTTCCCTGTGGATATACTGCTGCAGCCATTTTTGAATGATCTTCAGCAAAATTTTGCTTGCACGTGATATTAATGATATTATTCGATAATTTCCACATTTGTTAGGATCACCTTTTGGGGGAATAGGCATAAATGTGGATCTCTTCCAGTCAGTTGGTCAGGTGGCTGTCTTCCAAATTTCTTGGCATAGACAAGTGAGCACTTCCAGCTCTGCATCCGTTTGTTGAAACATCTCAATTGGTATTCCGTCAATTCCCAGAGGCTTGGTTTCCACCAATGCCTTCAGTGCAGCTTGGACTTCTTCCTTTAGTACCACTGGTTCCTGATCATATGTTACCTCCCAAGATGGTTAAAAGTCAACAAATTCTTTTTGGTATACTGACTCTGCATATTCCTTCCAATTCTTTTGATGCTCCCTCCATCATTTAATATTTTCCCCGTAGAAACCTTCAGTATTGCAACTCAAGGCTTGAATTTTTTCTTCAGTTCTTTCAGCTTGAGAAATGCTGAGCATGTTCTTCCCTTTTGGTTTCCTATCTCCAGCTCTTCGCACATGTCATCATAATACTTTACTTTGTCTTGTCAAGCCACCCTTTGAAATCTTCTGTTTAGCTCTTTTACTTCGTCATTTTTTCCTTTTCCTTTAGCTACTTGATGTTCAAGAGCAAGTTTCAGAGCCTCTTCTGACATCCATTTAGGTCTTTTCTTTCTCTTCTGTCTTTTTAATGACCTCTTGCTTTCTTCATGTATGATGTTCTTGAAGTCATTCCACAACTCGCCTGGTCTTCAGTCATTAGAGTTCAATGGGTCCAATCTATTATTGAGATGTGCTCTAAAAACTCCCACCCAAAAAAACTCCAGGTCATACTTTGGTTCTCGTGGACTTGTTCTAATTTTCTTCAGTTTCAGCTTGAATTTGCATATGAGTAATTGATGGTCTGATCCAGTCGGCCCCTGGCCTTGTTCTGACTGATTATATCAAGCTTTTCCATCACCTCTTTCCACAGATGTAGTCGATTTGATTCCTGTGTATTCTACCTGGCGATGTCCATGTGTATAGTTGCTGTTTATGTTGGTGAAAAAGGTATTTGTGATGATGAATTTGTTCATCTTGCAAAATTCAGTCATGCAATCTCCAGCATCGTTTTTATCACCAAGGCCATATTTTCCAACTACTCATTTTGAACTACTGATCCTTCTTCTTTGTTTCCAACTTTCACATTCCAATCATCGGTAACTATCAGTGCATCCTGATTGCATGTTCAACCAATTTTAGACTGCAGAGTTGGTAAAAATCTTCAATTCCTTCATCTTTGGCCTTAGTGGTTGGAATGAGTGGTGAGTATAGGACTTTTTAAATTGCTAGCTTTTATTACCTAATTTTATTCATCTATTATACTAAATCAATGCTCAAAAGTCTCCCTCATGTTCTCAAAGTATTTAAGAATATACATCAAGTTGAAAAAAATAATATTTAGGAAGATTCTGTCTTATTGATTCAAATTAAGCATATTGTCAAGCATTTTGAAGGGATAGCTGTCATCCAATGTGTTGGATGATGTCATGGATTGAGTCCTGCCCCCAAAAAATATATGTATCAATTTGGCTAGGCCATGATTCCCAGTATTGTGTGATTGTCCACCATTTTGTCATCTGATGTGATTCTCTTATGTGTTGTAAATCTTACCTCTATGATATTAATGAAGTGGGATAGGCAGCAGTTACGTTAACGAGGCAGGACTCAATCTACAAGACTGGATTTTGTCTTGAGCCAATCTCTTTTGAGATGTAAAAGAGAGAAGCAAGCAGAGACATGAGGACCTCATATCACCAAGGAAGCAACACCGGGAGCAGCGCACCTCCTTTGGACCCAGGGTTCCTGCACAGAGAAGCTCCTAGTCCAAGGGGAGATTGATGACAAGGACCTTCCTTCAGAGCTGACAGAGAAAGCCTTCCCCTGGAGCTGACACCCTGGATTTGGACTTCTAGCCTAATAGACTGTGAGTGAATAAACTTTTGTTTGTTACAGCCACCTGTGGTATTTCTGTTATAGCAGCACTAGATAACTAAGACAAGATGTAATCCATACTGAATGCTGTAGTCTTTATATTATGCTTAAAATCAAAGCATGAATCTTCCTACTTTGTTCTTCTCTTTCAAAATTGTTTTTAGCTATTCCGGGTCCATTCCACATAAACTTGAAGATTGGTTTTTCTATTTCTGTAAAGAAGGCTTTTGGAATTTTGATTGGGATTGTATTGAATCTACAGATTGCTTTAGGTGGTATTGACATCTTAATAATATTAAGTCTCTCAATCCATGAACATAGGACACCTTTCCATTTATTTAAGTCTTCTTTAATCTTTTTCAGCAGCGTTTTACAGTTTTCATTGTATAAGTCCTTCACGTCCCTGGTTAATTTGTTTCCAGGTATTTATTCTCTTAGATGCTATTGTAAATGGAATTGTTTCCCTAATTTCCCTTTCAGATTTCTCTTTGCTGGTGTATAGAAACCCAACTGATTTTTGTTTGTTGAACTTGTACTCTGTAACTTCGCTAAATTCCTCTGTTAGCTGTAGAAGTTTTCTTGTGGACTCTTTGGGATTTTCTATATCTAGGATCATATCGTCCATGAATGGAGATAATTTTACTTCTTTTCCAATATGGATACTTTCATTTCTTTCTTATTTATTGCTGTGGCTAGGAATTCTAATACAATATTGAATAGAAGTGATGAGAGCAGCACTCTTGTTCCCATTCTCGAGGGGAAAGTTCTCAGCCTTTCTCCATTAAGTATAATGTTGGCTGTCAGCTTTTCATATATTCCCTGAATCACATTGAGGAATTTCTCTTCTATTCCAATCTTCTTGAGGGTTTTCATCAATAAAGGGTGTTGGATTTTATCAAATGCTTTTTCTGCATCCATATAGATGATCATGTGGTTCTTTTTCTTTGTTCTATTGATGTGGTGTATTATGTTCATTGATTTTCTAATATTGAACCATCCCTGCGTTCCTGGAATAAATCCCACTTGGTCATGGTGGATGACTCTTTTAATATGCTGTTGGATTCTGTTCACTAGTATTTCTTTGAGGGTTTTTGCATCTATATTCATAAGAGATATTGGACTGTAGTTTTCTTATGGTATCTTTGTCTGGTTTGGGTATCAGGGTTATGTTTGCTTCATAGAATAAATTAGGGAGCATTCCTTCCTTCTCTCTTTTTTGGAGGAGTATAACAGTATTGGCATCAATTCTTTTCCACATGCTTGGTAGAAATCCTCAGTGAAGCCATCTGGTCCAGGACTTTTTTGTTATTGTGCTGGGAGATTTTTGATCACTGATTCGGTCTTTTCTCTTGCTATGGATCTCTTGAGACTTTCTATTTCCTTTTGAGTCAGTTCGGGTAGGGTGTGTGCTTCTAAGAATTTCTTTTTCATCTAGGTGATCTAGTTTGTTGTGATACTGTTGTTCATAATATTCTGTCATAATTCTCTCTATATATATCATGTCAGTTGTAATGTCCCCTCTTTTGTTTTTATTTTCATTATTTGCATCTTTTCTCTACTTTCCTTTGTCAGTCTAGCTAAAGGTTTGTCAACTTTATTGATCTTTTCAAAGAACCAACTTCTAGTTTTGTTGATTCTCTCTATTGTTTTTCTGTTTTTGACTTTTGTTTATTTCTGCTCTGACCTTTCTTATTTCCATTCCTCTGGTAGGATTGGAGCCCTAGTGGTGCAGTGGTTAAGAGCTATGGCTGCTAACCAAAAAGTCAGAAGTTTGAGTCCACCAGCTGATCCCCGGGAACTCTACTGGGGCAGTTCTACTCTATCCTATAAGGTTGCTATGAATTGGAATTGATGACAACAACAGGTTGGTTTGGGGATTTTTTTGGCAGGTTTAGGCTTAGTTTGCTCTTCTCAGTTTCTGGAGTTGTTAAGTTAGGCTGTTAATTTGAGATCTTCTTTTTTATGTGGGCATTTGTTACTATAAGTTTCCTTCTGAATACTGCCTTTGCTGCATCCCATAAGTTTTGGTATGTTATGCTTTTATTTTCACTTTAAGAAATTTGCAATTTCTCTTTTTGGTTTCTTCCTTGACTCATTGACAGTTTAATAGTGTGTTGTTTAATTTCCATAGGTTGTGTATTTTCAGGTTTTTTGTTATTGATTTCTGGCTTCACTCTGTTGTGGTCAGAGAAAATACTTTTTATGATTTCAATCTTTAATAATTTATCAAGATTTACTTTGTGACCTAAGATGTGGTCTGTCCTGGAGAATGATCCATGTGCACTGGATGGAGTGTTTTATAAACTATACATGTCTGTTAAATCCAGTTGGTTTACAGTGTCATTGAGGTCCTGTGTTTCCTTTTCATCTTCTTTTTAGATGTTCTGTCCAATATTGATAGTGGTGTATTGAAGTTTCCAACTATTATTGTAGCGCTATCTCTATCTCCCTTCAATTCTATCATTGTTTGCTTTATACATTTAGGTGCCCTGATGTTAGGTGAATATATATCTATGATTGCTAAATCTTGATTAATTGAACCTTGCATCACTATATGATGTCCATCTTTATCTCTTCTGACAGGCTTTCTAAAAGCCTACTTTGTCCGATATTAAGATTGCCACCCCACCTGTCTTTCGGTTATTATTTGCTTGGAATATCTTTTTCAATCCTTTCACTTTTAACCTATTTGTGTTCCTGGATTTAATGTTTGTCTCTTGTTGGCTCATGGGTTTTTATCCATTTTGCCACTGTCTGACTTTTGATTGGAGCATTTAGTCCATTTATATTTACTGTAATTACTGATAAGAGGTGACTTCTGCCATTTTATTTTTTGTGTGTCTTAAGCCTCGTCTTTATCCTTTAGTACTGCTCACTTTTGTGTTTTGTTTTTTTATTGTAGTGAGCCTTTTTGGTTCCCTTCTCCCTTCCTTTTTTGTATGTTTTATATATATATGGGTCACTATGAGTCAGAATTGACTCGATGGCAATGGGTTTTGTTTGGTTTGGTTTATATGGAAACCCTGGTGGCATGGTGGTTAAGGCTACATCTGCTAACAAAAGGTTGGCAGTTCGAATTCACCAGGCACTTCTTGGGAACTCTATGGGGCGGGGGCAGTTCTACTCTGTCCTTGTAGGGTCACTGTGAGTCAAAATTGACTCAACGGCAACAGGTTTATATATATATTAGTGGTTACCATCACTATTACATTTAAAAAAAAAAAAAAGAGCTTGTATTTATAACATCCTAGGGTAAATTGGTACCAACTTAACATCAGTAACATACAAGAAAATCTATATCTATACCATTTCTTTCCTCCTTTTTGTTGTTGTTATCACTAATTGTGTTTATATTTCATGCACCCTGTAACATAATTTTGTGAAAGAAAGATGTGGCAGTCTGCTCCCATAAATATTACAGCATTGGAAACCAAACGGGGGCAGTTCTGCTGTGTCCTACAAGGTCACTGTGAGCTGGAATTAACTCTACAGCAACTGGTTTGGTTTGATTGGTAACATAATTTCTGCTTGCCTTTTATATATTTGTAATTAAGAAACATGAAGGACAAAACATTTAGAATTATCAAGCATGAATAGCTTATTACTAGCCCCTATACTTGTCCATACATTTTCCATTATTAGAGAATTTTTAATGCATAGCTTTGAATTGCTTTCTCTTGTCTTTTCCTTTCCATCTACACAACTCCTGTTAGTATTTTTTGTAGCGCCAGTCTAGTAGATAAGAAATCTCTCAGTTTCTGCTTGTCTGGGAATGTTTTAATTTCACCCTCATTCTTGAAGGATAGTTTCACGAGGTATAGTATTTTTGGTTGACAGCTTTCTTCTTTCAGCACTTTAAATATATCATTCCATTGCCTTCTGGCCTCCAATGTATCTGAGGAAAAATCGGGACTTAATTTTATTGGGGATCGTTTTTATGTGACTGCTTCTCTCTCACTGCTTTCAGGATTCTCTCTTTATCTTTAGTTTTTGAGAGCTTAACTATGATGTGAGCCCTGGTGGTGCAGTGGTTAAGAGATCAGCTGCTAACCAAAAGGTCGGCAGTTTGAATCCACCAGCTGCTCCTTGGAAACCCTGTGGGGCAGTTGTACTGTGTCCTATAGGGTCGCTATGAGTCAGAATTTACTTGATGGCATTGGGTTTGGTTTTTTCTTAACTATGATGTGGAGTCCTGGTGGCGCAGTGGTTAAGAGCTCTGCTGCTAACCAAAAGGTTGGCAGTATGAATTCACCATCTGCTCCTTAGAAACCCTAGGGGGCAGTTCTACTCCATCCTATAGGATCCCTATGAGTCAGAATCTATTCAGTGGCAACAGGTTTTGGTTAACTATGATGTATATTGGTGTAGATCTCTTGGGTTTATCCTGCTTGGGGTTCTTTGAGCTTCTTGGATTTGTAGATTCATGTCCTTTGTTAGATTGTGGAAATTTTCTGTCATTTCTTGAAATGTTCTTTCTATCCCTTTCTCTCTTTCATCTCTTCTGGAATTTGCATGATGCATATATTTGTTGTCCCATAATTCCATTAAGCTGTGCCCAGCCTTCCTAATTCCATTCTTCTTGCTGTTCAACATCTGTAATTTTAACTATCTTAACCTCCAATTCACTGATTCTTTCTTCTGCCTGATTAAGTCTGTTGGTCAGTCCTTCTCTTGTGTTTTTCATCCTGTAATTTCTGTCCCTTTCAATTACAATATTTCCTTTTTTAGATCCTCATTTTGTTCTTACATTGTTTTCCTCATTTCTTTTAGCTCTGTCTGTTTTTCCTTAGTTTTTTAATTATATTTAATATTGTTGTGTTGCATGCTTCCATTTTTTATTATTATTATTATTATTATTTGGTCATCCCTAGATGTGCTTTCACTCCCTTTGTCATGTTCATTTGGATAGGCCATTGTTTCTCTGTTCTTGGTGTGTCTTGTGATTTTTTGTTGGGGCATTGGAATTTTCTAGGGTGTTAACTTTCTCAGTTTTCCCCAGTATTTGGTGTTTTCGCCCACACCACTTTCCACAGCTCTGTGGGAGAAAGATGTGGCAGTCTGTTTCCATAGAGATTTCCAGCCACAGAAACCAGGGTCGCTATGAGTCAGAATTAACTTGACGGCAGTGAGACCTTCTGTAACAAACTCTTAGGTGGCAGAGACTTTGGCCTTTGCTTAGTGTTTCCCCTCCTTCTCTGTGATAGCTCCTTTTCCCTCCCTGTTTATTTGAAATTCAAAAATTCCAGATCTCCTTTTTGAACTATCAATCTCTCCTAGACATACCAGAGAACACTCTGTGGTCAGTCTGTCCACCAGTGGGCACTGCCACTCAGGCATGATATTGTGTACTAATCAACCTGTCCAACTGTGGGGGAGGCACAGTCCCCCATCTGGTTATTACTCCCTTCCCTTCTTTGTTTCTGCAATCATGTTTTTAATCAGGAAACCCACACCCAGGGAGACCCCTTCAGGGTTAGGTGTTGCCCTCCAGTTTTGCCTGAGGTGTCCTTCCCTGCTCTGAAGAGGCTGCTTAGATCTGTGCTGGCATTTGGGGAAGCACAGGCTGACTTTCCTCAGTTTCAGGAGGGGGAGGGGCTGGCACTCCCCAGAAAGATCTCTGAAAGATCTGTTTTGTTGGTTTCAGAGCCCCAGTGGCCCCATGGTTGTTGGGGAAGTGGTCTCCACTTAGGTGACCGAACTCCACTGTAGGGAACCTTCTGTAAGAGTTCTTATCAGTCCAACAGCCAACAGTTATTGTTTGGGGTGGGATAGTCACACTCTGAGCAGACCCCCAGGGAGGTCTACCTTGTTACTCTCAGAACCCGTCCCGTAGTATGTTGGCTGTGGGTGTAGCCTCCACACAAGATGCCTGCTTCCTAGCACACAACAGCTCTGTCAGCAGTCCTCATTGCTGACTGTAAGGGGGAACAGACACACCCAAATTGATCCCCAGGGAGGTATGACCTGTTGATTTCAGAGGCCTGAGCTATGGGGTGCACAGGGAGGTAGGTGGAGTGTTGACTACTGGAGCAGACTCCACTGCTGGAGGCTTCTGTAGTAGTTTGCAACAGCCTGGCAACCAACAATTACCAGACGATAGAGGGAGTGTTAAGCTCTGAACGGTTCCCCATGGAGGTCTGCCTAGTTGCTATCAGGGTCCCCCCAGTAGACCGTTGGCTGTGACTGTAGACTCCACTCAAGGCTCATGCTTCCTAACACACAGCAGCCTCAGTCAGCAGCCCTCAGCGCCAACTGGAAGTGGGGGCAGACTAATCCTAACTGACCCCAAGAGAGTCTGTCCTGTTGGTTTCAGAAGGCCATGGGAATTTTGATAGGGATTGCACTGAGTCTTTAGATCAATTTGGTCTTGACAACATTAAGTCTTCCAATCCATAAATACAAATGTCTTTTGTTTAGATCTTCTTTTGTGTATTTCAGCAATGTTTTTGTAGTTTTTAGAGTGTAAATATTTCACCTCTTTTGTTAAATTTATTCCCAGGTGTTTTATCCCTTTGGGTGCTATTGTAAATGCAATTATTTTCTTATTTTTGTTTTTGAGTTGTTCATTGTTAGTCTATAGAAATTCAACTGGTTCTATGTGTTGATATTGTATCCGGCAACTTTGCTGAATTCATTTATTGGCTCTAATAGGATTCATTAGGATTTTTTTATAAATAAGATCATGTCATCTATGTGTAGGGGTAGCTTTGCTTCTTCCTATCTTAGTTGGATGTTGTCTTAGTTATCTAGTGCTGCTATAACAGAAACACCACAAATGAATGGTGTTAACAAACAGAAATTTATTCTCTCACAGTTTAGGAGGCTAGAAGCCCAAATTTAGGTTGGCTGTTCTAGAGGAAGGTGCTCATCTTTTCAGCTTCTGTTTCCTGATTTCTTGGAGATCTCCATGTGGCTTGGCATCTATCTTCCCCATTTTTGCTTGCTTGCTTGTTTAATCTCTTTTATATCTTCAAAAGAGATTGATTCAAGACACACCCTGCACTAATCCTGTCTCATTAACATAACAAAGGCAACCCATTCCTAAATGGGATTATAACCACAGGCATAGACATTAGGATTTATGACATATTTTGGGGGGACACATTCAATCCATAACAGATGCCTTTTCTTTTTCTTGCCTATTTCATTTGGCTAGAATTTCTAGTACAATTTTTAATATAAACAGCAAAAGTGGGCATCCTTGTCTTGTTCCTGATCTTAGGGGGAAGGAATTTAGTCTTTTACACTGTGATGTTAGCTGTGAGTTTTTCATAAATTTCCTTTATCATGTTGAGGAAATACAATTCTATTCCTAGTTTGTTACCTGTTTTTGTCATGACAAGGTGCTAGATTTAGTCAAATTCTTTTTCTGCATTGAGATGATTTCTTTTCTCCTCCATTCTACTAATATTGTATATTTCATTCATTGATTTTCATGTATTGAACCACCATTGCATTCCTGGGGTAAATCCCACTTGATGATGGTACATAATCCTTTTAATATGCTGCTGGAGAGGACTTCTGGCATGACAACGTGAAGAGCTCCACTGACCCACTGACCAGGGAAACTGGTGAAAACTATATTTAAAAAAAAAAAAAAAGAGCCAATGCCTCTGACAATGGTCGTAAGGGCAATAGTAAATAAAGAAACATCCATTCAAGAAAATCTATGAAAATTCAGTAGGAAAAGGAAGAGTGTGTGGTATTTAAGGAGGCTTGGTGGCACAGTGGTTAAGCATTTGCTAACCAAAAGGCTCGCAGTTCGAATCCACCAGCCACTCCTTGGAAACCCTATGGGACAGTTCTACTCTGTTTTATAGGGTCACTATGAGTTGGAATCGACTAGATGACAACAGGAATGGGTGGTATTTAAACCTGTTAACCTGACTACACTAGGCTCAAGATGGAGTTACTTATGCTAAGCCCCATGTGAGCAAACAGAAACCTAAGTTTCTATTTTGTATAAATGCCTGACCTTCCCCAAAGCCAAAACCTAAGCCAACCAATCCGTGCTTGCCACCTCAGCTATAGTGTATGACCTGGCTATAAAAGTTCCCAATATGCTGTATAAGGAAAGTAACTTGGAACCAACCAATCACTTTTTGCCCAGTATAGCTTCCATGTTCCTGAGTGTCTGTTGCCTACAAAACCCTTCAGCTTTGTACCATTCTTTGGAGCTCTAGTCTGACTTTCACACTAGACACTTCCCAATTCATGGATTGCTAAATAAAGCCAATGAGTTCAGGTAAAAATTAACATTTTGGGAATAACAAGAAACACAGATGTGATGCTTGTTGAACTCTTGCTGTTTTCTGACTTTCTCATGACTCCCGAGAATGCGGGTGAGCATTGGCTGTGAGTTCTGTGGACTTGTGTTGAGCTCTCCAAACTCAGTGTGCTTTCAGTCCAAGGCTTAGCAGGTCAGTTTTTTGAGCTGAAAAATTGACACTGACCTCAGAGTCCCAGTTCCTAACCTGAGGCAAGTCCAAAATTTCATCATTTATTCTGTCAGTTTTTAAGTTGGCAGGTTGTCTGTAGACAAAAACTGGGATTCTCAAATTCTAAGGGAATGAGCACTCCACCTTCAGAAACCCTGCCCTTTGCATGTCTAAAATTTTGGTCCCAGAGGTGGCAGAAGATGGGGTTAAATATTTGACTTCAGTAAGAGCAACCATTTGTCTTTCAGCTCACCTATCCATATGTACGAATATAAATACATAGTCTGTCAGTATGTTTACGTTGTTTATATATTGTCCTGGGGTAAAATCACCACAAAGCTATAGCAAAGCAAGAAGAGAGATTTTATTTGGAGTATGTTCCAAGAGGCGAAAGTGGGAAATGGAGGAGTATGTCGGAGGTATGCTACAGAATCATCAGCATATACTGACACTACACATGGGTAAAATCACTAAAAACTTCCCTTTTTCACAGATTGGGTAAAAACTGCTAAATCACTGTGATTCTGCGTTTTGAATCATCTTTCTTAATAATCATTGGTACAAGTTCCAGTAACAACAGTCAGGAGAGTCTTCATTGGTCCAACAAATCTTACTATTAACTAAATGCTAATAGAAAAAGATAAGAGTGGAAATATGTGAGTTTTTTGTGCTCTAAGTATTTGTTTCTGTGGAAGATTCCCTAAAAGATGTTTTCTGAGCCTGTTCTAGCTATTGTCTTTATACCTCAAGGCCCAGTTGATGTGTCCTTGTGAGTCCACTCCAGCCGGCTCACATTTTTTATACTCAAGGACAGGGAGTAATGGCTCCAACTTTAACTCCTAGGTTAATCTGTAACAGTTTCCTAACTCTGGATGGTATTACCCGATTAGATTATAACGTTCGTTCAAAGAGCTTTATTATGATTGGTTTAGAGATAAATAAGTGCTTCTATAAATTGAATAATGTCAAAACTCCCAGAAGTTAAAGAAATTAAGCTTCGAATACTTTTAGTGTTAAAGAAGAGGTATTATAGAAACTAATCCAGAAACTAACTTTAAAAAAAAACTGAAGTGCACATAATTTAGATAAATCTTTGAAAAACCAGACAAGCTTAATAAATTTGGTTTAATAAAAAGTGCTGTTTCTTCTGAGTTACCATTATTAAGTTTAAACTAAGCATACATTTTAATTTTACCTAGGTATGCTTTTTATAACTTATATAAGGTAACTGGTAGAATAAGATGTATTAATTTTAGTATTTAAGAGTATGAAAAATATAAATTTGTGCTGTGAAAGAGCACTCTAAAACTAAGGTGCTTGACATAGCTAAAAAGACTGACACAGATCTGAATCAGACCCTGTTTTTTCCCAGGCCCTTGCTTCTGCTTTTTAGAGGACATGACACATGACTATACATTGCCCTGTTCTTGTCTTTTTATGTAAGTGAGGTCATACAATATTAATCCTTTTGTGATTGACTTATTTCACTCAGCATAATGTCTTCAAGCTCCATCCGTACTGTAGCACGTATCAGGGCCTCATTTCTCTTACTGGCTGAGTAGTATTCCATTGTGTGTATGTACCACATTGTGTTCATCCATTCATCCATTGATGGGCATCTAGGTTGTTTCACCTTTTGGCTATTGTGAATATTGCTGCAATGAACACTGCTGTATAAATATCTGTTTGAGACTCTGCTTTCAAGTCTTTTGGGTATATACCTAGGAGTGGAATTTTCACAAGAGCTGCAGCATTTCGCATCCCCACCAGCAACCCATAAGTGTTCCAATTTCCCCACATCCTCGTCAACATTTGTTATTTCCTGTTTTTTTTTTTTTTCTTTTGTTTATCTTAGCCATCTTACTGGGAGTGAAATGGTATCTCATTGTGGCTTTGATTTGCATATCTCTCTTGGCTAATGATGTTGACCATCAATCGTGTCATGTATTTTCTGACCATTTGAATATCCACTTTAGTGAAATGTCTGTTCAGATCTTTTGCCCATTTTATGCTTGGGTTATTTTTGTTGTAGAAATTTTATATATATTGGTAATTAGATTTCTATTGACTATGTGGTTTCAGAAGATATTCTCCATTTTAGTAGCTTGTCTTTTCACTTTTTTTGTTAAGTCTTTTGATGAACAAAAATATTTGATTTTTATGAGGTTCCATTTATTTATTTTGTCTTTTGTTGTTCATCCTTTTGTTATTGTATCAGATAATTTATCATTAAAAGCTAACAGCCTTGCCCCCCTGCATTTTCTTCTAAGAATTTTAAGTTTTAGTCTTCACATTTAGGTCCTTAATCTAATTTGAATTTGTTTTTGTATATAGTATAAGGTACGTATCCTGTTTCATTTTTCTGCATGTGAAGATCCAATTTTTCCAACACCATTTATTGAAAATACTCTTCTTTCTCCATTGAATGGGCTTCACACCCTTGTCAAAAGTCAGTTGACCATAGATGTGTGGGTTTATTTCTGGACTCTCAATTCTATTCCATTGGTCTATGTGTCTATTGCTATACCAGTATTAGGTTGTTTTGATTACTGTCTTAGTCATCTTGTGCTGCCATAACAGAAATACAAGTGGATGGCTTTAACAAAGAGAAATTTATTTCCTCCCAGTAAAGTAGGCTAAAAGTCCTAATTCAAGGCGTCAGCTCCAGGGAAAGGCTGTGGAAGAAGGTCCCTGTCCTCAATCTTCCCATGGTCGAGGATCTTCTCGGGCACAGGACCCCTGGGAGCAAAGGATGCACTCTGCTCCTGGTGCTGCTTTCTTGGTAGTATGAGGTCCCCATCTCCTTGCTTGCTTCCCTTTCCTTTGATCTCTTAAGGGATAAAAGATGGTGCAGGTGTAACTGGGAATAGGTAGCAAGGTATATATAAGTTTTTATGTGAGAGCCTGACTTGATTTATAAACTTTCACTTAAAGCACAATAAAAATTATTAAAAAAAAAAAAAAGATGGTGCAGGCCACACCCCAAGGAAACTCCTTTTACCTTGGATCAGGGAGGTGACCTGAGTAAGGGTGGTGTTACAATCCCACCCTAATCCTCTCAACATAAAATTACAATCACAAAATGGAGGACAACCATACAACACTGGGAATCATGGCCTAACCAAGTTGATATACACATTTTTGGGGGGGTGTAATTCAATCCAATGCAATTACTGTATCTGTAAAATATGTTTTGAAGTCACCAAGTGTGAGTCCTCCTACTTTGTGCTTCTCTGTCAAAACTGTGTTAGCTATTCAGGGTCTTTTGCCATTCCATATAAAGTTGTGGACTGTTTATTTATTTGCATGTCTGTAAAGAAGGCTGTTGATATTTGATGGGGATTGCATTGAATCTACAGATCACTTTGGGTAATATTGACATCTTAACAATATTAAGTTTTCCAATTCATGAACACAGAACAACTTTCCATTTAAGTCTTCCTTCATCTCTTTCAGCAGAGTTTTATCATTTAATTTTATAAGTCTTTCACATTACTGGTTAAATTTATCCCTAGGTATTTTATTCTCTTAGATGCTATTATAAATGGAATTGTTTTCCTAATTTCCTATTCAGATTTCTCATTGCTGGCATATAGAAACCCAGTTGATTATTTTTTGTTGACCTGTACCCTGCAACTCTGTTAAGTTCCACTGTTACCTCTAGAAGGTTTCTTGTTAATTTGGGGGGATTTTTTATATATAGGATCATGTCATTCATGAATATAGATAATTTTATTTCTTCTCCAATTTGGATACCTTTTATTTCTTTCTTTCTTTTTTTTGTGTTATCGTTCTGGCTAGAACTTCTAATACAATACTGAATAAGAGTGGTGAATAAGGCACCATTGTCTTGTTCCTGATTTCAAGGGGGAAATCTCTCAGTCTTTGTCTGTTAAGTATAATATTGGCTGTTGGTTTTTCACAAATGTCCTTGATGATGTCGAGGAACTTCCCCTCTATTTCAGCCTTCTTGAAAGTTTTCCTCAAGAAAGGGTATTGGATTTTATCAAATGCCTTTTCTACATCCATAAAGATGATCGTGTGGTTCTTTTCCTTTGTTTTATGGTGTGGTGTATTATGTTCAATGATTCTCTAATTTTAAACCATCCTTGCATTCCTGGAATAAATCCTACTTAGTCATGGTATATGACTCTTTTAATATGTTGCTGGATTCAGTTTGCTAGTTGAGGATTTTGCATCTCTATTCGTAAGGGATGTTGGTCTACAGTTTCTTTTCTTGTGGTGTCTTTGTCTTGTTTTGTTATTAGGGTTATGTATACTTCATAGAATGAATTTGGGACAATTCTTCTCTATCTTTTGGAATAGTTTAAACAGTATTGGTGTCAATTCTTCTCCAAATGATTGCTAGAATTCTACAGTGAAGCCATCTGGTCCAGGACTTTTTGGGGGGGGGAGGCAGTTTTTTGATCACTGATTTCATCTCTTCACTTGTTATGACTCTGTTGAGACTTTCTATTTCCTCTTGAGTCAGTTTGGGTAGGTTGTGTGCTTCTAAGAATTTGGCTATTGCCTTAGGTTATCCAGTTTGTTGTGTACTGTTCATAGTATTTTGTCATAATTCCTTTTTTTTTTTTCTTTTTCCTGTCAGGTCAGTTGTAGTGTCTCCACTTTCATTTCTAATTTTGGTTATTTGCATCTTTTCTCTTTTTTTTTTTTTTTGTCAGTCTAGCTAAAGGTTTTATCGAACTTGTCAAAGAACTAACTTCTGCTTCTGTTGATTTTCTTAATTGTTTTTCTGTTTTCAATTTTATTTATTTTGTTCTGATCTTTGTTGTTTCCTTTCTTCCGGTAGGGTGAGGTTTATTTGCTCTTCTCTTTCTAGTTCTTCAAGATATAGGGTTAGACTGTTGACTTAAGGTTGTTCTCCTTTTTTCATGTATGCATTTATTGCTCTAAGTTTCCCTCTGAGTATTGCTTTCACTGTATTCCATAAGCTTTGTTATGTTGTGCTTTCATTTTCTTTTGACTCTAAGTAATTTGTGTTTTCTCTTTTGATTTCTTCCTTAACCCCTTCACATTTTAATAGTGTGTTAATGACCATATATGTTTATTTTCCAGTCTTTTTTCCCCCCCGTTATTGATTTCTAGTTTCACTCCACTGTGGTAAAAAAAAAAAAATACTTTGTGTTATTTCAGTCTTTTTGTATTTATCAAGACTTGCTTTGTGACCTAACATGTGGTCTATCCTGGAGAATAATTCATATGCACTGGAGTAGAATGTATTTTGTAGTGTTGTTGGGTGGCGTGTTCTATATATGTCTGTTAAGTCTAGTTGGTTTATAGTGTTATTCAGGTCCTCTGTTTCCTTTTTGATCTTCTTTCTAGATGTCCTGTCCAATACTGAAAGTGGTGTATTGAAGTTTTCAACTGTTATTGTAGTGCTGTATATTTCTCCCTTCAATTCCATCAGTGTTTGCTTTACACATTTAAGTTCTCCGATGTTGGGTGCATATATACTTATTATTGTTAATTTTTCTTGATGAATTGACCCTTTTATCACTATTTTGTGCCCATCTTTATTTCTTCTAACAGATTTTGTCTTATAGTCTACCTTGTCTGTTATTAAGATTGCCACCTCAGTTCTCTTTTGATTATTATTTGAATGGAATACTTTCTTTCATGCTTTCAGTTTCAACCTATTTGTGTTCACTTTCAACCTATTTGTGTTGAAATTGGAAAACTTTTTTTATTGTGCTTAAAGTGAAAGTTCACAAATCAAGTCAGTCTCTCATACAAAAATTTACATACACCTTGCTATATACTTCTAGATGGTCTCCTCCTAATGAGACAGCACACTCTTTCCCTCCACTCTCTATTTTCATGTCCATTCAGCCAGCTTCTGACTCCCTCTGCCCTCTCATCTTCCATCCAGACAGGAGCTGCTCACATAGTCTCATGTGTCTACTTGATCCAAGAAGCTCACTCTTCACTAGTATCATTTTCTATCCCACAGTCCAGTCCAATCCCTGTCTGAAGAGTTGGCTTTGGGAATGGTTCCTGTCTTGGGCCAACAGAAGGTCTGGGGACCATGACCTTCAGGTCCTTCTAGTCTCAGTCAGACCATTAAGTCTGGTCTCTTTGCAAGAATTTGGGATCTGCATCCCACTGCTCTCCTGCTCCCTCAGGGGCTCTCCATTGTGCTCCCTGTCAGGGCAGTCATCCGTTGTAGCCAGGCATCATCTAGTTCTGGTCTCAGGCCAATGCAGTCTCTGCTTTATGTGGTCCTTTCTATCTCCTAGGCTCATAATTACCTTGTGTCTTTGGTGTTCTTTGTTCTCCTTTTGCTCCAGGTGGGTTGAGACCAATTGATGCATCTTAGATGGCAGCTTGCTAGCGTTTAAGACCCGAGAAGCCACTCTCCAAAGTGGGATGCAGAATGTTTTCTTAATACATTTTATTATACCAATTGACTAAGATGTTCCCTGAAACCACGATCCCCAAACCCCCGCCCATGCTACACTGGCCTTCCAAGCATTCAGTTTATTTAGGAAGCTTCTTTGCTTTTAGTTTAGTCCAGTTGTGCTGACCTCGCCTGTATTGTGTGTTGTCCTTCCCTTCGCCCAAAATAATCCCTATCCGCTATCTAACCAGTGAAAACCCCTCTCTCTCCCTCCCTCCCCCCTCCATAACCATCAAAGAATATTTTCTTCTCTGGTTAAACTATTTCTCCAGTTCTTATAATAGTGGTCTTATACAATATTTGTCCTTTTGCAACTGACTAATTTCCCTCAGCATAATGCCTTCCAAATTCCTCCACGTTATGAAACGTTTCACGGATTCATCATTGTTCTTTATCAATGTGCAGCATTCCAATATGTGAATATATCATAATTTATCTATCCATTCACCTGTTGATGAGCACCTTGATTGCTTCCATCTTTTTGCTCTGCATCAATTGATAAAATCATGTGGTTCTTGTCTTTTGTTTTATTTATATGATGGCACTGGGGTTTTGGGTTATATGATGGATTACATTAATTATTTTTCTAATGTTGAACCATCCCTGCATACCTGGTATGAATCCCACTTGGTCACGGTGAATTATTTTTTTTAATATGTTGTTGAATTCTATTGGCCACAATCTATTGCATCTAAGTTCATGAGGAATATGGGTCCGTAATTTTCTTTTTTTGTGGTGTCCTTACGTGGTTTTGGTATCAGGGATATGCTGGCTTCATAGAATGAGTTTATGAGTATTCCGTCCTTTTCTATGCTCTGCAATACCTTTAGTAGTAGTGGTGTTAACTCTTCTCTGAAAGTTTTGTAGAACTCTGCAGTGAAGCCGTCCTGTCCAGGGCTTCCTTCTGTTGGGAGTTTTTTGATTACCTTTTCAATCTCTTCTTTTGTTATGAGTTTATTTAATTGTTCTACCTCTGTTTGTGTTAGTTTAGGTAGGTAGGTAGCATGTTTCTAGAAATTCATCCATTTCTTGTAGGTTTTCAAATTTGTTAGACTACCGTTTTTCGTAGTAATCTCGTATGATTCTTTTAATTTCAGTTGGGTCTGTTATAATACAGCCCATCTCATTCCTTATTTGGGTTATGTGCTTCCTCTCCTGTTTTTCTTTTGTCAGTTTGGCCAGTGGTTTATTAATTTTATTGATTTTTTTCAAAGAACCAGCTTTTGGTCTTGTCAATTCTTTTGATTGATTTCTGTTTTCTATTTCATTTAGTTCTGCTCTAATTTTTATTATTTGTTTTCTTCTCGTGTCTGAGCGTTACTTTTTTTGCTCTCTTTCTATTTCTTCAAGTTGTATGGATAATTCTTTGATTTTGGCCCTTTCTTCTTTTTGTGTGTGTGTATTTACTGATATAAATTGACCCCTGAACACTGCTTTCACTGTGTCCCAAAGGTTCTGATAGGAAGTGTTTTCATTCTCATTGGATTCTCTGAATTTCTTTATTTCATCCTCAATGTCTTCTATAATCCAGTCTTTTTTAAGCAGGGTATTGTTCAGCTTCCAAGTGTTTGATTTCTTTTCCCTGCTTTTTCTGTTATTGATTTCTCCTTTTATGGCCTTATGGTCAGAGAAGATGCTTTGTAATATTTCAATGTTTTGGATTCTGCTAAAGCTTGCTTTATGACCTAATATGCGGTCTATTCTAGAGAGTGTTCCATGTGCACTAGAAAAGAAAGTATACTTTGCTGCTGTTGAGTGGAGTGTTCTGTGTATGTCTATGAGGTCAAATAGGTTTGTTATGGCATTTAGACCTTCCGTGTCTTTACTGGAAACTCTGGTGGCGTAGTGGTTAAATGCTACGGCTGCTAACCAAAGGGTCAGCAGTTTGAATTCACCAGGTGCTCCTTGGAAACTCTATGGGGCAGTTCTACTCTGTCCTATAGGGTCGCTATGAGTCGGAATCGACTCAATGGCACTGGGTTTGGTTTTTGATTTTTGGTGTCTTTGCTGAGCTTCTTTCTGGATGTCCTGTCCTTCACCAAAAATGAAGTCTTCTACTATTATTGCGGAGCTGTCTATCTCACTTTTCAATGCTGATAGAGTTTGTTTTATGTATCTTGCAGCCCTGTCATTGGGTGCATAAATATTTAATATGGTATATCCTCCTGGTATATTGTCCCTTTAATCATTACATAGTGTCCTTCCTTATCCTTTATGATGGATTTTACTTTAAAGTCTATTTTGTCAGAAATTAATATTGCCACTCCTGCTCTTTCTTTTTTTATTGTCGTTTGCTTGATATACTTTGTTCCGACCTTCGAGTTTTAGTTTGTTTGTGTCTCTAAGTCTAAGATGTGTCTCTTTCAGGCAGCATGTAGACGTATCATGTTTTTTAATCCATTCTGCTACTCTCTGTCTCTTTATTGGTGCATTTAGTCCATTTACATTCAGCATAATTATGCATAGGTATGAATTTAGTGCTATCATTTTGATGTCTTTTTTGTGTGTTGTTGACAGTTTCTTTTTCCCATTTAATTTTATGTGCTAAGTAGGTTATCTTTATATATTGTCCTTTCCTTATATTCATTGTTGTTGATTTTGTTTCTGCTGATTTCTATTTTTTTCTTGTATTTTATTTTGATGTGTAGGACAGTTTGTCTCCTTTGTAGTTACCTTATTATTTACCCCTATTTTTCTAAATTTAAACCTAACTTTTATTTCTTTGTATCCCCTTGTTTTCCTCTCCACACGGAAGATATGTGACTACATTTCTTAGACCCTCTTTATTGTTTTAACGTTGTCTTTTTTAATATAATTACATTGCTGTTTCCCTGTTTTGAGCGTTTTTTTATCTTGATTTATTTTTGTGATTTCCCTGTCTGGGTTGACTTCTATTTGTTCTGCCCAGTGGTCTTCTCTTGGGTTGATACCTGATATTATTGATCTTCTAACCAAAGAACTCCCTTTAGTGTTTCTTGTAGTTTTGGTTTGGTTTTTACTAATTCCCTACACATCTGTTTATCTCAAAATGTCCTAATTTCACCTTCATATTTAAGAGATAGTTTTGGTGGATATAGGATTCTTGGTTGGTAATTTTTTCCCTTCAATTTATTATATAAGTCATCCCATTGCCTTCTTGCCTGCATGGTTTCTGCCAAGTAGTCAGATCTTATTCTTATTGCCTTGCCTTTGTAGGTGACTTTTCATTTATCCCTAGCTGCTCTTGAAATTCTCTCTTTATCTTTGGTTTTGACAAGTTTGATTATAACATGTCTTAGTGACTTTCTTTTAAAATCTACCTTATGTGGAGTTCGATGAGCATCTTGGATAGGTATTTTTTCATCTTTCACGATATCAAGGAAGTTTTCTGCCAACAAATCTTCAAAAATTCTCTTTGTATTTTTGGTTATCCCTCCCCGTTTTGGTATTCCAATCAGTCATAGGTTATTTCTCTTGATAGAGTCCCACATGATTCTTAAGGTTTCTTCATCTTTTTTAATTCTTTTATCTGATTTTCCTTCAAATACGTTAGTGCCAAGTGCTCCATCTTCAAGTTCAGAAATTCTGCCCTCCACTTGCTCAATTTTGCTCCTCTGACTTTCTATTGAGTTGACTACTTCTGTGATTTTATTGTTTATCTCCTGAATTTCTGATTGCTGTCTGTGGATTTTTCCAGCTTATTAAATTTTTCATTATGTTCCTGAATAATCTTTTTAATTTCTTCGATTGCTTTATCTGTGTGTTCCTTGGTTTGTTCTGTGTATTGTCTGATTTCCTTCCTGATGTCTTAAAGTTTTCTGTATATTAATCTTTTGTACTCTGCCTCTGGTAATTCTAGGAAGGCATTTTCATCTAAAAGATCCATATTCTTTGTTTTGAGAGCTTGTTGAGGCAATCGTGGTCTGTTTCTTTATGTGACTTGATGTTGACTATTGTCTCTGAGCCATTTATAAGTTATTGTATTAGTTTATTTTATGTTTGCTTACTGTGTTGTACCTTCTTGCTTTGCTTTGTTTTGATATGCCCAAACGGGTTGCTTGAGTGAGCTAGCTTGATTATTTTCACCTTTGGAGCTCTGACGTCCTGTCCCCAGATGGCTAGAGCTGTTATCAGGTATATCATTCTAGGAGTCCCTTCACTTTTCTTGTATGAATTCAGCTCAGGTGTCCAGGTAGCTGATCATCAAGTGTGTGGTACAGACTCTGTCCTACAGTCATAGAGGGGCAGGGGTGATTGGTATAGGTACTTGTATTTGGTTGTAGCAGGGGGTCACACTCTGAACACGGCAGGGGGCTGAGAATCATCCCCCACGTGTCTCTAAGGAAAGCATGTCCCTGTTCCTTAGAGCATACAGGTGGCCGAGTTCTGCAGATGGACCATGGGCACCCAATGTTTTTGGTTGTAAGGACTGAATGTACCAGTTATCCTTGGACACCTGTCATGGGTGTCTGGGTGACCCGAATGGAGCCACCAGTCCTTAGGTCCCTGATGTGGGTAGGTGAGGACCCTGTTTAATAGGCAAAGCAATGTGAAACATCAAACACACCCACCTCTCCGACACATAGCTGAAATGGTTGGAGTCTGCCAACAAGGGCATATTCTCCTGAAATAGGCTCACACAGGCCCATGCAGAAGGGAAAGGTACTCAAAGTCCACAGACCGTTTATGCCTGGACTGGAGCCACTCCTGTCCTGGGCTCCCCCAGTTAGTGGAGCTGGGAAATTATCTTTTCCCCCAGTTGCAAATTTATTCCTTCTCCAAGGCCGGAAGGATGGCTCTAGGCACTCAACAGGGCCTATCTCAGTCCCAGGGAAATCAGCCACTGAAGTCAGCTTGGGAGCAGGGGGGGGCACAGTAAAATATACACAAGTACCTAGCTTTTGCCGAGAGCGCCATTCTTTTCTGGTTCCAGAGGTGTGAGTAGGCTGTGTGGCTGGCTGCTTCTCCCTGAGGAAACTGCAGCCGAGGACTAGTACCAGCCCGCTGCAGCCACTCCCAGGAATGGTGCCTGAGGGCTTCCCGCGATTCAGGTCCTCTAACTTTTCTCCACTTCTGAGCCGTCTCTTTCTCACTCGCCCCTCAATTTGCTTTCTAAGCTTGCCTTTGATGTCCAGGGCTCCTAGCTTGTATAAATATACTCGTTTCACTTGTTTTTTCAGGCCTTTGTTGTAAGAGGGCTCGCGGGAAGAGTCTGTCTATTCTGCCATCTTGGCTCCACCTCCCAGTGCTGTCGTTTTGATGTCTTCTTCTGTGTGTTGTTGACAGTTTCTTTTTCCCACTTAATTTTTTGTGCTGAGTAGTTTATCTTTACATATTGTCTTTTCCTCTTATTCATTATTGCTGATTTAGTTTCTGCAAAACTAGTTTTGTATTTTATTTTGAGGAGTAGCATAGTTAGTCTCCTTTGTGGTTACCTTAATATTTACCCCATTGTTCTAAGTTTAAACCTAACCTATATTTCTTTATATCACCTTGTCTTCCTCTCCATATGAAAAATTTATGACAACATTTCTTAGTCCCTCTTTATTGTTTTAATGTCTTCTTTTACATAATAACATCATTGTTTCCCTGTTTTGAGCATATTTTAATCTTGATTTATTTTTGTGACTTCCCTGTCTGGGTTGACATCTGATTGCTCTGTCCAGTGTTCTAGTCTTGGGTTGATACCTGATATTATTGATCTTCTAAACTTCTCTTTGTCTCAAAATGTCCTCATTTCACCTTCATATTTGAGAGGCAGTTTTGCTGGATATATGATTCTTAGCTGGCAATTTCTTTTTCCTTCAATTTTTTTATATAGGTCATCCCATTGCCTTCTTGCTTGCATGGTTTCTGCCGAGTAGTCCAAGCTTATTTTTATTGACTCTCCTTTGTAGGTGACTTTTTGTTTATCCCTAGCTGCTCTTAAAATTCTCTCTTTATCTTTGGTTTTGGCAAGTTCAATTATATGTCTTGGTGACTTTCTTTTAAAATCTACCTTATGTGGAGTTCGATGATCATCTTGGATAGATATTTTCTCATCTTGCACAACATAAGGGAAGTTTTCTGCTAACAAATCTTCAACAATTCTCTCTGTATTTTCTGTTGTCCCTCCCTGTTCTGGTACTCCAATCACTCATAGGTTATTTCTCTAGATAGAGTCCCCACATGATTCTTAAGCTTTCTTCATTTTTTTAAATTCTTTTATCTGATCTTTCTTCAAATATACTGGGGCCAAGTGCTTTATCTTCAAACTCACCAATTCTGTCTTCCACTTGCTCAATTCTGCACCTTTGACTTTCTATTGAGTTGTCTAATTCTGTAATCTTATTGTTAATCTTCTGAATTTCTAATTACTGTCTCTCTATAGATTCCTGCAGCTTATTAAAATTCTCATTATGTTCTTGAATAACCTTTTTAATTTCTTCAACTGTTTGATCTGTGCGTTCCTTGGCTTGCTCTGTGTATTGCCTGATCTCCTCCCTAACCTTCTTCCTGATGTCTTGAAGAGTTCTTTATATAAATCTTTTGAATTCTGCATCCGGTAATTCCAGGAAGGGACCTCCATGCACAAGATCCATTGATTCTTTGTGTTGAGAGCTTGTTGAGGCAATCGTGGTCTGTTTCATTATGTGACTTGATATTGACTGTTTTCTCCAAACCATCTATAAGTTTATTAGCTTATTTTTTGTTTGCTTACTGTGTCTTGGCTTATTGCTTTGTTTTGTTTTGATATGCGCACATGGGTTGCTTGAGTGAGCCAGCCTGATTATTTTCGCCATTGAAGCTCTGACATCCTGTCCCCAGATGGCTAGAGCTGTTATCAGGTATATCATTCTAGGAGTTCATTCACTTTTCTTGTGTGAATTCAGCTCAGGTGTCCAGGTAGCTGATCATCAAGTGTGTGGTACAGGGTCTGTCCTATAGTCTTAGAGGGACAGGGGTGATTGGTGTAGGTACTGGTATCTGGCTGCAGTAGGGGGTCACACCATGAACGAGGCATGGGGCTGATAACTACCCCCCAAATGTCTCTGAGGAAAGCCCATCCCTGTTCCCTAGAGCATAAAGGTGGGTGGGTTCTGGAGAAGGACCATGGCCATCCAATGGTTTTGGTTGTAAGGACTGGGAGGTACCAGTTTTCCTTGGACCCCTGTCACGGGTGGCTCTGTGACCTGAGTGGAGCCAAAAGTCCTTATGCCCCTGATGTGGGTAGGTGAGGGCCCTGTTTAATAGGCAAAGTGGTGTCAAATATCAAATAACCACCTCTTCAATGCACAGCTGAAACTGTTGCAGTCTGCCACCAAGTGCCTATTCTTCTGAAATAGGCCCACACAGGTCCATGCAGGGGGGAAAGATATTCAACGTCCATGGACTGTTTATGCCTGGACAGGAGCCGCTTCTGTCCTGAGCTCCCTGGTTTGTGAAGCTGGCAAATTATCTTTTCTCCCACTTGTGAATTTATTCCTACTCCAAGGCCAGAAGGGTAGCTCTGGGTGCTCAAATCGGCCTATCTCAGGGCCAGGGAAATCAATAGCCTCTTAAGCCAGCTTGAGGGCGGGGGGGCTGCAGTAAAATATACACAAGTACTTAGCTTTTGTGGAGAGCACCGTTCTTCTCTGGTTCCAGAGGTATGAGTGGTCTGTGCAGCTGGCTGCTTCTCCCTGAGGAAAATGCAGCTGAATGCTAGCATCAGCCCACCGCACCTGCTCCCTGGAATAGTGCCTGAGGGATCCCGGCAATTCAGATCTGGTAACTCCTCTATGCTTCTGAACCATCTCTTCCTCTCCCTGACGCTCAGTCTGTTTTCTAACTTTGCCTTTGATGTTCAGGGCTCCTAAAAAAAAAAAAAAAACCAAACCCAGTGCCGTCTAGTCGATTCTGACTCATAGTGACCCTATAGGACAGAGTAGAACTGCCCCACAGGGTTTCCAAGGAGCATCTGGTGGATTTGAACTGCCAACCCTTTGGTTACCAGCCGTAGCACTTAAGCACTATGCCACCAGGGTTTCCAACCTGTCATAAATATAATCGTTTCACTTGTTTTTTTGCATCTTTGTTGTAAAAGGATTGCAGGAAGCGTCTGGCTATTCCACCATCTTGGCCCCGCCCCCCCAGAATGTTTTCTTAAGAAATTTTATTATGCCAATTGACTTAGATGTCCCCTGAAATCATGATCCCCAAACCCCTGCACCTGCTTTGCTGGCCTTCAAAGCATTCATTTTATTCAGGAAACTGCTTTTAGTTTAGTCCAGTTTTGCTGACTTCTCCTGTATTGTGTGTTGTCTTTCCCTCCACCTAAAATAGTTCTTGTCTACTATTTTATTAGTGAAAACAGCTCTCCTTCCACCCCCCTACTCTCGTAACCATCAAAGAATATTTTCTTCTCTGTTTAAACTATTTCTCCAGTTCTTATAATAGTGGTCTCATACCATATTTGTCAGTTTTACCACTGACTAATTTCACTCAGCATAATGCCTTCCAGATTCCTCTATGTTATGAAATGTTTCACAGATTCATCATTGTTCTTTATCGATGCATAGTATTCCATTGTGTGAATTTACCATAATTTATCCATTCATCTGTTGATGAGCACCTTGGTTGCTTCCATTTTTTGCTATTGTAAACAGTGCTACAATGAACATGCGTATGCATATATCTGTTCATGTAAAGGATATATTTCTCTAGGATATATTCCAAGGAGTGAGATTCCTGGATCATATGGTAGTTCTATTTCTAGCCTTTTAGGGAAGTGTCAAATTGATTTCCAAAGTGGTTGTACCATTTTACATTCCCACCAGCAGTGTGTAAGTGCTCCAGTCTCTCCACAACCTCTCCAACATTTATTATTTTGTGTTTTTTGGATTAATGCCAGCCTTGTTAGGGTGAGATGGAATCTCATTTTAGTTTTGATTTGCATTTCTTTAATGGCTAATGATCGTGAGCTTTTCTTCCTGTATCTGTTAGCTACCTGAATGCCTTCTTTAGTGAATTGCCTGTTCATATCCTTTGCCCATTTTTAATTGGGTTGTCTTTTTAGTTGAGTTTTTGCAGTATCATACAGATTTTAGAGATCAGGTGCTGATCAGAAATGTCATAGCTAAAAACTTTTTCCCAGTCTGGAGGTAATCTTTTTACTCTTTTGGCAAAGTCTTTGGATGAGCTTAGATATTTGATTTTTAGGAGCTCCCAGTTATCTAGTTTCTCTTCTGCATTGTTAGTAATGTTTCGTATACTGTTTATGTCATGTATTAGGGCTCCTAGCATTGTCCCTATTTTTTTTTCCATGGTCTTTATTATTTTAGATTTTATATTTAGGTCTTTGATCCATTTTGAGTTCGTTTTTGTGCATGGTATGAGGTATGGGTCTTGTTTCATTTTTTTGCAGATGGATATCCAGTTATGCCAGCACCATTTGTGAAACTGGAAAACAATAAGCATTCTTATTTTTGTGGCAATGTAATTATTTCAATATGTTCAACAAGAATTTTTCCTCATAATAGGACATAATTGGAATCCTTGGTTATGTAATCAAGCTTTGACTGGAACATCATATTTGAGAATGATGCTCACAGAATCAGGTATAACCAGACACTTTCAAAGACGTATGATTGAATTCATGGAGCCAATGCTTATAAAGCCCTACCAGGAAAACTGGCCTGGTACCTGACTTATAAGATTTCCAGTCTTACCAGTGAGTAAGAAAGGTCACTTTTTGGTAGGTCCAAGAACTTTACAACATTTTGGGGCCTCTAGAAAAGAGAAACTCAACCAAATTTGTGAGTACGATTGGTGAAATCTGGTGGCAAGTTCTTGGCTTTCTAGCCTGAAGAGGTTTTTACAAGTTTAATCTGAGATTCCTTATGAAAACCTCCAGCAAAGCAAATTTCAAAGGCCTATATAATGAAGAACCATTCTCACTGCACCTATGTAATGATGGTGAGCCTTGTATTAAGATCAATAATAACTCTGCTTTGAGATTTTCTTTGATAGAGAGGAGGGTGATTATAGAGAGACATATTATGTTTCAATAGAAAATTATGGCAAGCCTTTGTGAACTATCAGATTCTCATCCTATTCATTGTCTTTGAGGTATTTTACATCTCTTTGTAAACTACAGACAATGAATGGTTTTGTTTTCTTCCTGTAAACTGAACTAATTCTTGTTACATACCTTATGGTTTTTCCCTATATTTTTAAACATAAGCAATTACACAAAGGAAAATTAGAAATATATGAGAGACTGTGGTTGGACTTTGACTGACACTGCCACATAAAACAATTAGGTTTATCTAATAGGTTATGGGATGCATAAGAAGTGTTATCAAAGCACAAAAATTATATTGGACCAAAAATGGTTGCAAACTTAACAGACATTTTGGACTCTGGGAGAGCTCAGATGGCTGCTTGGTTCTCTCTGACCCCTTGAAGACCTATTTAAATTTTCACACTCATTCACTGGTGCTGATAAAATGATCCAAATTATAAATAAATACTGGTGAGGTAAAAGAATATTTCCATCATACTTAGAACCTAGTGACTAGGTAGTTTAGAAATGACATCAGAAGAAAACAGCCCTCGAACCAAGGTGGAATAACCTACTCTTGACCACTGACACTGAAACCAAGCTGTAAGACATCAAGCTGTGGGTACAAATTTCTCAACTAAAATAGGCCCTGCCTGATGCTTGGTCCTGTCTACCCACCGGAAATTTAAAACCAAACTAACCAGGAATAGAAGTTGATGTCACAAGGTAGACAGCTTCTTCCCAAGATCATGGATCCAGAACCTACAGGCTTTCCTTTCCTTATTCCCACTCTTACTCTTCTCACATACTCTTCTACTGTCTCCTTTTGCTCTTGCACTTTTTTCTATGAAAACCTTTGTTTTTCTCTCATTTTTGTCCTTCGCTCTGGCCTGGAAAAATAACTCTCTTGTTTGTATCTCAAGCCATCACAATGGAGGGAAACCTTATCAACTTCAGCATTTGTTGCTATAAGCCTGGTTCTGTCCATGATTATTGAGATGACCCTTTCACCAGTTGGGCAGTCCCATGTTTAAATCAGTGGAAAATAACAGGTTGTAAAAATGGTGTAGTAGGGGCATCTGACCTGCATGTTTAACTTCACAAGGGGGGGGAGGAGAATCATTATCAGCAACAACAGACTAAGGCTGATTCCTATGAGGCAGAGGTCAGACATGCCTCCACCCTCCAACCTTTTTACCAATTCTGACACCAACAGTCCCTCCCACAGCACTCTCTACTTTTCTGCTGGGTTTGATAATTCATTGCAGTGGCCATATAGAACTCGCAGACAATACTCATGGTTATGGAATTTACTAGGGAAGTAACAGGTTGCAACTCAGGATCAGAAATGACTCAAGATACAATTCCTCCGTCAGGACAGCTTCTTCCTGGCTCAGAGAAGTAAAATCTTCCTCAGGGTCATTTTTTGACCTATTTGATTTTAATTGGTTTGAGTCATGGGGGCTTTGGCTTCAAAGTGCACTCCAAAAATTGCACATTATTTTCCTTATAATTGTGGTATCTCCCGTGCATTGTATCGTCTCAAAGGTCTTAAATTATTGCTACCAGCAGCTAACACATCACCAAACGATCTCATTAAGACTGAAATGACAAAAGAAACATGAAGCAGAGGTTGGCCCTCAATATTGTGGCCTGCAAATACTATGCAGATACTGCCTGGATGACAATGTGGTGACCAGTAGTGCCTTATCTTAAATTTGATCGCACCTCTCAATAAACTAAGAGTACAATCAAAAGGAGAGAGTTAACCCAACTACACTAGTCTGAAGATAGAGTCAATTATGCTAATCCCCACATCAGCAAACTGAAACCTAATTTTCTATTTTTTGTAAGTGTGTGATTTTCCAGAACCCAAAACCTAAGTCGACCAATCTGTGTTTGCCACCTCAGCTATAGTATATGACCTGGCTACAAGACTTCTCAATATACCAAATAAGGACAGTAACTTAAAACTAACCAATCACTTTTTGTCCAGTATAGCTTCCTTGTTCCTGTGTGTCTGTTGCCTATAAAACCGTTCAGCTTTGTACTGCTCTTCAGAGCTCTAGTCTGCCTTTCAAACTAAGCACTCCCCAATTCATGAATTGCTAAATAAAGCCAGTAAGTTCAGATAAAAATTAATGTTTTGTTAAAAAAAAAATCATTTTAACAAACCAAAACCACTCTCTTCCTCCCCTCTCAGCTTAGTGAGTTCAGACTACTGCAGACAAGAACACAGGGCATCCTCTCCCACCAGTTCCCAGCTGGGAGTCTTCCTGTGATGAGCAGGATTTAAGCATTTCTCCTCCTGCCCCCAGCTGCCTGTTTCTGAAGCTAAGTCCAGGAAAATGCAGTCAAGAGGTGGAGGCTCCCTTCTACCCACTCCCTACTCATGGAATGGAGGCTGTACCTTGGGCATGGAAAGCTGGGACTACTGGAGCCCCAATAGCCCTTCCCTCAGTTCATGAGGTGGTGATTCCACACCAGGAGAGGGAAGTGAAGAATATCGCAGGCTGGTAGCTTCCTTCCACTGAGCACTCAGCCCCTAAAGTGAAAGTGTCCCTCAGAGAGATGTTTGCTATTATCCCCATCCCAAGCTTTGAAGCTCTGCCTCAAAGAATTTGAGAATGAAATTTGGAGAAGCAAGCTGTCATACAAATAGCTCCTAATCTCTTCTCAAAGAAACTGACTTCATTTGCAACACAATATGGAGAAGTTTAAACCAAGGGCACTCACAAAAACAGTGGAAGCTGTGGTAAAAGGTAATTGGGAGGGTATTTGTGGATCTTCTTGATCTAATGATCAGGAACTGCTGGTACTGAAGGAAGAAGTACAAGCAACACTGAAAGCATTGGCAAAAAACAAGAATTGATGGAACTGAGATGCTTCAACAAACAGATGCAATGCTGGAAATGCTTACTCGTTTATGTTGAGAAATTTAGAAAAGAGCTATTTGGCCAACCTACCAGAAGAAATCTATATCTGTGCTCATTCCAAAGAAAGGCAATCAAATGGAATGAGAAAATTATTGAAAAATATCATTAATATCACATGCTAGCAGAATTTTGCTGAAGATAATTTAAAAAATGGCTGCAGCCATACATTGACAGGTGTCATGGATTGAATTATGTCCCCCGAAAATATGTGTCAACGTCATTAGACCATGATTCCCAATATTGTGTGGTTGTCCTCCATTTTGTGATTGTAATTTTATGTTAAAGAGGATTAGGGTGGGATTGTGACACCCTTACTATGTAAAGGGAGTTTCCCTGGGGTGTGGCCTGCACCACCATTTATCTTACAAGAGATAAAAGGAAAGGGAAGTAAGCACAGAATGGGGGACCTCATACCACCAAAAAAGCAGCAGGAGCAAAGGACATCCCTTGGACCCAGGGTCCTTGTGCCAAGAAGCTCCTCGACCAGGGGAAGAATGATGACAAGGACCTTCCTCTAGAGCTGAGAAAGAAAGTCTTCCCGTGAAGCCGACACCCTGAATTTAGACTTGTAGCCTATTAGACTGTGAGAGAATAAATTTCTCTTTGTTAAAGCCACCCACTTGTGGTATTTCTATTAAAGCAGCACTAGATAACTAAGATAACAAGAAACTGCCAGAAGTTCAAGCCAGATTCAGAAGAGGACATGGAATGAGAGATCATTACTGATGTCTGATGGATCTTAGCGAAAAACAGAGAATACCAGAAAGATGTTTACCAGTGTTTTATCAACTACTCGAAGGCATTTGACTGTATGAATCATAACAAATTATGGATAACACTGTGAAGAATGAGAATTTTAGAACACTTAATTGTGGTCATGTGGAATCTATACGTGAATCAAGAAACAGTTGTTCAAACAGAACAAGGAGATAGTGTGTGGTTTAAAATTGGGAAAGCTGTGTATCGAAGTTGTATTCTTTCACTTTACTTATTCAATCTACATGCTGAATAAATAATCTGATAAGCTGGGCTATATGAAGAAGAACATGGCATCAGGATTGGAGTAAGACTCATTAAAAACCTGAGCTATGATGACATAATCTTGCTTGTCAAAAGTGAGGACAACTTGAAGCCCTTACTGATGAAGGTAAAAGACTTCTTCAGTATGGATTACATCTGAAAATGAATAAAAATCCATACAACTGGACCAATAAACATCATGATAAATGGCAAAGAAATTGAAGTTGTCAAGAATTTCATTCTTCTTGGATCAACAATCAGTGCCCATAGAAGCAGCAGTTAAGAAATCAAATGACGTATTGCATTGGGAAAATCTGCAGCAAAAGACTTCTTTAAAATCTTAAAAAGCAAAGATGTCACTTTGAGGACTAAGGTGCACCTGACCCAAGCCATGGTCTTTTCCATTGCCTCATATGCATATGAAAGGTGGATGATAATAAAGGAAGACCAAAGAACTGACACATTCAACTTGTGGTGTTGGCAAAGAATATTGAATATACCATGGACTGCCAGAGGAGTGAACAAATCAGTTTTGGAGGAAGTACAGCCAGAAAGCTCCTTAGAAGCAAAGATGGTGAGACTTTATCTCACTTACTTTGGATATGTCAACAGAAGAGACCAAACCCTGGAGAAGGACATTATGCTTAGTAAAGCAGAGGGTCAGCAATGAGATGGATTGAAACAGAGGCTGCAACAATGGGCTCAAACATAGCTATGATTTTGAGGGTGGTGCAGACCAGTTGTTACACATAAAGTCACTATGAGTTGGAGCTGACTTGACGGCACCTAACAACAACAATGAAGATCCAGCCTAGACTGTAGTATGCAGGAGAGAACCAGAGAATAAAGCAGCTGGGAGGCACACCTGGAGTCAGAACAAATATCCAACACTATTCCTTCCAAGGAGTCACAATTTGATTGGACCAGTTTTAAAAGGAATTTATGCCCTAGGGTATCATTGAAAACAATAGGGCAATTGACTAGCAGTTAGTGGAGTTAAATAGCTGGGTGTAGTCAGTTAAAAGAGTGGAAGACAGCCCTACCAAAACCACTGTCATCTCAGAATTATTGTGGGTGTAACCAAAGCTGCGCCTGAGGAGCAACCTTGGAGGCTTAATACTGTTGGGGGATGGGGGTAATAGACTTCACTAAAATAATCCAGCAGTCACTAAGCAAAAACAAAAAAGCCCAAGCAAATAAAAATAACAAGCCCTGCAGAGGGGGGATCAATACACAAAAGTCCTCAGTATATTATCTAAAATGTCCAGTCCCCCCCTCAAAAAATTACAAGACATGCAAATAAACAGAAAAGTATGGCCCATACACCAGAAAAAAAAAAAAAGTAGGTAAGAGAAACTGCTGGTGAGAGTGGCCAGATGTTAGATTTAACAGAAAAAATAATTCAAAATAGCCAATATGAATATGTTCACAGAACAAAAGGATATCATGATTAAAGAATAGAAAGGTATGATAACAATGTCAAATCCAATACAGAATATCACTAAAGAGACAGAAATTATTTAAAAAAAAAAAAAAAAAGAAGAAGAAATTCCGGAGTAGAAAAGTACAATAACAGAAATTAAAAATTCACTAGAGTTGGAGATTTTAGTGCCCCACTTTAAGTAATGGATAGAAAAACTAGAAAGAAGATCATCAACAAGGAAACAGAAGTCATGAACAACACTATAAAGCAACCAGTCCTACAGACATTTACAGAAAAATCAACCCAACAACAACAGAATACACATTCTTCTCAACTGCACATGGAACATTCTTCAGGATACGCCACATTTATGCTAGGTCATAAAACAAATCTCAATAAATTTAAAAGGAGTGAAATCATACAAAGTATGTTTTCAGACCACAATAGAATAAAACTTGAAATCATTAACAGAAAATAATTGGCAAAATCACAAATGTTAAACAATACATTGCTGAATGGGCCAAAGAAGAAAATACTTTGAGGTAAGTGAAAATTGATAAAGAAAATGCCCCCCATTGTTTAAATTTAACTCTACACTCTTCACAGAAACTAAAAACTCATGATAAAGACAGTTCTGGGAAAAGATTAAATAATTAGATAAGCCATAAGTAGCCTATAGAATGCAGAAACACAAACTTAAACCAATCCAAGTCACCTCCTGCTGATTGAGTGAATCACAACCAATCATTTAAAATTTTCCTTTTAGAAAATTCCCTAACAGTTTGTATGCATACAACCAAAAATGCACTAGCCCCGTTTACATCTTATATTTTATAAGCGAAGAAAACAAAAATATTTGATAAACACATAAAACCAAAAAACCAGTGCCTTCAAGTCGATTTAGGGTCGCTATGAGTCGATTCCAACTCATAGTGACCCTATAGGACAGAGTAGAACCGCCCCATAGAGTTTCCAAGGAGAGCCTGGTGGATTCAAACTGCCGACCCTTTGGTTAGCAGCCATAGCACTTAACCACTACGCCACCAGGGTTTCCGATAAACACATACAAGGAAGAAATAATCATAAAATTACAGTCCTTGTTTCTGCAACTGGTCATGCGGCCATAGCTGGTATTTAGAACTACCTTCTTTTACCACACATTCTGTATTCCCTTTGCCCTCAGCAAGCAAATCAGCTGGTCACGCTTCTTTGCATGGTGGGGTGACCCAAATCTTCATTCCTGAAGGGTCTGGACCATTAGTAGTCATGTAGGAATTGGGTTGCTATAGTTTCCCATTGCCTTTAATCACAGGACATGTGGCAGGACTAAGAGACACCCTTAGGAATCTCCAGCATTCCAGACATACTCTTTTTTTACCTCCATTATATAATATTAATTCAATTTCCTCTTGGTAATCAGGATCAATCACACCAGCCAATATGGTAACTCCCTTTTTGCCTGTTGATATAGAGGCACAAGAAGCCCAAAGTGGCCGGGTGGCATTCTTAGCTTCCAGTTCAATGTGGGAACATTCCTCCCTTTCCGACCTAAGACCTCTAGACCTGCAGAGGATAGGGTTGTGGGAAGAAGAAGCAAAAATTTTTCAGGCAGGTCACTAGGTAATAGTGAATGTTACCACTCCCAATTCCACCCACTGACTCCTGGACCCATGAATCCTGGCTATAGGAGAAACAGCACCATGTATTGGATGCTAGTTTAGAGCATATACAGCCTCCTAGAGAACATTGCTCCAACCCTGCAAGTTATTGAGACCTAGCTGGTGCAGTAATTGTGTCTTTAGAAGGCCATCCCATCACTCTATCAAGTCAGCTGCTTCACGATGATGGGGAACATGGTAAGACCAGTGAATTCCATGACTAGGCCCCTTGCTGCACTTCATTTGCTATGAAGTGAGTCCCTTGATCCAAGGCAATGCTGTGTGGGATATCATGCCAATATAAGGCATTCTGTAAGTCCATGGATGGTAGTTTTAGAAGAAGGAGTTGCGTGCAAGGAAAGCAATCCATATGCAGAGTAAGTGTCTATCCCACTAAGAACAAAATATTGCCCTTTCCATGATGGAAGTGGTCCAAAGTAATCAACCTGCCACCAGGCTGCTGGTTGCTCACCTCAAGGAATGGTGCCATATCAGGGACTCAGTATTGGTTTCTCCTGCTGGCAGATTGGGCACTCAGCAGAGGCTGTAGCCAAGTAGGCTTTCGTGAGTGGAAGTCCATGTTGCTGGGCCCATGCATAACCTCTGTCCCTGCCACCATGACCACTTTGTTCATGAGCCCATTGAGCAATGAAGGGAGTAGCTAGGAAAGAGAATGAGTGATTTCCACAGAACGCATCACCCTCTCCACTTGATTGTTAAAATGCTTCTCTGTGAGGTCACCCTTGGTGAGACACAAATATCTTCACTTCATTGGCCCATTAGGAAAAGTCTATCCACGTACATCCTCCCCATGCCTCCTTGTCTCCAATTTTCTAATCATGTTCCTTCCACATCCCTGACAATCCAGACAAACCATTGGCCACTGCCCATGAATCAGTATACAATCGCACATCTGGCCATATCTCCTTCCCAGCAAAATGAACAGCTGGGTGCAGTGCTAGAAGTTCTGCCATTGGGAGGATTTCCCTTCGCCACTGTCCAGGGAGGTCCCAGAAAGGGGCTATAGTGCTGCCACTGTCCACTTTTGAGTGATGCCTACATACCTCGTAGAATCATCTGTAAACTAGGCATGAATTTTCTCTTCCTCAGTCAACTGATCATAAGGAACTTGCCATGAGGTCATACTGTAGACTGGGAGATGGAAGGTAATGTCACAGGAGTGGAGACCATGAGCATTTGGGCCACTTCCTTATGCGACTTACTTGTGCCTTCAGGTTCTCCTCAGGCCAGATCTCATACATACCACTTCCGTTTAATGAGGGAGTGCTGCTGTGCACATCCAACTTTATGGCTCTGTGGAGTCAAACACCCCATTCATGATGGGCAGCTCAGGCCACATGGTGACTTCGTGGCCTATAGTTAAGCATTCAGTCTCTACTAAAGCATGGTAACAAGCCAAAAGCTGTTTCTCAAAAGGAGAGCAGTTATCTGCAGAGGATGGCAGAGCTTTGCTACAAAATCGTAAGGGTCTGCACTGTGGTTCACTAATAGGGGCCTGCCAAAGACTCCAAACAGTGTCTCTATCTGCCACTGACATTTCAAGCACCATTGGATCAGCCGGATCCAATGCAAGGCAGTTTGCACGGCAGCCTAAACCTGTTGTAGAACCTTCTCTTGTTCTGGGCCCCACTCAAAAATAGCAACTTTTCAGCTTGGGGACCATAGTTTTGGGGGATATCTAGGTAAATCAGCATAACAAAGTTTATTAAGAAAATATTTTTCATCCCACTTTGGTGAGCAGTGTCTGGGGTTTTAAAAGCTTGAGAACAGCAATCTAAGATACGTCTCTTGGTCCCATCCCACTCAGAGAAAAGGATAATGAAGAAAACCAAAGACACAAGGAAAATATTAGCCCAAAGGACTAAAGGACAACATGAACCAGAGACCCCACCAGCCTAAGAACAGAAGAAATAGATGGTTCCTGGTTACCACCAATGATCACCCTGACAGGGAACACAACAGAGAGTCCTGGACAGAGCAGGAGAAAAATGTAGAAAACTCAAGTTCACATAAAAAGACCAGACTTACTGGTCTGACAGAGACTGGAGGAACACCCAAAACTATGTTCCCTGGATGCACTATTAATCCAGAACTGAAACCATTCCCAAAGCCCACTCTTCAGACAGAGATTAGACAGGACTATAAAATAAAAAATAATACACACGAGGAATTTGCTTCTTAGTTCAAGCAGATATATGAGACCAGATGGGCAGCTCCCATCCAAAAGGAGGATGAAAAGGCAGGAAAGGATTCAGGGAGCCAGGGTGGAACAGGGGAGTGTGCTGTCACATTGTGGGGATTTCAACTAATGTCACAATACAATATGTGTGTAAATTTTTGTATGAAAAATTAACTTGATCTGTAAACTATCACCTAAAACACAATAAAAAATCGAAAAAAATAATATCATCTTTTTGAGTCATTTGATAAATAGGCCAGAGTAGTATGCCCAAATGAAAGATACGTTGCATCCAAAATGCTCACTAGGCATTGTGCCTCCTTTTCAGTTGTGGGAGGGGTCAGATGAAATAACTTATCCTTCAGTTTAGAAGGAATATCTCAACATGCTCCATACAACTGGACTCCTAGAAATTCCACTGAGGTGGAAGGTGCCTGAATTTTTGTCAGGCTAGTATCTTATCCTCTACTACACAAATGTTTTACCAATAGGTCCAGAGTCATTGACACTTCTTCCTTACTAGGCCCGATCAGCATAATGTTATCAATGTAATGGACCAGCGTGACATCTTATGGAAGGGAAAGGCGATCAAGGTCCCTGCGGCCTAAATTATGACATTGAGCTGGAGAGTCGATATAGCCCTGATGTAGGACACTGAAGGTGCATTCCTGGCCTTGCCAGCTGTTGGCAAACTGCTTCTGGTGGTCCTTTGAAACAGATATGGAGAAAAAAGTATTAGCCAGATCAATAGCTGCATACCAGGTACCAGGGAATGTATTAATTTGCTCAAGCAATGAAACCACATCTGGTACAGCAGCTGCAATTGGAGAAACCACCAGGTTAAGTTTTCACTAACCCACTGTCATTCTCCAAGATTCATCTGTTTTTTGCACAAGCCAAGTAGACAAGTTGAATGAGGATGTGGTGGAAATCACCACTCCTGCATCCTTCAGGTCCTTGATGGTGATAGTAATCTCTGCAATCCCTCCAGGAATGTGGTATTGCTTTTGGTTTACTATTTTCCTAGATATGGGCAGTTCTAATGGCTTCCGTTTGTCTTTTCCTACCATAATAGCCCTTACTCCACTTCTCAGAGATCCAATGTAGGGGTTCTGCCGGTTGCTGAGTATATCTATTCCAATTACGTATTCTGGAACTGGGAAATCACTACAGGATGAGCCTGGAGACCCACTGGACCTACTGTGAGATGGACATGAGCTAAGTCTCCATTAATAACCTGACCTCCATATGGCCCCACTCCAACTGGTGGGCCACAGTGATGATTTGTGTTTCCTAGAATTAGTGTCAGTTCAGAGCCAGTGTCTAGTATTCCCCCAAAAGTCTGATTATTTCCTTTTCCCTAATGAACAGTCGCTCTAGTAAAAGGCCGTAGATCCCTTTGGGGAAGTCCAGGAGAGAGATTGCCAGTATAAGTTTTGGCAGTGAAGTGGAGACCTTCCTCGAGGGAACCTGGCCTCCCCTTCATTCACAGGGTTGTGGGTCTTTAAACCTGTTCAAGTCTGGGAATTGATTGAGGGGCCATGACTCTCTATTCGGGCGATTCAAGTTAGACTTTGTTCATTTGACCTAGAATTCTTGTGCTTGTTTAGATCAAGTAAATATTTAGTAGATTTCCTGTCTATTTCACTCCTAGGGACACCATGACTAAGTAGCCAAAGCCATAAGTCCATAGGAGTCAGACTATTCAGGTTACTCCTTTGACTCCTCTGTGCATTACATTAGCCTTTCCCATCTTGTCTTTGTTGATGAAGTGCTGCCCCTTGGCCCCTACCACCATGGGTCCAATCAGTCCCATTTTCATCAGGTGTCTGTCATGGATTGAATTGTGTCCTCCAAAAATATGTGTATCGATTTGGCTAGGCCATGATTGCCAGTATTGTGTGATTGTCCACCATTTTTTCATCCGATGTGATTTTCCTATGTATTGTAAATTCTACTGCTATGATGTTAATGAGATGGATTAGCAGCAGTTATGTTGATGAGATCTACAAGATTAGATTGTGTTTTAAGCCAATCTATTTTGAGATATAAAAGGCAGCGGAGAGACAGGGGGACCTCATACCACCAAGACAGCAGTGCCAGGAGCAGGGCACATCCTTTGGACCTGGAATTCCCAAGCAGAGAAGCTCCTAGTCCAGGGAAGATTGATGACAAGGACCTTCCTCCAGAGCTCAGAGGAGAGAAAGCCTTCCTCTGCAGCTGAAGCCCTGGATTTGGATTTGTAGCCTACGAGACTGTGAAAGAATAAATTTCTCTTTGTTGAAACCATCTACTTGTAGTATTTCTGTTATAGCAGCACTAGATGACTAATTCAGTGTCTTAATTCAGCTAGGGCAGTTCCCACTGTCAAATATGACTTACATAAAATAGTAATCACAGACTTCTTCAAGGATACTGGGGCTCCCTTCACAAATTTGTTCTTCACAGCTATGGTAAAAGGTGTGTTCTCTGGGTACTTCATATGTGGGTCTGTGGATCTAACCTGATAGGGAAACATTCCAGTTTCCCTAAACCTTTGGATACCTTCTTCTACAGTATACCATGACAGGTCTGGTACTTCAACTTGATTTACTGTAGGCCACCATGTAATCCATGCTTCATCAACCCAACCAAATAAACTATTAGATCCTTTACTAACCTCTCAAGCTGAAACACTGAATGAAAAATCTGTGCTTAGTGGCCTATATCAATAAACTCTGACTGATCCTTTTTTATGCCCCTTGCACCATTATCCCATACCTTTAATAACCATTCCTACACTTATCTCCCGGGTTTCTGTTTGTACACATTAGAAAAGTCAAGCAGTTCTTTTGGAGTATAGCTTTGTACTTCACCTTCTGGAGCTCCCTGGAACTTCAGTCTAGTTATAGGTCTAGGAACCAAAATGGGTGGTGGGGATGTGTTTTGAGAACATTCAGCATTGTCTTGTAAGGCATGTGCCTCAGGTAATGCCCTAGGCAATGACTCAAAACAAAGGCTCTTTAGACACAGCTGGGTTAAACTCATCAGATGGGGGTGAAGGGGGTAATGGTTTTTCTGGGGAGGGTGGCTTAGCAGACAAAGATGGAGCAATCTCTTCAGATGGGAGTGAGAGGGCTGGTTCTGGTGGCAGGGGTTATTAAACAGAATTTAGGGGCTCAGTGTCCCCAGCTTCCTGACCTTCTGCCCATATGTGCCCATCCCAAGTTTCAGGATCCTATTTCTTCCCAACCAATGCCCTCACTTTAACTTCAGATACTGCTCAAAGTTGAGAATTCAGTTGGCGTTGTAATTCAGCTACTTTTATGATAAGACTCTGAGTTTGGTTTTCAGCAATATCAGCTCTTTTACTACAAGAAATAAGGCTTTCTTTCAAGGCACAAGTGGAAACTTTGAGGTTGTTTATGTGGTGCCTGAGCTTTGACTCTGAAGCTCCGAGCTCATCTCTTTCACCACTTTGTCTAGTGAAAGTAGGACCAACTAACCAGCTTTCTTATACTTTTCATTATGATAAAACTGTAAAAAGGTACCAAACGTGATCATCCAGAACCTCACCTTTTACCAATACCTAATCTATTGGTGGTGATACTTCGTGTATTTCTATTGCCACCTCACACCATGGATTAGCAGTGTTCTCTTTACTATTGGAAGCAGAGTCATCAGCATCTTTAAGACTAACTGTAGTTGAAAACAAATTTGGAAAACCCATCCTTATAATTCTGTTTATCTAGAACCATTCGCAGTACCGAATGTCTTAAGCTGGGTTCTCTTGAGAAGCAAAACCAGTAACACATCTAAATACATATATAGAGAGATTTATATCAAGGAAATGGCTCACACAGTTGTAGAGGCTGGAAAGCCCCGAGCTCGTGGATCAGGCTGGAGGCTTCTTCTGGCTCGTGTACCTGCAGAGGCTGGTGAACCCAAGATCAGCAGGTCAGACAGCAGGGCTCTGGCTCATAGGCTGTGGAGACCAATGAATCCCAAGATCAGCAGGCAAGACAGCAGGTAAGCTGTTAGCTCAAGTCCCTAGAGTCAGGGGTCAGATGAACAGGAACCAGTTGCAGGATCCAAAGCCAGAAAAAGTCCATGAGCCTTGCCAGGAAGTCCACCTGTATTTGATGCAGGCTACACCCCCAAGGAAACTCCCTTTCATTTGATTGGCTACTCACAGCAAATCCCACCATGGACGTGATCACATTATATCAGATCTCATCATGGAAGTGATTATATCATTATACGACTGCCAAACTTGAGAATGATGGCCCTGCCAAGTTGACACACAACTTTAATGATCACAACTAGCAATAAGCATTCTGAAAAGGAATTTAAGGAAACAATTCTATTTGCAATAGCACCTAAAAGAATACAATACCTAGGAATAAATTTAATTAGGAAGGTGAAAGACTTGTACACTGAAAACTATAAAACATTGCTGAAAGAGATTAAAGATGACTAGGACATTCTGTGTTTATGGATTTGAAGACTTCGTATGTTAAGATGTCAATACTATCCAAAGCAGTCTATATATTCAAAGCAACCCCTATCAAAATTCCAATAATCTTCTTTGCAGAAAGGGAAAAGCCAATCTTCAAATTTATACGGAACTGCAAAAGGTCCCAAACAGCCAAAGCAATCCTGAAAGAGAAGAACAAAATAGGACTCAGGCTTCTCAATCTCAAAACATAGTATATAGTAATAGTAATCAAAAGAGTCTGGTACTGGCATAATAACAGACATATATACCAATGGAATAGAATTGAGAGTCCAGAAATAAACCTATAAATCTAAGGTCAATTGATTTTCAACAAACGTCCTAAGTCCATTCAACGGGGAAAAAATATTTCTTCAAAAAATAGTGCTGGTACAACTAGATTTTCACCTGCAAAAAAAAAAAAAGAAAGAAAGAAAGAAATTGTATCCACACTTCAAACCATATATAAAAATTAACTCAAAATAGATAAAGGGGAGTCTGGGGCAAGATTGTGGAATAGTCAGCTGCTTCATGTTGTCGCTCTTACAACAAAAACCAAAAAAAAAAAAAAAAACAAGTGAATCAGATATATATGACAATCTAGGAACCCTAACTATCAAAGACAAAGCTGAGGAATCAGACTGGGAAACAACTGGAAGGAGAGACAATTCAAAAACACCGGAAATGGAGAATTATGGATCACCGAATCGTCGGTGTCATGGTAGCTGAGTCTACTGAGTGCAAAGATACCAAAGCAAACAGCAGCATCCCAAGGCAAAACCCACCCCATCTGCACACACTTCCAGAACCAAACAGGAGTGACACGAGACCTGCAAAAGTTAACTGCCAGCTCCCAAATGATCACATGCACCATACCTCTTCCCCCACCAGAGTTCCACGGCCAAGGAGCACTCCCTTCTCCTTATATACCGCCCCCCGCCCCACTCAGACACCAGTCCAGCAGCATTCAACACCGCCATGTTCCCTAAGCCAGGAACTCACAGCATGGTCTGGAGGCAACCACCCCTTCACCCAGCCACTGGAGTAGGGGGTCAATTGACTTGCCGAACACTTCACACCTGCCAATCACCCACACCAGTGCCATGCTGGCCAACCTGGCAGAGCACACCCTCATTAGGACAAAACAGGCAGAGCTTCTAGCTGAAGCCCATTTTCACCTGTAGCAGCCAAGTGGGAACTGCAGATCTGTGACATTTGACATTGCTCCAGCCCCTAAGCCTGTGGTTCTTGGCAGGCCTGAGGCTCTTGGCCTGGCCTGAACCCAGCATCTTACATAGGGAGTCCACAGATTTGCAGTGCCCTTCACCCCTGCTAATCACCTGCACCAGTGCCATGCTGGCCAACCTGGCATGGCAAACCCTCATTAGGACAAAATGGGCAGAGCTTCCAGCTGAAGCCCATTTTCACCACAGCAGCCAAGTGGGAGCTGCAGATTTGTGGCATCTGACATGCCCCCTCCAAAAGAGGCCTCACTCACCCACACTGGGTGCCTGAGGACCAGTGGTACCACCCGCTCCATCTAGCCACCCATGACAAGAGCCTGAGAACCAGTTGTGCCCTCTAATCCCTTCAGCCAACTGCATGGGGTATCCAAGGACCAGCTGCCCTACCCACCTCCCCACTATGTGCTCTAATGGACAAGGATATACCTTCCATTCAGCTACCCAGGGACAGCCAACAGGTCCCTTCCTTGTCCCCATATCACCACTGCAACCAGAGACCTGTGCTTGCTGCGAACGCCCCCATGCAGCCCTACCCCCCCAGGACTGTGACAGTCTCCACACCACACGCTTATGACCAACGACCTGAGCACATGCCCTGACCACAACGCACACAACACCAAACCCAGCAACCAGGGAGAACACCCCCTGCACCCACAGCCAAGTGACGAGGTGGACGGATTCATCACCTCACCAGAAAACCCACCTACATTGTCAGCAGCCCCACAAGAATAGTAAACAGACTCCCAGGTTCACACACCTAGCAGCTGCTCCAACCACCTGGAGACAGGAGGTGAGAGCTACAGCAAGGCCAGAAAAATGACCAGAGTAGCACACACGCCCAGCCCACTTGGAAAAACAAAACAAAAATTCACAATGAAATAAACAAAGATGCAATAAATAAATAAACACAATAACTTACTGAGACAACAGTCAATATCGAACCACATAAAGAAGCAGGACAAGATGGCTCCAGCAAGCAACCAAAATAAAGAACCAGAAAACCTTCCAAAGGCAATGGAACTACCTCATAAAGAATTCAAAAGACTAATATCCAGAGCTCTCCAAAGATCAAGAAGGAGATCAGGCAAAACATAGACCAAACCAAGGAACACACAGGCAAAATGATAGAAGAATTTAGGAAAACAATACAAGAACAAACTGACAGAATAAACAAGCTGGTAGAAACCATAAAAAAAAATAGCAACTAGAAATCCAAAAGATTAACAATAAAATCTCAGAATTAGACAACTCAGTAAAAGGTCATAGGAGAAGAATTGAGACAATGGAAGTCAGAATTACTGCGATTGAAGATAAATTCCTTGACACCAATTCGTTTGAGGAAAAAAGAATGAAGAAAGCCTAATAATTACATGGAATACTATCAGGAGGAAAACCCTATGAGTGATCAGAGCACCAGAATGAGGGGGATAAAGGAAAACGCGGAGAGAATTGTCAAAAATTTGCTGGCAGAAAGCTTCCCTAATATCATGAAAGAGAAGAAGATCTCTATCCAAGAAGCTTAATGAACCCCATACAGGATAGGCCCCAAAAGAAAGTCATCGAGACATATCATAATCAAACTTGCCAAAACCAAAGACAAAGAAAGAAGCCTGAGAGCTGCTAGGGATAAACAAAAAATCACCCCAAAGGAGAACCAACGAGATTATGATTACTCAGCAGAAATCATGCAGGCAAGAAAGCAATGGGATGACATATATATAGCCTTGAAGGAAAAAAATTGCTGGCCAAAAACCATATATCCAGAAATGTTGTCTCTCAAATAGGATGGCAAAGTTAGGTCATTTCCAGATAAACAGAAATTAAGGAAATATGTAAAAACCAGATCAAAATTACAGGAAATATTAAAGGGACTCCTCTGGTTAGAGAACCAAAAACATTAGACAACAATACGAGACTAGGACACAAGACAGATCAATGAGATACCAGATCAGATAGGAAATTCATAAAAAAAAAAAAAAAAGCCAAAAGACTGAAAATAAAGAACCAAAGATGTCTATACGTACATGACAACAATGTCAAAACAAAAAAGAGGAATAAATGGTGTAGTCATAGAACTTCCATATGGAGAGGAAGTTAAGGGGATTTCAAGAAATAAAAGACTGATTTAAATTTAGAAAAATAAAGGTAAATTTCAAGGTAATCACAAAGGAGGCAAACAAACCTACCCATGAAAATAAAACGGAAGATAAACATAAAGACTCAGCAAACACAAAACTAACAATAATGAAAGAGATGAAAAGAAAATCCATAACCAAAAAGAAGTCTGCACACAATATTAACCTGAACAAAGAAACCGTCAACACCACACACATACACAAAATGACAGCAGCAAACTCATATCAATAATTACACTGAGTAAATAGCCTAAATGCACCAGTAAAGAAACGGTGGCAGAATGGTTAGAAAAAACACAGTCCATCTATCTGCTGTCTACAAGAGACACATGTTAGACACAAAGACACAAAAAAACTAAAATTCAAAGTATGTAAAAAAATACATCAAGCAAACAATAACCAAAAAAGAGCAGCAGCGGCAATATTGATCTTCAAGAAGAAGACTCCAAAGCAAAATCCACCATAACAGATAAGGAAGGACACTACATAATTATTAAAAGGTCAACACACCAGGAGGACGTTACCATAATAAATATACATGCACCCAATGACAGGGCTCCAAAATAGATAAAACAAACTCTAACAGCATTGAAAAGAGAAACAGACAGTTCCACAACAGTAGTAGGAGACTTTAACACACCACTTTCAGTGAAGGACAGAACATATAGAAAGCAACTCAATACAGATATGGAAAATCTAAATGCCACAATCAACCAACTCGACCTCATAGACATATACACTCCACCCAAGAGCAGCAAAGTATACATTCTTTTCCAATGTACATGGAACATTCTCCAGAATAGACCACGTTTTAGGCCACAAAGCAAGCCTTAACAAAATTCAAAACATTGAAATAATACAAAACATCTCTGATCATAATGCCATAAAAGTAGAAACTAATAACAGAAACAGCAAGGAAAAAAAAAACCAAATTCATGGAAATTGAACAACACCTTGCTTAAAAACTAATGGGTAATAGAAGAAATCAAGGATGGAATAAAAAAAAAAAAATCCATAGAATCAAGTGAGAATGTAAACACATCTTACCAAAGCCTTTGAGACCTAGCAAAAGCAGTGCTTATGGTCAATTTATAGCAATAAATGCACACATCAAAAAAGAAGAAGGGGACAAAGTCAAGACATTAACCCTACAATTTGAACAAATAGAGAGAGCAGCAAAAGAAGCCCTCAGACACCAGAAGAAAGAAAATAATATAGATTAGAGCAGAAATAGAGAACAGAAAAGCAGTAGAAAAAACCAACGAGATCAAAAGTTGGTTCTTTGATGACTGCGCTGACAGGGAGCACAACAGAGAACTCCTGAGGGAGCAGGAGAACAGTGGGATGCAGACCCCAAATTCTCATAAAAAGACCAGACTTAATGGTCTGACTGAGACTAGAAGAATCCCGGCGGTCATGGTCCCCAAACCTTCTGTTGGCCCAGGACAGGAACTATTCCCGAAGACTACTCATCAGACATGGAAGGGACTGGACCATGGGTTGGAGAGAGATGCTGATGAAGAGTGAGCTACTTGTATCAGGTGGACACTTGAGACTGTGTTGGTGTCTACTGTCTGCAGGGGAGATGGGAGGGTAGAGAGGGTTAGAAACTGGCAAAACTGTCATGAGAGGAGAGACTGGAGGGAGGGAGCAGGCTGACTCATTAGGGGGAGAGTAAGTGGGAGTATGGAGTAAGGTGTATATAAGCTTATATGTGACAGACTGACTTGACTTGTAAACTTTCACTTAAAGCACAATGAAAATTATTAAAAAAAAAGTTGGTTCTTTGAAAAGATCAACAAAATTGACAAATGGTTGGCCAAACTGACAAAAGAAAAACAGGGGAGGAAGCAAGTAACCCCAAAAAGAAATGAGACGGGTGATATTACAACAGACCAAACTGAAATAAAAAGGATTATAACAGAATACTATGAAAAAGCATACTCCAGCAAATTTGAAAACCTAGAGGAAGCGGACAAATTTCTGGAAACACATTACCTATCTAAACAAACACAAAACTGAGGTAGAAAATCTAAACAGACCATAAGAGAAGAAGTTAAAAAAAATTAAAAAAAAAACCTGGACTGGACGGCTTCATTGGAAAATTCTACCAAACTTTCAGAGAGGAGTGAACACCAATAATACTCAAACTATTTCAGAGCATAGAAAATGAAGGAATACTCCTGAACTCATTCTATGAAGCCAGCATAACCTTGATACCAAAGCCAAGCAAAGACACTACAAAAAAAGAAAACTACAGTTCAACATTCCTCGTGAACATAGACTCAAAAATTCTCAACAAAATTCTAGCCAACAGAATACAACAACATATCAAATAATAATAATACGTCATGACCCAGCGGGATTGATACCAGCTGTGCAGGGATGATTCAACATTAGAAAATCAATCACATAATCCACCACATAAATAAAACAAAAGAATCATGATCATATCAATTGACACAGAAAAGGCATTTGACAAAGTTCAACACCCATTCCTGATAAAAACTCTCAATAAAGTAGAAATAGAAGGAAAATTCCTCAGCATAATAAAGGGCATTAATACAAAACCAACAGCCGACTTCATTTTAAATGGAGAGAAACTAAAAGCATTTCCCTTGAGAACAAGATCCAGACAAGGATGACCTTTATCACCACTCTTATTCAACATCGTGCTGGAAGTGCTAGCTAGAGCAATAAGACAAGAAAAAGAAATAAAGGTCACCCAAGCTGGTAAGGAAAATGTAAAATTATCCCTATCTGCATATGATATGATCTTATATGCAGAAAACCCCAAAGAATCCACAAGAAAGCTACTGGAGCTAATAGATTTCAGCAAAGTAGCACGATACAGGATTAACATACAAAAATCAGTTGGATTCCTCTACATCAATAAAGACAGCTTCAAAAAGGAAATCATCAATCAATATCATTTACAATAGCCACCAAGAAGATAAAGTACTTAAGAACAAATCTAACCAGGGACATAAAAGACCTACACAAAGAAAGCTACAAAATAGCACTGTAAGAAACCAGAAGTGACCTAAGTGGAAAAACATACAATCCTCATGGATAGAAAGACTCAACATTGTGAAAATGTCAATACTATCCAGAGCAATCTACAGATATAATGCAATCCTGATCCAAATTCCAACAGCATTCTTTAACAAGATGGAGAAACAAATCACCAAATTTATATGGAATGGAAAAAGGCCTCAGATAAGTACAGTACTACTGATGAAGAAGAACAAAGTGGGAGGCTTCACACTACCTGATTTTAGAACTTAATACAAAGTCGTGGTGGTCAAAACAGTCTGGTATTCCACATCTCACTTTGGTGAGTGGTGCCGAGGGTCTTAAAAGCTTGAGAGTGGCCATCTAAGATGCATCTATTGGTCCCATCCCACTCTGGGCAAAGGGAATGAAGAAAACCAAAGACACAAGGAAAATACTAACCCAAAGGACTAAAGGACCAAATGGACCAGAGACTCCATCAGCCTGAGACCAGAAGAACTAGATGGTGCCTGGCTACCACCAATGGCCGCCCTGACAGAGAACAAAACAGAGAGTTCCAGACAGAGCAGAAGAGAAACATAGAACAGAATTCACATAAAAAGACCAGACTTACTGATTTGACAGAGACTAGAGAAACCCCTGAACCTATGGCCCCTGGATGCTCTGTTAACTCGGAACTGAAACTATTCCCGAAGCCCACTTTTCAGACAAAGGTTTGACAGGCCAGAAAACAAAAAATAATACACGTGAGGAACGTGCTTCTTATTTCAATCAAATACACGAAACCAAATGGACAGTTTATGTCCAAAAGCATGATGAGAAGGCAGGAAGGGCCAGGAACTGGACAAACAGACACAGGGAACCCAGGGTGGAAAGGTGGAGCTTGCTGTCACATTGTGGGGATTGCAACCAATGTCACAAAACAATGTGTGTAAATTTTTGTATGAGAAATTAACTTGAGCTGTAAACTTTCACCTAAAGTGCACACACACACACACACACACACACACAAACAACCTGGTAATGGTGCAACAACAGACATGTAGATCAATGGAACAAAATCGAGAACTCAGATGTAAATCCATCCATGAGCAGTTGCTGTTTGACAAAGGGCCAAAGTCTGTTAAACAAGGAAAAGACAGTCTCTTTAATAAACAGTGCTGACTTAACTGGATGTCCATCTGTAAAAAAATGGAATAAAATCCATACCTCACACCATACACAAAAACTAACTCAAAATGGATCAAAGACCGAAACATAAATCTAAAATGATAAAGATCATAGAATAAAAAATTGGGACGATGCTAGGGGCCCTAACACATGGCATACATAGTATATAAACCATAACTGAAAATGCAGAAACACCAGAAAAGAAACTAGATGACTGGAAGCTCCCAAAAATTAAACATTTATGCTCATCGAAAAACTTCATCAAGTGCAAAAAGAGAACCTATAGACTGGGAAAAAAAAATTTTGGCTACAACATATCTGAGAAGGGTCTAATCTCTAAAATGTACAAAATGCTTCAACACCTCAATAACAAAAAGACAAATAATCCAATTAAAAATGGGCAAAGTATATGAAGAAGCACTTGAACAAAGAAGACACTCACGCAGCTAAGACACAGGAGGAAAAGTTTGTGAACGTTAACCATTAGAGGAATGCAAATCAAAACTAAAATGAGACACCATCTCACCTGGACAATACTGGCACTAATCCAAAAAAACACAAAATGACAAATGTTGGAGAAGTTGTGGGGAAATTGGAGTTGTTATGCACTGCTGCTGGGAATGTAATATGGTATAACACTTTGGAAAATGATATGGCACTTCCTTAAAAAGCTAGAAATACAAATACCATATGATCCAGCAGTCACGCACCTAGAAATACACCCTAGAGAAATAAGAGCTGTCACACAAACAGACATATGCACACCCATGTTCATTGCAGCACTATTCACAATAGCAAAAAGATAGAAACAAGTGCCATCAACAGATTAATGGATAAAGAAACCATGGTACATACACACAATGGAATACTACGCAACGATAAAGAACAATGATGAAGATGTGAAACATCTCACAATGTGGATGAATCTGAAGGGCATTATGCTGAGTGAAATGAGTCAGTCACAAAAGGACAAATATTGTATAAGACTACTCTTATAAGAACTCAAGAAAAAGTTTACACACAGAAAAAAAATTCTTTGATGGTTACAAGGGTGGGGAGGGAGAGGAGGGGAAACCACTAACTAGATAGCGGACAAGCATCAACTTTGGTAAAGGGAAAGACAATACACAATATAGGGGAAGTCAGCACAACTTGGCCAGAGTAAAGGCATAGAAGTTTCCTAGACACATCCAAGCACCTTGAGGGACCAAGTTGCTGGGGCTGAGTGAGGACTGGGGACCATAGCCTCAAAGGACATCGAGGTCAATTGGCATAACAGAGTTCTTAAAGAAAATGTTCTACATTCCACTTTGGTGAGTAGTGTCTGGGGACTTTGAAGTTTATGAGCAGCCATCTAAGAAAACCAAAGACAGAAGGAAAATATTAGCCCAAAGGACCAAAGGACCAAATGAACCAGAGCCTCCATCAGCCTGAGACCAGAAGAACTACTAGCTATCACCACTGACCCCTCTGACAGGAATCACAACAGAGAAGTCCTGGATAGAATGGGAGAAAGATGTAGAACAGAATTCAAATTCACAAAAAAAAGACCACACTTACTGGTCTGACAGTGTGTCTGGCCCCTGGACACACTGCTAACTCAGAACTGAAAGTACTCCCAAAGTGCACTTTTCAGACAAAGATTAGACAGGCCTAGAAAACAAACAGTAACACATGTGAGGAACGTGCTTCTTAGTTCAATCAAATATATGAGACCAAATGGGCAACTCTTAGCCAAAAGCAAGACGAGAAGGCAGGAAAGGACAGAAACTGGATGAATGGTCACAGGGAACCGGGGGTGGAAACAGGGAGCATGCTGTCACATTGTGGGGATTGCAACCAATGTCGCAAAACAATATATGTATAAATTTCTGAATGAGAAATTACCTTGAGCTGTAAACTTTCACCTAAAGCACAATAAAAAAAAAAAAAAAAAAAGATAAAAGACCTAAATGTAACAACTAAAACCATAAAACTCTTAGAAGAAAACTTAGGAGTAAAGCTTCAGGACCCGGTACTTGACAATATATTCTTATACACGATACCAAAAGCATGAACAACCAAAAAACAGATAAATGGGACCTTGTCAAAATTAAAAATTTTTGTTCATCAGAGGACTTCATCCAAAAAGTGAAGAGACAACCTATAGATTTGGAGAAAATTTTGGGAAACAATACATCTGATAAGGGTTTAATACCTAGAACATATAAAGAATTCCTACAGCTTAACACCAAAAAGACAAACAATTCAATTTTTAAAAAACGGGCAAAATCCATGAACAACTGCCTCCTTTGCCATGAGACCAGGACAACAGGATGGTGCCCGGCTATAATTACTGAACGTTTTGTTCAAAGATTCTATAGAAGATTCCTGATCAAAAGGGGAAAAATATGTAAAAGAATTTTAAATGTTCGTGGAATCCAGACTTCTGGAGCCATTAAGGCTAGTTAAACCCCTGAAACTACTGCTCTGAGATAATCTTCAAACCTAAAACAAAAATATCCCCTGAAGTCTTCTTTAAACCAGAAAATAGTTTAGCTTAATTAGTAAAGAATGTCTACCTTGAGCACTGTGCTCCTTTAAAGAACTATCTATGTGGGATCAAATTGTTATCGTTGAGAATATACACAGCAACTTGAAAGGTCAAATAGGAAACTTATGGGCAGGGAGACGTTAATGGGGGAGAAATAATTTGGAAAAGGAAGGAAGAGAATGGTTGCACAACTTGCAGAATGCGATACTAGGGCTCTCAAATTACCAAATAACCCATCAATTGTAATCCTCAATATGTACCCCAAAGAACAGAAAACAGGAACATAAATAGATAACTGTACACCAAAGTCCATTGTAGCACTATTCACAATAGCTGAAAGGTGGAAACAGCCTGAATGTCCATCAACACATGAAAGGATAAACAAAACGTTGAAGCTGAAGGAAATTAGAACAAGTCCATGAGAGCCAAAGTACGATCTTGAGTATATCCCACCTGAATTTAGAGACCATCTCAAGAATAGATTTGATATGTTGCACACTAATGACAGAAGACCAGACAAGTTGTGGAATGACATTAAGGACATCATACATGAATAAAGCAAGAGGTCATTAAAAAAAACAGGAAAGAAAGAAAACACCAAAATGGATGTCAGAAGAGACTCTGAAACTTGCTCTTGAACGTCAAGTAGCTAAAGCGACTGGAAAAAATGATCCAGTAAAAGAGCTGAATGGAAGATTTCAAATGGCGGCTTGAGAAGACAAAGTAAAGTATTACAATGACATGTGCAAAGACCTGGAGACAGAAAGCCAAAATGGAAGAGCATGCTTGGCATTTCTCAAGGTGAAAGAACTGAAGAAAAAATTCAAGCCTTAAGCTGCAATATTGAAGGATTCTATGGGAAAATATTAAATGGCGCAGGAAGCATCAAAAGAAGATGGGGGGAAGACACAGAGTACATGCGTACTCAGCCATAAGGAGAAATGAAGTTGTGATACATCCTACAGCATGGGTGAACCTTGAAAACATTACAGTGTGTGAAATAAGACAGTCACAAAAGGACAAATACTGTATGATCTCACTTATGTGAACTATCTGGAATAGGCAAATATATAGACACCAAAGATCATTAGTGATTATCAAGGGTGGGAAGGTGAGCGTAAGGGGGGGCACTGTTCTGAGTTTTGGCCTCCTCCCTGAGGTTATGAGGTTATCAGCACATCTCTAACCTCCCCCTAAAATGAGCTGTAACTGGTTTCAAACACTCCCATCCCATACTCTTTAATGTTATAGATTTATTTCCCAGTGTTTTTTCCCCAATGTATATATTTGTTTCCTATGCATATACTTCTATTTAAAGAAAAATCTTGCCATACCTACTGATTTTTTCACTTAATAATTGCAAACACAAGGACTTAATTTCAGATGAAATTATTCGTTCGTAAGATATTTACACACTACTTGTATAAAAATGGTCTGTGCTTAGTAGAATAGAAAAAAATAGATGAATAGTGGGGAGGTGGAAACCCTGGTGGTGTGGTTAAGAGCTTGGCTGCTAACCAAAAGGTCAGCAGTTTGAATCCACCAGGCACTCCTTGGAAATCCTACGGAGCATTTATACTCTGTCCTATCAGGTCACTATGAGTCAGAATCTACTTGACAGCAGTGGATTTGGTTTTTTGTGGGGTTTTTTGGTTTAGTGGGTAGGTGGAGCTGCCCTGGTGGCACAGTGGTTAAGAGCTACGGCTGCTAACCAAAAGGGTGGCAGTTTGAATCCACCAGCTCCTCCTTGGAAACCCTATGGGGCCGTTCTACTCTGTCCTAAAGGGTCACTCTGAGTCGGAATCGACTCCACTGCAACGGGTTTGGTTTTTGAGTGGGTAGGTACCAAAAAGTCTAAATCCCCACAGGTTTGTTCCATAACCTGCTGTGTAATTAGGGTAAGTGATCTCATTGTGCTGTGTGTTAGTATTTTCAGTGTCTATAAAAGGCTCTGGGATAAAAAGCTTAATTAAAAACATTAAAGTAATTATATTACCTTAGTTTCTCTTTCTAAGTAGTGGTGCTTAGGGCAGAATATCTTCCTCAAGGCAGGATAAAATATAAAGCTAGGTAACAATACAAGATAAAAAATACGTAAATACTTAGGTTGTAAACTTCAAATTTAAGATTTTATTCTCATCTTAGAATTTCAGCTGGGGAAAAACAAAATGCAGTTAAAAGAGTGACTTTCACAGAGACCTGCATTTGAAACCAAGCTTTGTCCCAGTTACCAGTTAGTCACCTTCAACAAATTCCTTAAACAATTTATGTAAAAGATTCTATGGCTAGTGTGGGTTTTCTATGCTATCGTGTCAATTTCCTGGTGGAAGAAGGGAACCAGCTGGGAATTGGAAACGTGCTCCCATGGCTTACTGATTAGCAGGTTTCACCCGCGGGCCTATAGGCTGCAGAGGCTCCCCATGCTCAGAGGAAGACAGCTCTGTCCAGAGCTCCAATACGACAGGAACTTCGGCTAGCTCCAAACTGGACATTCAATTTTCGTTAGAGAAGAGTACTCTTGTCTTTTCCCTCCACCTAGGTCTCAATTTCCTCTTCTGTAAAATGGAGATAACACCCCTCACCTGTCATGATGATGTGGCAGAGTAAATAAGACAGTGTCTGGTACATAGAATGTGATCAACAAGTGGACACTAGTCTTCTGAGTGGAAACCTTGGTGGCATAGTGGTTAAGTGCTAAGGCTGCTAACCAAGAGGTAGGCAGTTCAAATCTGCCAGGCGCTCCTTGGAAACTCTATGGGGTAGTTCTACTCTGTCCTATAGGGTCGCTATGAGTTGGAATTGACTCGACGGCAGTGGGTTTGGTTTTTTTTTTTTTTTTGGTTAGTCTTCAGAGTGATGAGTTCATGGTTTACAATCATATAATTTTATTAGAGGCACGTGGTACACCAGTGTCGGTTAAAGATGCTTGCTAATGCACACATGCCAACCACACATCTTTAACAAAGGCTCAGGGTTCTCTCGCAGTGGTTTTCTGTTAAGACCAGGCCACACACTAAGGTGTTGGACCCTGCTGTTAAAGGGGATCTATTACCTTTTGCAGAGAATGACCTCTACAGTCAAGCTGCTAGCACTGCAGCCCTGGAGGCACACAGCAGGAGGTGACTTGCAAATGAGAACTTTGGGAAGAAAAGGAGAAGTAGGAAATCCCAGGCATCAGTAAATGGAGTCAATGAAAGGCCTTTTTTACCAGCTGTCTTAAGGTCCCTTTGGAAGGGAAGACTAAGCGGGCTTACCCAGTTCTGCCTCTGACCTATCCACAGGACATGGGGTGGCTTATTGTGTTGGCGACTGTCACTGGCCTGTGAGCATCCAGATACCTTAAGTGCCCACCAGGTTAAAAAATGTTAAGTACGGGAATTATCAAGAAAGGACAGGATTAGTCTCTGACATGCTATGCCTATTGCTCCCCTCCCCAGTTCAATATAGAGGGCAGGAGCTGGATCTTAGGGAAAGTCAGTATGGTGGTTTTAAAATACATCCGCACATTCTTTGAAACTCCTCCTCTTAAAAGGTGGAGCCTAATTCCACCTCCCCCACCTTGAATGTGGGCTGGATCTAGTGACTCCTAATAAATAGAAATCCCGGTGGTGTAGTGGTTAAGTGCTACAGCTGCTAACCAAGAGGTCAGCAGTTTGAATCCACCAGGTGCTCCTTAGAAACTCTATGGGGCAGTTCTACTCTGTCCTATAGGGTCACTATGAGTTGGAATCAACTTGATGGCAGTGGGTTTGTTTTTTTTTTTGGTATCCCTTCTGGGAGAGCCCTGGTGGCTAAGTGGTTAAATGTTTGGCTGTTAACCAAAAGGTCGGCAGTTCAAATATACCAGCCACTCCTTGGAAACCCTATGGGGCAGTTCTACTCTGTCCTGTAGGGTTGGTAAGAGTCTGGCTTGAGGGCAACAGATTTGGCTTTTTGGTATCCCTTCTGAGGCCAAGTGTCACAGCTTCCCCCTGGCTCTCTCCTCTCTTGCTCTTGGATCCATCCACCATGTTGCAAAGAAGGTCAGGCCACATGCAGAGGGTATGCGTGGTTGTTCCAGGCAGCAGGTAGGCCCCCAACTAACAGCCAGCATCAGCCACCGGACATGTGGGTGAACAAACTAAACTTTATAGGATTCCAGATCCCAGCCTTTTCCTTTCCTCCAGAAAATGTAAGAAATAAGAAATGATTACTGTTCTTTTAAGCCACTGAGTTTTGGCATAATTTGTTATGCAAGAATAGATCATCAATACAGCCAGTTTGTTTGACAAGTTAGAGCATTTTTAAAGAAATCCCATGATAGAACTTAGTCACTGATATTTTGACACAGGCTGCAGATTACTGTCATCTGTTTGTTTTCCAAAGGCCATTGAAGAATCTAGAGAGGAAAAGCATTTGTTTTGCTACAAGTCAGAATCAACTCAATGGCAACAGGTTTTGGTTTCAGTTCTATGAGGTGACTTGGGAGTTAAAATTGAAGCCATTATTTACTGTCCTTGAGTATAAAGAATGTGACCCAGCTGGAGCTGGACTCACAAAGACACATCAACTGTGCCCTGGTGTATAAAAACAATAGCTAGGACAATCTTGGAAAATATCTTTTTAGGGAAACTTTCACATAAACAAATACTTAGAGCACAAAAGGCTCACATATTTCCCACCCTTGTCTTTTTCTATTGGCATTTAGTAAATAGTAAGATTGGTTGGACCAGTGAAGACCCTCCTGACTGTTGTTACTGAAACTTGTACCAAATGATTATTAAGAAAGACAATTCAAAATGAAGAATCACAATGATTTAGCAGTTTTAGCCCATCTGTGAAAAGGTGAAGCTTTTAATGATTTTGCCCGCGTGTAAAGTCAATAAAAAAAAAAAAAGTCAATATATACTGTTAATTCCGTAACGTTCCTTGGACTCAGGCAGACATAGTTCTGGCAGCATGCTTGTCCGTTTCCCACTTTTGCCTTTTGGAACATTCTCATCATCCACTGCCGTCAAGTCAATTCCGACTCGTAGCGACCCTATAGGACAGAGTAGAACTGCCCCATAGAACATACGCCAAATAAAATCTTTCTTCTTGCTTTACTGTAACTTTGTGGTGATTTTACCCTAGGACAAAGATAAATCAGAGATTCTCAACAGGGTGCCATTCCCAGGGGAAATTTGTGGCAGCATATTTTAGTTGTCTTAACAGCTGAGGGGTACTTCTGTTAACTGGCTGAGGGGGTGGGGCAGGGATTCTAGGTATCCAGCAGTGCACAAAGCAGTCGTGCAAAATAAAAAGTATTTCATGTGCCACACAGCTCTCAGATGTGCTTTGTCCCAGGCTTTACCCTGAGGGTAAAGGGTGAAGGGAGAAGGAGGCCAGGGCACTTATTCTCCTGGTTTCCTCCCTACCAGGCTGTGGGCTGGCAGTGGCCTCCTTCTTTTGCCTAAAGCTACAGCCCTGGTGATGGCGGTGGTAGAGGGTCCTCTCCTCTAGCTTCAGCACTCACTGCATTAGTCACAATGGCTTCCCACCCTTGCTAGCCCTTTCCCCACTACCCTAAGCTTCAACTTAAACCTGTCTGCACCTTCTTGAAACTCTCTTCACCTCTTCCTTCAACCGTGCCATCTGTTTCCTGTTGGGATACTACCTGATACTTTACATGCCCACAGTTTTCCCTCTTGAGAAGCATATTTGTCCTAACAGGCTATCCCTGCTTATGTGAAGATGATTTCTCCATTTCTCTTATCATACACAAATACGTCTGCCCTGCCTTATCTGAGCCCTACTTTTTTTTTTTTATTCTAGACTCCACCCTTAACCAAAAGCAAAAAAAAAACAAACTCATTGCCTTTGAGTCGATTCCAGCTCATAGCAACCCTGGTGGCATAGTGGTTAAGAGCTATAGCTGCTAGCCAAAAGGCTGGCAGTTTGAATCCACCAGGTGCTCCTTGGAAACTCTATGGGGTGGTTCTACTCTGTCCTATAGGATGACTATGAGTCGGAATCAACTTGACGGCAATGGGCAATTGCCCATCCTTAATATTCCTCTTTTATTTTCCTGTACTTTTCATCTGGAATGGATTCTGAACTTCTCATTTACTTTTAAATTCACTTTTATTCCTTACACATAAGCAGGCTTAACTATCTAGCTCCTACATATAGTTGCAAGCATTTGCTCTTGTATTATGTTTTCTAGTGTAGTCATGCCTGAGTAATTACATTTTATCACATTATTTCTTTATTAATTACTTTTCTTCTAATTCACCTTTATATTACACTTTGGATTATATATATCTATATCATACACACATATATATAATGTGTGTGTGTATTAAAAATTATACATGTGTAGGTAGATTATAAGAAGAAGCCATTGTGGTGCAACAGTTTGAGTGCTTGGCTGCTAACTGAAAGGTTGGCAGTTTGAACCCATTTAGTGGCTCCAAGGAGAAAGACCTGGTGATCTGCTTCCATAAAGATTACAGCCAAGAAAACCTTATAGGTCAGTTCTACTGTGTCAAGTGAGTCACTATGAGTTGGAACTGACTCGACAGCACCCAACAACAACAGGTAGGTTATGTTATCTTGAATTTCATTTCCAGACAGTAAAGGGGCTATATATAATATTAAGTAAAAAGGGGCTATATATAATATTAAGTATAATATTAAGTTGTTGCTGGGTCTGATACGGTCAAGGACTTCTGATATAAGATAAGAGCTCTCCAATATTTGAAAAAGATTTAACAAGGCCTCCTTCATGAGGTTGGCATCGACTACTCCCCAGACTCCTTAAGCAACCAGTATGATTTTGTACCGTCAGAGACTGGCAGTCAATCAACCTACAGAAAGGACTATCAAGCGTTAGAAGTTTTCATGTGAGCCCCTTCCCCCTCAAATGGTCCAGAAGCATGGCAGGAATTCTGAAACCCACATGACCATCAGGAAGTCTCAGAATTCCTCAAGGTTTTGAAGCCAAAGTTTCATTCTTTGGGTAGAAATGGACAAACAATAATGGCTTCCTTGGCCCACAGTTACTTATCCTGTCCTCCACTTCCCAACACATTGGAAATATGTGCTGACCCAGGCTACAGTTGGATCAATGTCCTGAGGCGCCCTCTTAAATAGGGGTTTCATTGCTGACCACAGGAATGTGCCAGCGCCTCTTGGAGAATACCAGAATGTTAAAAGATGGTTGTAAACAGAGTGCTTCACCATAATACACCACCCTGTACATTGACTGATATTCTTAATTCTTTTATCCTTCTGTGTCTTCATAAAATACTCCATCGTGACTTCCTTTGAAGACTTCTGGTTATAATGAAACAAAACAAAGAGACAAAGTGCACTAGAGCAGTTGCAGTGCAGTGAATTACTTTATATGGCCCTTCTAGCCATAGCCTTTATAACTTCCACCAAATGGCTGGGTGGGACTATGCAAATGAGGTGCTTGTGGCCTACCAAGGGGACTGGATAGTTTGCTGATAATGTAAATAAGTTGCATGGCACCATTGTGGGGGTGGGACCATGCAAATAAAGTATAGAGAACCCTAACAAGGAGATTGGTCAGTTTTGCCATTCCACTAGGCTTAAAATGAGCCATCCCAGAGCGAGAAAGGGGGACTTCACGACCACCAAGAAAGAACAGCCAGGAGTGGATTATGTCCTTTGGACCTGGGATCCCTGCCTTGAGAACCTCCTAGACAGAGAAGGCAGAGAGAGAGTGCTGCAACAATGGAGATGGCTAGAGACAGTGAGAAGTGGAGGCAGAGAAACAGCAGCAGAAAAGGCAGCAGAACCAGGAGACCAGCAGGAGATGGATTGGTGGGATTCCCAGCTCACGGAGAGAGAAAGCTGAGCACCTTCAGGCAGGAGGCTTGCTGGCAGATAGGGTGTCTCTGGGCACTTACTGATGGAACTAAAGAGCTTTGTAATACTTGTCTGAGCAGCATAGGGGCTGAGGGACTGCGGGGCCTAGAGGCCAAGGGCTGGAGAGAGGCTGTGGGCATAGCTGAGAAGAAGCTATCCTAACCAAAGAACTGTATCCTGAGTCATTTCTGATCCTGCTGTTACTTCCCTAGTGTCATGGATTGAATTGTGTCCCCCAAAATATCTTTCAGGGATCACGGTTTCAGGGGACATCTAAGTCAATTGGCAAAATAAATTCTATTATGAAAACATTCTGCATCCCACTTTGAAGAGTGGCGTCTGGGGTCTTAAATGCTAGAAAGCAGCCATCTAAGATGCATCGATGAGTCTCAACCCACCTGGATCAAAGGAGAATGAAGAACACCAAGGACACAAGGTAATTATGAGCAAAAGAGACAGAAAGGGCCACATGAACCAGAGACTTACAGCACCCTGAGACCAGAAGAACTAGATAGTGCCTGGCCACAACCGATGACTGCCCTGGCAGGGAACATGACAGAGAACCCCTGAGGGAGCAGGAGAACAGTGGGATGCAGACCCCAAATTCTCATAAAAAGACCAGGCTTAATGGTCTGACTGAGACTAGAAGGACCCCGGCAGTCATGGTCCCCAAACCTTCTGTTGGCCCAGGACAGAAACCATTCCTGGAGCCAACTCATAAGACATGGATTGGACTGGACAATGTGTTGGAGAGAGATGTTGACAAGGAGTGAGCTACTTGCATCAGGTCGACACTTGAGACTATGTTGGCATCTCCTGTCTGGAGGGGAAATGAGAGGGTAGAGGGGGTTAGAAGCTGGCAAAATGATCATGAAAAGAGTGACTGGAAGGAGGGAGCAGGCTGTCTCATTCGGGGGAGAGTAATTGGGAGTATGTAGTAAGATGTATGTAAGCTTTTATGTGAGAGACTGACTTGATTTGTAAACTTTCACTTAAAGCACAATAAAAATTATTATATATATAAAAAAGAATGGATTGCGATAAACCTCACAATTACCAACAAACAGAAATAAATACAATGAGTGATAGTTAATGTTATGTGTCATTTTGGCTAGGCCGAGATTCTCAGTATTATGTACTTATCCTCCATTTAGTGATCTGACGTAGGGGAGTTTCCTTGGAGATGTGGTCTAAATCCAACATATATGGATGTTCTAGCAAAGCTCTCTCTCTCTCTCTCCCTCTCTCGATCATGCATCTGACTGGTCATCATCTGACCTCCAGTTCTTGGGATGTGAGCCAGCACCCTGCCACCTGACCTGTAGATTTTGGGATTCGCCAGCCCCTGCAACCACATGAGTCAGGAGAAGCCTCCAACCTGACACCTCACCCATAGATTTGGGACTTGCTATCCTCTAGGCAGTTATGTTGATGAGATTTATAAGGTTAGATAGTGTCTTAAGCCAATCTCTTTTGAGACTGGCTTAAGACACTATCTAATCTTGTAAATTTAAAGAGAGAAGCAGGCAGAGACATGGGAACCTCATACTACCAAGAAAGCAGTGCCAGGAGCAGAGCGTGTCCTTGGAACTCAGGGCTCCTGCACAGAGAAGCTCCTAGTTCAGGGGAAGACTGATGACAAGGACTGTTCTCTAGAGCCAACAGAGAAAGCCTTCCCCTGGAGCTGACACCCTGATTTTGGACCTCTAGCCTACTACATTGTGAGAAAATAAATTTCCCTTTGTTAAAGACATCCGCTTGTGATATTTCTGTTAGAGCAGCACTAGATAGCTGAGATACCCCATAACTGAGTATTGTCTGTGAGTTCTAGGTGGTCATTGCAATGAATTATCAAACCCAGCGGAGAAGTAGAGAGTGCCATGGGAGGGAGTGTTGATGTCAAAATTGGTAAAAAGGTTGGAGAGAGGAGGTATGTCAGACTTCCTGCTCATAGGAATCAGCCTTAGACTGTTGATCTTGATTCTCCTCCCACCTTGTGAAGTTAGAGGAGGTCAGACGCCCTTGTTGTGCCATTTTGACAGCTTGTTGCTGTTATTAGGTGCCATCAAGTCAGTTCCAACTCATAGCGACTCTGCGTACAACAGAATGAAACACTGCCTGGTCCTGTGCCATCCTCACGATTATTGCTGTGCTTGAGCTCATCATTGCAGCCATTGTGTCAATCCATCTCATTGTGGGTCTTACTCTTTTTCATCGACCCTCTACTTTACCAAGCATGATGTCCTTCTCCAGGGACTGGTCCCTCCTGATAACATGTCTGAAGCACATGACATGAAGTCTCACCATCCTCACTTCTAAGGAGCATTCTAGCTGTACTTCTTCTATGACAGATTTTTTCATCCTTCTGGCAGTCCAAGGCATATTTGATATTCTTTTCCAGCTCCATCATTCAAAGGCACTGATACTTCTTTGGTCTTCCTTATTCATTGTCCAGCTTTGCATGCATATGAAGCAATTAAAAATACCACAGCTTGGGTCAGGCACACCTTAGTCCTCAAAGTGACATCCTTGCTTTTCAATACTTTAAAGAGGTCTTTTGCAGTAGATTTGCCCAATGCAATACATTGTTTATTTTTTACAATGGTGCTCACTAAAAACAATTAGATTCTCAACTGCTGTAACCATATGGCTCCATAATATCATCTCCTTCCCAGAACGAAGAATAACGTGTAGACATGATCTCATTTATCTATTCAACAAGACCATAGCTAGGTGGAGTATTATCAAACCCATTATCCCCTAGGCAGTTAAGACTGTCTCAGGATAACAAGAAAACTGACCATAAAGACGAGATCAGAAATGTAGTCCTGGAGTTTTTAGTTTTGCTCTAGACCTATTAGAACTTGTTGTCACTGGCTGCCAGCCAAATCAGACATTTATAAAAATGCACGTACACATTGCAGTCCTAATGGAAAGACAGCAATATCAATGTCTACAAAACCTAGGTGCTGGGTCACTCTCCAAAAGAAGAAGAGAGAGAAAGACTCTAATGTATTGCTACAATAGCTATGGCTAACATACATGCCAAAGCACTTTGGTTTTTCAAGCGTCACACAATGAAAATAAAAGAAAAAAAAGAAATATTAGTTTAAAATGAACAGAAGAAATCAAGAAATAGTCCTTTTCAACAAAATGGTGCAGATAAGAGAAAGAGTCTCCTTCAGGAGCCGTCTACCACCAGAGGTCTGTCAATACTTACACGTGAGCTGAAGTCAAAAGGGAAGAAATAAATTTAAATAATTTGCTTTTTCAAGACATCATATTTAATCTCTAATTAAGTGCAATCTTTTTCCCAATTGGTTCATTGTTCAGTGAGGACCAAGCAATCTGAAGTATCTGAGAGTCTTCACAGTTAACACATATACAACCACTACATGCGGTGTACTCATGATCCTATGTAATTGTCATAACTCTCTGTCCTTAATGGGAAAACATCTCAGCCTATCGTTAATCTGAGTGGGAAAGTGGTTCAGTGGTAGAATCGTCACCTTCCATACAGTAGACCTGGATTCAACTCCCAGCCATTGCACCTCATTCTCACCCATCACCTGTCTATCGTTGGAGGCTTGTGTGTTTCTATGATGCTGAACAGGTTTCAGCAGAGTTTACAGACTAAGGCAGACTAGGAAGAAAGGCCTAGGGATCTACTTCCAAAAAGTCAGCCAATGAAAACCCTATGGATCACAGTGGTCTGATCTGCAATCAATCATGGAGATGGTACAGGACCAGGCAGCTTTTTTCCATTGCGCATGGGGTCCCCGTGAGTCAAATTAGCAACATTGTTATTTTCAGGCTTATTTCCTAAATCACAAATGTTAATTAATTGAAACTATAATAGAAACATAGTTTCAAAATAAATCGAAGCCATTGCTCTAACACATTAATTTTAGTTTGGTTTCCACCTGGCCCAGTAATGCAAAGCTTTCCTAGCATATCCTTCAAGACTTTGGAGCATCTTGTGGAAAGTGAAGGAGTACTATATTGCAATAGACCACTGTTATAAAAACTCAAGAAAAAGTTTACACACAGAAAAAAATCAATCGGTGATGGTTACGAAGGAGGGAGGGGGAAACCACTAACTAGATAGTAGACAAGTGTTAACTTCAGTGAAGGGAAAGACAACACACAACGTAGAGGAAGTCAGCACAACTTCACCAAGGCAAAGGAAGACACTTAGAGGAACACAAGGACAAAAAACAAAAAAAGAGGCAACCACAGTTCTACAGCATATACAATCCTATAACAACAGTAAAAAACAAATAATAACTTACAGGCCGATACGGATGCTGAATAGAGGAAGGAGGGCATATAGGAGTATACCCGTGTACATATATGTTAGGCTGCAGATATTTTTACATACATATTTCTATGTACAGCATGTATATTCACATATTTAAGACAGCACAAAAGGGGAACAGTCATAGAAGCTTCCTAGACACATCCAAACACCTTGGGCAACAAGTTACTGGGGCTGAGGGCTGGGGACCATAGTCTTGGGGGACATCTAAGTCAACTGTCATAACGTAGTTTATAAAGAAAACATTTTACACCCTACTTTGGTGAGTAGCGTCTGGGGACTTAAAAGCTTGCGAGCGGCCATCTAAGATACATCTATTAGTACCATCCCGTCTGGAGCAAAGGAGAATAAAGAAAACCAAAGACACAAGGAAAACATTAGTCCAAAGGACTAATGGCCCATGTGAACCACAGCCTGAGCCAAGAAGAACTAGCTGGTGCCCGGCTACGACCACTGACCATTCTAACAGGGATCACAACAGAGGGTCCTGGACAGAGTGGGAGAAAATTCAATTTCACAAAAAAGACCGGACTTGCTGATCTGATAGAGACTGGAGGAACACCCAAGATTATGGCCCCCAGACACCCTTCTAACTCACAACTGAAGCCACTCCTGAAGTTCGCCTTTCAGCCGAAGATTAGGCAGGCCTATAAAACAAACACACATGAGGAACATGCTTCTTAGTTCAATCAAGTATCCAAGACCAAATGGGTAACACCTGCCCAAAAGCAAAGACAAGGCAGAAAGGGACAGGAAAACTGGACGAATGGACACAGGGGACTCAGGGTAGAAAAAGGGGAGTGCTGACACATTGCAGTTGTTGTTGTTCGGTGCCATTGAGTCGGTTCCAACTCCCAGCTACCCTATGCACAACAGAATCAAACACTGCCCAGTCCTGAGCCATCTTCACAATCGTTGTTCTGCTTGAGCTCATTGTTGCAGCCACTATGTCAATCCACCTCGTTGAGGGTCTTCCTCTTTTCCCCTGACCATATACTCTGCCAAGCATGATATCCTTCTTCAGAGACTGATCCCTCCTGACAACATGTCCAAAGTATGTAAGATGCAGTCTCGTCATCCTTGCTTCCAAGGAGCATTCTGGTTTTACTTCTTCTAAGACAGATTTTTTCGTTCTTTTGGCAGTCCATGGTATACTCAATATTCTTCTCCAAAACCACAATTCAAAGGTGTCAATTCTTCTTCTGTCTTTCTTATTCATTGTCCAGCTTTCACATGCATATGATGTGATTGAAAATACCATGGCTTGGGTCAGGCGCAACTTAGTCTTCAGGGTGACATCTTTGCTCTTCAACACTTTAAAGAGGTCCTTTGCAGCAGATTTGTCCAATGCAATGCGCCCTTTGATTTCTTGACTGCTGCTTCCACGGCTGTTGATTGTGGATCCAAGTAAAATGAATCCCTTGACAACTTCAATCTTTTCCCCATTTATCATGATGTTGCTCATTGGTCCAGTTGTGAGGATTTTTGTTTTCTTTATGTTGAGGTGCAATCCATACTGAAGGCTGTGGTCTTTGATCTTCATTAGTAAGTGCTTCAAGTCCTCTTCACTTTCAGCAAGCAAGATTGTGTTATCTGCATAACGCAGGTTGTTAATGAGTCTTCCTCCAATCCTGATTCCCCGTTCTTCTTCACATAGTCCAGCTTTTCGGATTATTTGCTCAGCTTGCAGACTGAATAGGTATGGTGAAAGAATACAACCCTGACGCACACCTTTCCTGGCTTTAAACCAATCAGTATCCCTTTGTTCTGTCTGAACAACTGCCTCTTGATCTATGTACAGGTTCCTCATGAGCACAATTAAGTGTTCTGGAATTCCCATTCTTCACAATGTTATCCATAATTTATTATGATCCACACAGTCCAGTGCCTTTGCATAGTCAATAAAACACAGGTAAACATCCTTTTGGCATTCTCTGCTTTCAGCCAGGATCCATCTGACATCAGCAATGATATCCCTGGTTCCATGTCCTCTTCTGAAACCTGCCTGAATTTCTAGCAGTTCCCTGTCGATATACTGCTGCAGCCATTTTTGAATGATCTTCAGCAAAATTTTCTTTGTGTGTGATATTAATGATATTGTTCTATAATTTCCATATCCAGTTGGACCACCTTTCTTGGGAATGGGCGTAAATATGGATCTCTTCCAGTCACTTGGCCAGGAAGCTGTCCTCCATATTTCTTGGCATAGACGAGTGAGCACCTCCAGCACTGCTTCTGTTTGTTGAAACATCTCAACTGATTTTCCATCAATTCCTGCAGCCTTGTTTTTCGCCAATGCCTTGCGAGTAGCTTGGACTTCTTCCTTCAGTACCATCAGTTCCTGATCATATGCCATCTCTTGAAATGGTTGAACATTGACTAATTCTTTTTGGTATAATGACTCTGTGTATTCCTTCCATCTTCTTTTGATGCTTCTTGTGCCATTTAATATTTTCCCCATACAATCCTTTACCATTGCAGCTAGGCGCTTGAATTTATCTTCAGTTCTTTCAGCTTGAGAAACGCCAAGTGTGTTCTTCTCTTTTCATTTTCCATCTCCAGGTCTTTGCACGTGTCATTATAATACTTTACTTTGTCTTCTCAAGACACCCTTTGAAATCTTCTGTTCAGATCTTTTCCTTCATCAATTCTTCCTTTTGCTTTGGCTGCTCGATGTTTGAGAGCAAGTTTCAGAGTCTCCTCTGACATCCAACTTGGACTTTTCTTTCCTGTCTTTTCAATGACCTCTTGCTTTCTTCATATATGATGTCCTTGATGTCATTCCACAACTTGTCCGGTCTTCAGTCACTAGTGTTCAATGCATCAAATCTACTCTTCAGATGGTCTCTAAATTCAGGTGGGATATGCTCAAGGTCATATTTTGGCTCTCATGGACTTGCTCTGATTTTCTTCAGTTTCAGCTTGAATTTGCATAGGAGCAATTGATGGTCTTTTCCACAATCGGCCCCTGGCCTCGTTCTGACTGATGATATTGAGCTTTTCCATCATCTCTTTCCACAGATGTAGTCAATTTGATTTCTGGGTGTTCCATCTGGCGAGGTCCACGTGTATAGTTGCCATTTATGTTGGTGAAAGAAGGTATTTGCAATGAAGAAGTCATTGGTCTTGCAAAATTCTACCATTCAATCTCCAGCATTGTTTCTATCACCAAGACCATATTTTCCAACTATTGTGTTGTGTCTGTCAGTTTTTTGTACTGTGGGGGCATGTGTGTTGCTGTGAAGCTGGAAGCTATGCCACCGGTATTCAGATACCAGCAGGGTAACCCATGGAGGACAGGTTTCAGCTGAGCTTCCAGACTAAGACAGACTAGGAAGAAGGACCCTGCAGTCTATTTCTGAAAAGCATCAGCCAGTGAAAACCTTATGAATAGCAGTGGAATATTGTCTGATATTGTGCTGGAAGATGAGTCCCCCAGGTTGGAAGGCACTCGAAAGATGACTGGGGAAGAGCTGCCTCCTCAAAGTAGAGTCAACCTTAATGACATGGATGGAGTAAAGCTTTCGGGACCTTCATTTGCTGATGTGGCATGACTCAAAATGAGAAGAAATAGCTGCAAACATCCATTAATAACCGGAACCTGGAATGTACAAAGTATGAATCTAGGAAAATTGGAAATCGTCAAAAATGAAATGGAACACATAAACATCAATATCCTAGGCATTAGTGAGCTGAAGTGGACTGGTATTGGCCATTTTGAATCAGACAATCATATAGTCTACTATGCTGGGAATGACAGCTTGAAGGGGAATGGTGTTGCATTCATTGTCAAAAAGAGCTTTCAAGATTTATCCTGAAGTACAGCGCTGTCAGTGATAGGATAATATCAATACGCCTACAAGGAAAACCAGTTAATATGACTATTACTCAAATTTACTCACCAACCACTAGGGCCAAAGATGAAGAAATAGAAGATTTTTATCAGCGGCTGCAGTCTGAAATTGATTGAACATGCAACCAAGATGCATTGATACTTACTGGTGGTTGGAATGCGAAAGTTGGAAACAAAGAAGAAGGATCAGTAGTTGGAAAATATGGCCTTGGTGATAGAAACAATGCTGGAGATCGAATGATAGAATTTTGCAAGACACATTGCAGGGGCTGCAACAAATGCCAGGAAACAATTTGTGTACAAATGTTTGGCAGAGAAACTAATTTGGTCTGTAAACTTTCACCTATAGCACAATAAAATTATATATATATATATATAGAAATTAAAAAAAGAAAGTGAAGGAATGCTAGTCCAGGAGTCAGGGACCTGGCTTCGAGGGCTGGCACTGTGAGATTACCTGGGTGGCTTTGTATAAACCGCAGTCCCTGTGCCTCAATTCACCATCATAAAGGAACAGGCCAAACCATTTGGACTTCCGGGGCCCCTTTCTTGAGCTTCCACCGGCTTATATGTGCATTTGCTTGATGAGACAAGAGGTAATCACTGTACGCTTTTGTTGGCCACACGTGGGGCCAGCTTGTGCCCCTCTTTGTGACGCGTACCCTAGCATCGCCAGAGAATGATCTGATTGTATGCCAACGGATTGATACCTTTCAACATCCACCACATGGCTTTGTGAATATTTCTTTGCTTAGTCTTTAGCCCAGTGAGACCATGAGTATATTGTGCGCAGGAGTGATTTCTTCCCCTTTGAGTCTGATCGGTTCAGCTAAGCAGGACCCAGTAAAGCCAGTTGCTGTCAAATCTATTCTGACTTATAACGACCCTATGTGTGTCAGAGTAGAGAACTATCCTCCATGGGGTTTTCAATGGCTGATTTTTCAGAAGTAAATTGCCAGGCATTTCTTCTGAGGCACCTCTGGGTGGACTTTAACTTCCAACCTTTCTTCCAAGGTTCCTCTAGGTGGATGTGAACCACCAACCTTCTGGTTAGCAGCTGAGTGTGTTAACCATTTGCAGCACCCAGGAACTCCAAACAGGACACAGTAAGAACCCAATAAATAGCTATTAGCTGTCTGTACATTATAGCATGTTACTGAACTAATACAAATGAACACATTTGGAGGAGCACATGTTCATCATGTTAGATGACCTTTTTTGTTTCTTAAAAAAGAAGAAAGTTCTGGAAAAAAATAAATCTGTTTCCAAGCAAACAGAAAATGACTTTGACATTGCATCAATGAATTTAAGCAAGCAAAATATTTTCAGTAGAAACTTGACCTCTAAGGAGTTCAAAGTATATCTTATAAGCAAGACTGAATTAACTTTTGTAGCAATTCTGGACAAAAAAATTGAAAGAAGATATAAAATATAACTATTTAATATCTGATCCATTGTTGTGCCCATAAATCAGTACTGGAACTCTAGACTTTCAAGTAATTTAATTAGTGATTTTTTTTTCTTACTGTTTGTCTTTCTAAAGGTGATCACTTTATAGTCAAGTACAGATTCTCTTATTTTATTTTGCAAAGCCCCAGTCCAATAAAAGCCCAGAATGTCAAGTGTATAAAACAGGAAAGACTCTGGTGAATGTTTTGATTTTCAATGATCTGAGTTTTCTAGCTCTCTAAACAGTGGCCTACCAGGTGGCAGACATCTCCTCCCTTTTATCCTTAAAGCTCATCAAGTGTTGCTCAATAGTCCATGGAGTCACCTACCTACCACCTTGTTCTTATTTTTCCATTTCAAGGTCAACCAACCCTTGAGTACTTACTGTCTACTCCAGGAGCATTAGAGGATGAAATGAGACTTGTTACCTCCCCTATGGGAGCTCTTTCCCAAGGAGGGAGAAAACATATTGCAACACACTGTGAGGGGGTGGGGAAGCTTCACTTGAGCTGGACCTTGAAGAATAAGTAAGAGTTTGCCAGGGAAAGATTGGGGGTGGGGGGGAGAGGTGGTATTCTATCCACAGAGAATAAATAGGAAGGTCAGGGGCTTAAAGCTTAGTGTTTGAGGGGAATTCTACGTAGCACGAAACGGCAGGGAATACCATGGGGTGGGAGGGGAAGCAGAGAGGAAGGCGGCAGATAGTGCTTGAAACTAGGGGTGATTTGGGGTGGCCTGGAATGAAGCTGAGATTATTTTATTGTGAAGACAGTAAGGCACCACCAGAGGTTTTTAAGCAGCACCGGTAAATGGACAGAGCTTTGTTAGAATAACAGATGTGCAGAAAATTGAAAAGAGGTGAGTGAGGGGCCCTCAGAGTGGCCAGTTCCCTAGATGAGAAGCTGTTGCAGAGTTCCAGGAAGAAAGGACAAGGACCTCGTGCTTCATCCAAAGCTGTGAGGCAATGGCAACAGGGAGAACCTGGCAGATGTAAGAATCGAGAGCAGGCAGCAACGCTTGGTAACTGATTTGATGAGGGGGTTACAGGTAAGGGAGACTTCAGAACAGGCTCTAAGAAGGTGGTTAATCATTTGTGAGACTGAGAGAAGAGTAAGGAAATCGATTGAGATGGGGGGACAACAGGAGGGAGAAGAGGACTGGCAAGGCAAAGAATGGGGTGAGCTTGATACATGCTGAGTTCGTGGTGCCTTTTGGACATTCCAGCAGAGGTGTCCACCTGGCATTGGAAGACGAGTATGGAGCTCCAGAAAATTTATATGGACTGATCTTGTACTCTCCCACATATGCAGACAAATATTGGTTTTGACTCAAGAAATGGCAGAACCACTGTAATTATAAAACAATGGGGCAATACTCATTCAACAGATAGGATAAAAGCACGAAGGCTAATCTGGCACCTGAAAAAGATAGGCCCATGCCAAGCCAACCAGTGATGCTTCCTGTTGTTGTGTTTTGTGGGTGGAGGGTGGGCATTTTGTTTGCTTGTTTGTTTGGTGCAGTAATCTAGATATTAGGTGACTGTCTCCTCCCAAGAACGTACTTAATTCCTTTGGACCTGGTATAGACTTACAATCACTGGCATGAATCTCCACATCCACCTCAAGGGGAGAAGAATATGTTTTGTCACACTGGTGACAAAAGGAACGGGTTAAAAAAACAAAAAAGCAATTACAAAATAAAGTTATGCAATAGGTTGCTCTTCTGCTTCTCTCTTCTCAGAATCTGATTAGGCTGATCAGGAGGGTTATTTGATACAGTTATGCAGGGTGTACACTGAACAAAGCTAGGAGGTACAATTCACACCTTAGGCTTTGTAAAAATGAATATTATGAAAAATCTCAGGCAGAGGGTAGCAAAATGCCTTATGGAAGGGGCATCTTTTTCTAATTCACACAAAGATGCTGTCTGGGCTAGTATAAGTTCTCCCTCCTTATTAGCAAAGAGAAGGATTTTGCTGAAGACGGTTGGTTGGTGTGAAAGAACAAGAACATAATATATATTCACTTCACCCAGAAATTAAAAGGCTGACAGGAAAGGCAATCGATTCATTCTTCAGTTGCTGGAACCACACTGCAAATATCAACCTGGAATGTCTTTAGTCAAAATAAACACAATTCAAGATAAAATCAGGCTTAAAATCTTGTTGCAGTCAAATGCAATGTTCTTTTACTAAAAGAGAGTTTGTAGCATCTCCAGTTTGTGCTTACATCTTGTGGAAATGAAGAAAAAAAGCCAAAAGATATACTGCCTTGACCAGTTATTTGCCAGGATTTGTGTATCAGTTCTTGAGTAGAAGATATTCTCTTACAAGAACTTATATAACCACGAATGGCACAAATAATATTTTAATGTTGTTAAAATTCATTCCAAAAGAGTAATGAAATTCTGAAGGAGCTCTGGTGGCACACTGGTTAAGTGCTTGGCTGCTAACTGGTTCAAACCCACCAGCCTCTGCAGGAGAAAGTTATGGCAAGCTGCTTCCATAAAGATTACAGCTCTGGAACCTCTATAGGGCAGTTCTACTCTGTTCTATAGGGTCACTATGAGTTGGAATTGACTCGCCAGCAACAGGTCAGGTAATGAAATATTGATAGATATTACAACATGAATGAACCTTGAAAACATTAAAAGAAAAAAAAAAAAACCTTTGCTGTAGAGTAGATTCCGACTCATAGCGACCCTACAGGACACAGTAGAACTGCCCCATAGAGTTCCCAAGGAGCAGCTGGTGGATTCAAACTGCCGACCTTTTGGTTGGCAGCGAAGCTCTTAACCACTACAACACGAGAGCTGCTTGAAAACATTATGCTGAATGAAATAGGTCAGACACAAAAGGAAAAAATATTGTACGGTGCCACATACATGAAACATCTACAATAGGCAAACGCACAGAGACCAAAGTTTATGAGTGGCTACTAGTGGTTGGGGCAGTGAGGGAATGGGAGTTATTGCTGAAGGGACACTGAGTTTCCATTTGAGGTAATGTAAAACTTTTAGACATGGACAGTGGTGATGATACCACAACACTGTTGTTGTCGTTAGGTGCTGTTGAGTCAGTTCCGACTCATAGTGGCCCTGTGTTCAACAGAACGAAACACTGCTTGGTCCTGCTCCACCCTCACAATCGATTCCGTGTTTGAGACCATTGTTGTCGCCACCATGTCAATCCATCTTACTGAGGATTTTCCTGTTTTTAACTGACCCTCTACCAAATGTGATGTCCTTCTCCAGGGACTTGTACCTCCTGATAACATGTCCAAAGTATGTGAGGTGAAATCATGCCATCCTCTCTTCTAAGGAGCATTCTGGCTGTACTTCTGCCAAGACAGATTTGTTCCTTCCTCTGCAAGTTCATGTCATATTCAATACTCTTCACCAACACCATAATTCAAAGGCACCGATTCTTCTTTGGTCTTCTTTATTCATTGTCCGGCTTTCATAGGCATATGAAGCAACCAAAACACCATGGCTTGGGTCAGGTGCACCTTAGTCCTCAGGGTGACATCTTTGCTTTTCAACACTTGAAAGAGGTCTTTTGCAGTAGATTTGTCCAGTGCAATACTTCATTTGATTTCCCAACTGCCGTTTCCATGGATGTTGACTGTGGATCCAAGTAAAATGAAATCCTTGATAACGTCAATCTTTTCTCCATTTATTATGATGTTGCTTCTTGGTCCAGTTGTGAGGATTTAGTTTTCTTTATGTTGAAGTATAATTAATATTGAAGGCCCTAGTCTTCTATCCTTATCAGTAAGTGCTTCAAATCCTCTTCCATTTCAGTAAGCAAGGTTGTGTCATCCGCATAACGCAGGTTGTTACCAAGTCTTCCTCCAATCCTCATGCCATGTTCTTCTTCATATAGTCCAACTTCTTGGATTATTTGCTCAGCATACAGATTAAGTAAGTATGGCGAAAGGATACAACCCTGACACACACCTTTCCTGATTTTAAACCACACAGTATCCCCTTGTTCAGTTGGAATGACTGCCTCTTGATTCATGTACAGGTTCCACACGAGCACAATTAAGTTTTCTGGAATTCCCATTCTTTGCAATGTTATCCATAGTTTGTTATGATCCACACAGTCGAATGCCTTTGACAGTCAACAAAACACAGGTAAACATCTTTCTCGCATTCTCAGCTTTCAGCCAGGATCCACCTGACATCAGCAGTGATATCCTGGGTTCCATATCCTCCTGAATCCTGCTTGAATTTCTGGGAGTTCCCTGTTGATATACTGCTGCAACTACTTTTGAATTATCTTCAGCAAAATTTTACTTACATATGATATTAATGCTATTGTTTAACAGTTTCTACATTCTGTTGAATCACCTTTCTTTGGAATGGGCACAAATATGGATTATGCATCTCTTCCAGTTAGTTGGCCAGGTAGCTATGTTCCAAATTTCTTGGCATAGGCAAGTGACCACCTCCAATGCTGTATCCATTTGTTGAAACATCTCAGCTGGTATTCTGTCAATTCCTGGAGCCTTGTTTTTTGCCAATGCTTCAGTGAAGCTCGACTTCTTCACTCAGTGCCATTGGTTCTTGATCATATGCTACCGGTTCTTGATGATATGCTACCCCCTGAAATAGATGAATATCAACCAGTTCTTTTTGGTACAGTGACTCTGTGTATTCCTTCCATCTTGTTTTGATGCTTCTTGCATCATTCGATATTTTGCCCATAAAAACCAACCAAGCCCATTGCCATCGAGTTGATTCCAACTCATAGCGACTCTATAGGACAGAGTAGAACTGCCCCATAGGGTTTCCAAGGAGCGCCTGGTGGATTTGAACTGCCCACCTTCTGGTCAGCAACCGTAGCACTTAAACGCTATGCCACCAGGGTTTGTATTTTGCCCATAGAATCCTTCAATATTGCGACTTGAGGCTTGAATTTCTCCTTCAGTTCTTTCAGCCTGAGAAATGACAACTGCATTCCTCCCGTTTGGTTTTCTAACTCCAGGCCTTTGAACACTTCATTATAAAATGTGAATGAAATTAACTTCACTGAATTGTACACTTAAAAATGGTTAAGACGGCAAACTTTTTGTTATTTATATTTTACCACAACAAAATTTTAAGAAGTTAATTCTAAAAGAAAAAATAGTACTTACATTCATAATACCTGAACTTATTTATTTACTTTGAAACGTAATTACTGTCCATTGTCCTCCCTGGAAAACGTAAGCTCCTGAAAGTAGAAGCTCTATCTTGTTCACTGTCAAATCCTTAGTGCCTAGAACAATGCCAAGCACATATGTAGGTGCTCAACTAATACTCATTGACTGACTGACTAAGCAAATTTACTTAGGTTCAAAAGAATTAATCAGATGAAACGAAATCAGGAACAGGGACAATCTAAAACTATAATGACAATCACTTTAATGAGGGTGACAAACATTTATTGAGTAACTACTACGTGCCAGGCTATTATTCTAATGGCCTAAATATATGGACCCACCGAATCCTCACACGACCTCATGAGACTCAGACAAACGGAGAAACTTACCCGAATCAGCCAGGTTGCAAGCAGCAGATCCAGCATTCAAACCTGGGCAGCCTGATTTTAGAACTTCTGCTGTTCACCCCAAAACGTGTTTTTAGCTGCCACGATTAGTCTGAACCCTAATGTCCTTCCATCCAATTTACTACTGTGAGATTACTAAATACAGACAAACTGAGGTGGCTTTTTAATCTAACTTTCTTTTGAGAACAACATTTATCTGTAAAAGAAAAAAAAATAAAGAATGTTGTATCTGTACATTTAATTCATTTGATATGATCAGTCATTTTCTCAATTACTCCATTTTGCTGGTGGAAAAACTTCTAAACAAATAAGCAGATTCCTGCCCCGCTGAGCCACTGTTCTAGTAGTTTCATTTGATACAATAAGGTTTTAGCAAGGGAAGCATTCTTGATTAGTTCAAACATGGTGGGCGAGCATGTATTCCAAGCCTGGACTGCATTTCTGTTCCCCATCTTGAAATGCTCATACCATGCAAGCTCCAACTGGGGCAGGGCTGTGGTTTGTTAATGCTACGAACAAACAGTGGTTGGCACATAGCAGTCATTTGGTAAATATTGAACCAATGAATGAGTTTGTGCTCTGAAAATTCTGTGACAATATACATAACTTCTCTTCCCCCACACACAAAAAAGAGAGTAGTTATTTTACTCTTCCGTGTTTGATTTTAGAGCAGTAAATTTACAACGGAATTATAAGAATATGTGTTACTATTTCCGTCTTCTTCAATGATATTTATACTTAAAATACAATGAAATGTTTCAATCTCACAAATATTTGCAAATATGCAAAATTAACTGAGTCCTCTGAGTTTTTGGTTAACCATATCATCCAGGGAAAAATGCTAGGCTCTAGATAAATGAACCCTGATTGTTGAGAAGGCTACCTGCTCCGGCTCCCTACCTGGAATGGGAGAAAGGACCTACAAGGAAGGGAATGGAACAATTTGTTGAGGGCGCCCTCTGCTGTTCAATTGAGATGAAGCTGTGTGGAGGACAGGGGAGAGTTTTCCAAAAGTCAAGCAGAGAGCCATAAACTTTCATCCCTGGAAAGGACCTTACAGATGGGAAAGCTGAAGCTCAAAGAGGTCAAATGCTTCATCCATGGTCACATACCTGACTAAATCTCAAAAGTCGAAGAAGCTTAATTCCCTGACTCACACCTTCCATCAACAAGGTGAAGCTGAACTTGTAACCCAGTCTTTCCCACCTATTTAAAAGTTAAAAATGATTAATCATAAACCTATTGTACCCATTTATCATGATTTATGTCTTCAACTTCCTATAATGAACTATTCACATTTGCAATACATTTTAAAAATCATTCATTGGATTTGTATCCCAGAGGCTTCCCAGGAATCGATTTCCGTAAGAACAAAAATAGTCCGGTCATTTCTTTATTTTTCTCCATAGGGCCTCATATTTTGAAGGTTTTGGTGTTCAAACAGAGCACACATTTACAGTAAAAATGTGTTTTCTCATTTGTAAAAGACACAACTGCCATGTATGCCATTGACTGATTTCTTAAAAAAAAGGGGATTAAATGTGTAATTCAGGTACCTTTGTCATCTAGAGGTCTCCAGACAAGACCTGAGAGTTTACACTCATGAGGTGACTGAGGTGGGGGCTGACCAGGCCAGAAAGACCACCTGATGATATCAGCCGACCTCAGGGGAGGTCATGCCTAATAAAAAAAAACCACCGCTGTTGAGTCGATTCTGACTCATGGCGACCCTATAGGACAGAGAACTGCCCGATAGAGTTTCCAAGGAGTGCCTGGAGGATTCGAACTGCCGACCACTTGGTTAGCAGTCGTAGCACTTAACCACTACACCACCAGGGTTTCCCATGCCTAATAAGGAGGCCTCAGTAAAGACTCGGAACACGGAAGCTCCATGGGCTTCCTGGTTGGTGAAAGACATCAATGCATGTGGGAGGCCAGCACATCCTATGAAACATGGAAGCTTTGCTTTAGGACCTTCCCAGACCTCGCTGTATGCATCTCTTCATTTGTATTCTTTTTCCTATAATAAAACTGTAACCATAAGTGTAGCACTTTCTATGAGTTCTATCAGTTGTTCTAGAGAATTATCAAACCCAAGGGAGTAGCCAGCAGGTCAGAAGTGACAGGGGCCTTGGGACCCCTGAGCTCACAGCTGGGATCCTGGAGGTGTAGAAGGAATCCTGAATTTGTAGCCAGCAGGTCAAAGGTGAGGGTGTCATGGGGATTCCCAAGCCTGTGACAGGTATCGGAGGTCTTGGGTGAACTTGGCAGTCTGAAGGACTGTGCCCTTTACCTTGTGGGCTCTCACCCAGCTCCGGGTGGCTGGGGTCAGAGGAAATGCTGCATTGTGTAGCTGGTGTCAGAACAGAAGAGGCAGAGAAGTAAAAAGTGGGAATTTGATATTTTTCCACTCAACATGCATGCTGAAGTGTTTAGGGGTGAAATGTACTGATTCTGCAATTTACTTTGAAATACATCAAAAAATCTGAGAGGGGTGACAGGTGGCGAGGTGTGTGATCAAACAAATACATTAAAATGTTAACTGTGTGTGTGGTGGACATCTGGCTGTTCACTGTACAATTTTTTAAACTTTTCTCCTGAGTTAGCAAATTTTTATAATAAAATGTAGGCATGAAAGGATTAAGCTAGTTACAGTTGGTTATTATCTTTAAATATAACGCTATCCCATCTTATTCAACTTAACAAAGTTTGCTTTTCAATTGCCTCATATGCACGTAAAAGCCGGACAATGACAAAAGAAGACTGAAGAATTGATAGATTTGATTTTTGGTATTGGTAAAGAATACTGAATATACCAGAAGAACGGACAAATCGGTCTTAGAAGAAATAAAGCTGGAATGTTCCTTAGAAGTGAGGATGGTGAAACCACACCTGTCCTACTTTGGTCACATCATTAGGAAGACCAGTCTCCAGAAAAGGACATCTTGTTTAGTAGAGTGTCAGCGAAAACAAGGGAAACCCTCAACGAGATGGATTTACGCAACAGCCACAACAGTGCCATTGAGGGCAGGAAGTATGTTCATTAATTCAATAAGCCCTGTGCATGGAGTGTGGTGGGCGCTTAATTAACACGTGGTAAGAGCAGGGTCTTGAATCCAGATGGGTTCAGATTTGGGTTCTACAGCTTCCTAGCTGCATGGCCTTGGGCAAATTACGCATCAGCTCCCAGCTTTCATTTCCTCATCCATCAAAAGGGGATAATCTTCAATGGCTCTACTGAGGTCAGTGAGACGGTGTGGGTAAAACACAGTATGCTGCTATTGTTAGCTGCCGTCAAGTTGGCACAGACTCACAGTGACCCCAGGCACAGCGAGATTGGACTGTTGTGATCCGTAGGGCTTTCAGTGGCTGATTTTAGGAAGCCGATCACCAGACCTTCCTTCCTCGTCTGTCTTAGTCCGGAAGCTCCTCTGAAACCTGTTCTCTGTCACAGCAACACACAAGTCTTGGGCTGTGGCTGTGCTTAAGGTGCATTGGCAGGGAATCGAATCCTGGTCTCCCACATAGAAAGCAAGAATTGTATCACTGAGCCACCAATGCCCTCAAAACAGTACATTACTCCTAAAAAGAGCTTGAAAATAGTAACCCATACCCGAGGTTGAGTCACACCGGGGTCATCAGGCCCTCTCAGAACTACTAACCCACTGCCATCAAGTCACTTCTGACTCATAGTGACCCCATGGGGTTTCCAAAGCTGTAAATCTCTACGGAAGCAGACCGCTCTCAGAACCACTAGTGAACAAAATCTCCAAAGAATCGTTAGGTGATGACTGTTTGTTCATATCAAGACTGAGGCATCATGTCAACCCACTTCCAAGACAAACCTCGCTTGACTGCTCCTTCTGTGTGTCACTTTATCCACACCCTGAGTGTCATTTACAATGTGCTCCTGGAAGCTAACAACTCGGAGCATGGTCCCGGGAGCTCAGGCCCACTGCGTTGGAACGTGCGTTATAACAAGATGCTCGGAATATTCGTGGTTGAGAACCTCTCGTCTAGATTAGACGGTTTTTCTGGCACTTCCAGCTCTCCACTGATGATAATAAACCTTATTTGTTACCTAGAGTTACCACCTGTCTTTGACTGTCTTTTTTATCTTTTGCTACAAACTACTTATTGCCCCTAATCTCTTCATTCGTCAGGATCTGATCCTCGCTACTGCCAGTGTTATCATTTTAAAAAATATTTCATCATGATGCTCAGTCTTAATTATGAATATGGTCAAAAAGTTAACTTACTAAGGGACCATCTGGTGTTCTGAAAACATCAAATACATGGGTGCATGAATGCATTATTTGAATTTAAAAATTAATACATCAGTAAAATCCATTTCTCAGCAATTAGATTTTGTTATGATTTCATAAGCTCACCAATGTGCAGGATTGAGCCCAGCACCTCAACGAGGCAGGTGAGGACATTCATGTAGCTCCAATCTACCTTACTGGCCTTGTCTCCTGGCACTCCGGCCCGCCCCATCCTCCCAGCTCACGGTTCTCTACACCTGAGTAGCCCCAGTGACACTGTGATTAGCAGTTTGCACATCTGTCTCTTACTGTTACCTGGAGATGTTGTATTTTCTCTTTTAAAATAGCATTCTACTTGAATGCCAAGTGCTGAATGGAAGATGTAGAGGGAGTGCTGGAGGTAGGAAATCATAACTTTGTAACCATCACAGTAAAGGGTGATTGAGGCAAGAATCGTTAATGGGTGCCTGGTCTTAAATGTCTACCCATAGACGGTTGTAGTTACAAGGGGAAAAAAACAGTAACCGTACAAGGCAGAAATCAGGCAACACTGAATGTGAGACCCTAAGAAGGACACAATTCCCCTCATGTAAGTAGTCTGACTGGGAAAACTTAATCTGAATCTAATCACGTGGAAACATCAGGCAGGCCCCAAATGAGAAACGATCAGTTATAGAAAAGAATGACCCTGTTCTTCAAAATTGTTATTGTCATTGCATCAGTCAGGTTTCTTCAGAAAAACAGAACTAATAGTGTGTGTGTGTGTCTTTCTCTGGGTTCTCTAGAGGACCAAACCAGTAAAGCATATATATAAATATATAGAAATTTACTTCGAGGAAATGGCTCCCGCAATTGTGGGGTTTGGCAAGTCCTAAACTCAAGGGCCAGGCAACAGGCTGAGGTTTTCTACTGGTTCATGTGTTTGCAAGGGATGATGAACCCAAAATCTGCAGGTCAGGTGGCAGGCTGAAGGCTTCTGTTGACTCATGTCCCAAGAACCAGAGATTAGGCAACAAGACACGTGGAGGATCGAGAGAGTGAAGGAGAGAGAGAGAGGGAAACAGAGAGAGAGAGACCGTTGCCAGAACGTCCATTTATATACTGGAGGTAGGCTCTACTACCAAGTGAACTCCCCTTTCAATTGATTAGCCATCAGATCACGGAATGGAAGGTGATTACATAGTATTTGCCAAACCTTTGGGAATCATGGCCTAGCCAAGTTGACACATAAGATTAACCATCACAATGTGTGTGTATTTATTAGAAAAAAATGCACACACACACACACACAAATACATAGATAAACAGAGATTTAAGGAATTGGCTCACAAGACTGTGGGTGTTGACAAGTCCAAAATTTGTAGGGCAGGCCAGCAGCCTAGAAACTCAGAGTTTGCTCTTTGCGTCTTCCAGCTGCTTGGATGAGGACCAACCACGTTATTGAAGGTAATCTTCTTTAGCTAAAGTCAGTTGACTGTAGGAGTAAACCACATTGACAAAATACCTTCACAGCAACACCAAGATTAGAGCATTTGACTAAATTATTGGCCTCAGGTTAGTTAGCTGACACATAAAACTAACCGTCATTAGTCATAAAAGGCAAAGGAAAACTGAGGAAATGCTCCAGATTAAAGGACACTATAGACATGACAACTAAATCTGATCCTAGACTGAGCCATGTACTGAATGAGTCTTATTTACGAATTTTATCTATTCTTACTCGGGCTCTTGGTGTCATATCTAAGAACCCACCGCCAAAAGCAGGGTCATGAAGCTTTACTCCTATATTTTCTCCTAAGAGTTTTATAGTTTCAGTTCTTTTTTAAAAATAATTTATTTTATTTTTGTTGTTGCTGTTGAGAATATACACAGCAGAACATACACCAATTCAAGAGTTTCTACATGTACAACTCAGTGACAGTGATCACGTTCTTCAAGTTGTGCAGCCGTTCTCACCCTCTTTTTCCAAGTTCTTTCTCTCCTTTTAACATAAACTCACTGCTTCCTAAGGTTCCCACCTCATCTTTCAAGTTACTGTTGTCAATTTGATCCCATATAGATAGATCTTAAAAGAGCATAATGCTCAAGCCATATATTCTTTACTAGTTAAGCTAAACTATCGTTTGGCTTAACTAGGGGATATTCTTGGTTTAAGGCTTAAAGATTATCTCCGGACAACAGTTTCAGGGGTTCATTCATCCTCCAAGCCTCCAGGAAATCTGGATTCCATGAGAATTTGAAATTCTGTTCTATGTTTTCCCCTTTTTGAACAGGATTCTTCTACGAGATCTTTGATCAAAATATTCAGTACGGAAGCTGGGCATCATCAAGTTCTTCTGGACTCATGACAAATGAGGCAGTTGTTCATGGAGGCCATTAGCAACACATTCCATTTCTTCCTCCTATTCCTGACTCTCCTTTTTCCTCTGTTGCTCTAGGTGAATACAGACCTATTACTGTATTTTGGGTGGCTGCTTGAAAGCTTTTATGAGCCTAGACACCACTCAACGAACTAGGAGGTAGGGCAGAAGCACTACACATTATTAGGTCAGTTAACTGGGATGTCCCATGAAACCATGACCCTAAACCTCCAAACCAAGGAAAATCCCATGAGGAGTCTGGTTGTACGTAAGCAGCCTCAGCACCTACTCTCTTTTTCTTTTTTTTTGGTGGGGGGAGGGAGTCATTGTTGTAAATATATCTATCACACAACCTTTGCCAATTCAACTTCTTACAGGTGTACAACTTATTAACATCACTTAAAATAATCAGCCATGCAACCCTACCCTTAATCAGTGTGATTTTCCATCACTGTAAACTAAAACTCAGTACTCCATAAGCAATAACCCTCCCTCACACCACTGGTAACCATTAATAAACTTTGGTCTCTATAAATTGGCTTGTCTTTGTCCTTTTGTATAAGTGAAGTCATACAATATTTGTCCATTTGTGGTTGACTTATTTCACTGAGCATAGTGTTGTCAAGCTCCATCCATACTGTAGCTTGTATCAAGACTTCATTTCTCCTACTGGCTGGGTAGTATTCCATTGTGTGTATGTACCAGATTTTGTTTATTCGTTCATCTGTTGATGGGTACTTAGGTTGTTCCCACCTTTTGGCTATTGTGCATAGTGCTCTGTCTGAGTCTCTGCTTTCAAGTGGAATTGCTGGGTCATATGGTAGTTCTATTTTTAGTTTTTTGAGGACCTGCCATGCTGTTTTCCACAACTGTACCATTTTGCATCCCCACCAGCAATAAATAAGCATTCCAATTTCCCCACATCCTCACCAACATTTGTTATTTTCCGTTTTTTTAACTTAGACATCCTAATGGGAGTGAAATGGTATCTCACTGTGTTTTGTTTTTTATTGCAGTTTTAATTTGCAACTTTCTGGTGGCTAATGATATTGAGCATCTTTGCATGTGGTTGGTGGCCATTTGAATGTCCTCTTTGGTGAAATGTCTATTCATTTGCCCATTTTATGATTGGGTTGTCTTTTTGTTGTTAAGTTGTCTAAGTTTTATATGCAGTTTGGTTTTTAGATTCTTATTGAATATATAGTTTTTGAACATATTCTCCTAGTTGGTAGCTTTTCACTTTTTTGGTAAAGTCTTTTGATGGATAAAATTTTTTAATTTTTTTGAGGTCCCATTTTCATACTATGTCTTTTACTGTTTGTGCTTTTGTTATTACATTAGACAAGCCATTGTTAAAAGCTAGGCCCAACAGCCTTGCCCCTGCATTTTCTTCTAAGAATTTTATGGTTTTAGTTTTCACATTTAGGTCTTCAATACATTTTTAATTCGTTTTTCGTATGGCGTGAGTTATGGGTCCTGTTTCGTTTTTCTGCATGGGGAAATCCAATTTTCCCAACATCATTTATTGAAGAGACTCTTTTTTCATCATTGAATGGACTTAGCACCTATCATGGATTGAATTGTGTCCCCCCAAAATCTGTGTCAACTTGGTTAGGCCATGATTCTCAGTTTTGTGTGGTTGTCTTCCATTTTGTGATTGTAATTTTATGTTAAAGAGGATTAGGGTGGGATTGTAACACCCTGACCCAGGTCACATCCCTGATCCAATGTAGAGTGAGTTTCCCTGGGGTGTGGCCTGCACCACCTTTTATCTCTCAAGAGATAAAAAAAATACAGAAGTGAGGGGGGGGCCTTATACCACCATGAAAGCAGTGCCGGGAGCAGAGCGCATCCTTTGGACCCGGGGTCCCTGCACAGAGAAGCTCCTAGTCCTGGGGAAGATTGATGAGAAAGCTGACAGAGAGAGAAAGCCTTCCCCTGGAGCAGATACCCTGAATTTGGACTTTCAGCCTACTGTGAGGAAATAAACTTCTTTGTTAAAGCCATCCACTTGTGGTATTTCTGTTATAGCAGCACTAGATAACTAGGACGGCATCCTTGTCAAAAACCAGTTGACCGCAGATTATTTCTGGACTTTCAGTTCTATTCCATTGGTCTATGTGTCTATTGTCATATATTCTTGTGTATATATCAATGACATCTGAGATATAGTTTTAGCAGAAGTTCATGCTAGAGATGGGATGCATGCTGCAGATGCTCCTCTTGCATCTCCTTGTGATTTGTGGAAATAGTTAGGTGTTTTGAGTTCACGGGCCAGACAAGCTTTTTTGTCAGTACCGGGCTGTTTTGATTACTGTAGCTGTATCACATGTTTTAAAATCAGGAAGTGTGGCTCCTCCTACTTTGTTCTTCTCTTTCGATATTGCTTTAGCTATTTGGGGACTCTTGCCATTCCATACGAAGTTGAGGATTGGTTTTTTCCATTTCTGTACAAAAATTCTTAACTTAGACCCAAGAAGCTTTGGCCTACTGGGATCATTTAAAACGCATGGTTCTTTAACAGATTTGGCTTCAGAGAGACAACATTCAATTTAATCATCTTTTTTTTGTAAACAAGTGCTGTTGTAAATGAAAATGGTTTTCTTTGATTTTCCTTCTGTTTGGTCCTTTCTTTTCCCAAAATGATGGGATGACAAGATAAATGATAGCTAAATCATCAGGTTTTCAGTACTATACCTCCATAGGGATTTTTTATGTCATCTTCATAGGATTTTTCTTTGTTTGTATCAGAGTTGCTTCAGTTTCTTCTTGATATAGAATCATCTGGTTTGAACTGATGGGTTGGTAGCTTGCCAAATACTTAACACCCTCTTAACAATACATTTGACAGCAGCAATAATTAGGAACAGGGACAAAAGTAGTATAACTAACATTTGTAGAGAATCCTTCAACCAGCTTTTTATTTGGCCAAACCATGTCATATAAAAGAAAACTCATGATTGAATTTGTCCTACTCAGGACAACCAATTGGCTTGTTGTTGAACTTTATTATTCAGAAGCATTTATCCAAATACAACAAAAGATAATAGCCAGCACACACCTTCCTGATCATTGTACAGGGCAGTGGGGCCAAACAGAGCATACTGTTCCCACTAAGCTGATGAAGCAGTTGAATTTTGTACGGCAGATCTTGGAGAGGAGGCAGCTGTGCAGAGAGGGGTTTCTATAAGTCTTTGGCTGAGGATGGGCTTGGCCTGTACAAGAAAAAACATTCAAGGATAATCAGAGAACAGCTGCTATGGTGTCTAGAGCTGCCATAACAAATTATCATAAAAAGGGTGGCTTTAAAGAACAAAGATTTATTTTCTCACAGTTCTGGAGGCTAGAAATCCATAATAGGGTCTTGGTCATGTCAATTCTTTCTGGGGACTTTGAGAAAGGAACAGTTCCATGTCTCTCTCCTGGTAGCTGCCAGAAATCTTTGCCATTCTTCTGCTGCTTATTGAAGTATCTGTCATCATATAGTATCTTTTCCCTCTGGGTTTGACTCTCTTCATATCTGCTCTCCTTTTTTGCAAGACACTACTCAGAAGGGGTTAGGATTAGGACCCGCTCTACTCCAGTGTGACCTCCTTTAACTTAACTGATAACAAAAGAAAAAATGTATTTCCAAACAAGGCCAAGTTTACAGATACAGGGGTTAGGACATCAACATATCTTCTTGGGGATACAATTCAACCCATAATATAGGGGGTTCAAAAGAGAAAGCAGTGCAGGCAGTTGTAAGTTTTATGGCCCAACCAGAACATTATTAATACTTTGTCATTCAGCTGAGAAGCCAGTCCATAGGAGTAAAGACCACATTTACAGTAAGGTCTTCTCTAGATACACTCTAATAGAAACTAAAATCAAACCTTAACAATATCTGCACGGATTAAAAAACTTGGAGTCTGAGTCCTGCCAAGTTACAGGGGATTGGTGAACACTTGGAACTTCTCAAAGATCTATCCTACCAAAGCATAAAATGAAACCTACACACATTCAAAATGAGCAGCCACTAATTAAACTGCCTGACAGCAACAATAACAACAAACATACTTCAGAGGAATATCAGAGAATCCAGAGTCTTGTATCAACAATGCCCAGTATAAAAATTTTTTTTAATTACTAGATGTGTAAAAAAAAAAAAAAAAAAGATGTGTAGAGAAATAGAAAAGCATGAACCATAGTTAAGTAAAAAGGCAGTCAACGGAAACAAACTCTAAAATGGCCCAGAACTGAAGAAAAAATTCAAGCTTCGAGTTGCAATATTGATGGATTCTATGGGCAAAATACCGAACGACACAGGAAACATCAAAAGATGTTGGAAGGAATCACAGAGTCACTATATCAAAAAGAATTGGTCAACGTTCAGCCATTTCAGTAGGTAGCATATGATCAAGGACCGATGGTATTAAAGGAAGAAGTCTAAGCTATACTGAAGGCATTGGCAAAAAACAAGTCTCCAGGAAATGACAGAATACCAGTTGAGATGTTTCAACAAACAGATGCAGTGCTGTAGGTGCTCATTCATCTATGCCAAGAAATTTGGAAGACAGCTACCTGGCCAACCAACTGGAAAAGATCCGTATTTGTGCCCATTCCAAAGAAAGGTGATCCAACTGAATGTGGAAACTATCAAACAATATTATTAACATCATGTGCAAGTAAAATTTTGCTGAAGATAATTCAAAAGTGGTTGCAGCAGCATATCAACAGGGAACTGCCAGAAATTCAAGTCAGATTCAGAAGAAGATGTAAAATGAGGGATATCACTGCTGATGTCAGATGGATCTTGGCTGAAAGCAGAGAATACCAGAAAAATGTTTACCTGTGTTTTATTCACTATCAAAGGAATTTGACTGTGTGAATCATAAGAAATTACAGATAACATTGTGAAGAATGGGTATTCGAGAACACTTAATTGTGCTCATGTGGAACCTACACATTAACCAAGAGGCAGTTGTTGCAAAAGAATAAGGGAACACTATGTGGTTTAAAATCAGGAAAGATGTGCTTCAAGATTGTATTCTAAATGAATAATTTATTTTATAAGGACAAGGACAAAGCTGGTTCCTATGAGGTGGAGGTTAAATATCCAACTTCTCCAAATTGCTGTACCACTCCATCATCTCTAACATCAACTACTCCTCCTTCCCCTCAGTACTCTCCCTACCATTTTTGGGTTCCACAATTCACTGCAACATCTCACAGAACTCACGGACCATATCAAGGAAATGGCTCACGTGGTTGTGGATACTGGTAAGTTCCAAATCTGTGGGTCAGGTATAGGCTTCTCCTGACCCACCTGGCTACAGAGGCTGACGAACCTAAATCAGCAGGTTGGACCACAGGATGCTGGCTCACAAGACTGTGGAAGCTGGCAAATCGGGTCAGATGATAGGCTGCCAGCCCATGGGGCTCTAGAAGCCAGCAAATCCCAGAAATCAGCAGGTCAGATGGCAGGCCTCTGGCTCAAGTCCCAAGAACTGAGGGTCAGATGATCATGAACTGGACATGGAATCCAAAGTGAGAGAGAAAGAAAGCCCCACCAGGACACCCACATATATGCCTTGGGTACAGGTCACATCCCAAGGAGGGGCATAACTTGAGTAAGGGTGGGACTTGAGTCATGCCCTCCTGCAGGCTGAGGCTCAAGATACACTCCATATCAATCTTGCCTCATTAACATGTAGAGGTTACGATTTACAATACATAAAATGAAGGATACTTAGGATAATTACATCAGATCACAAAATGGAGGACAACCATACAATACTGGGAATCATGGCCTAGCCAAGTTGACACATAACTCCAACCATCACAGACAGGATCCATATATCTTATTCACATAGTCCCCCACAATCATTGCTTGTGAGTCACAAAGACCATGCCTGGAAGGACCACATTAAGTAATTCATTGCACCTTAATCCTTTTACCATACTTATTCAATCTGTATGCTGAGCGAATAATCTGAGAAGCTGGGCTATATGAACAAGAAAGCAGCATCAGCATTGAACAAAGACTAATTAACAACTTGCGTTATGCTGACGACACAACCTTTCTTGCTGAAAGTGAAGAGAGCATGAAGCACTAAATGATGAAGATCAAAGACTACAACCTTCAGTATGGATTACACCTCAACATAAAGAAAGCAAAAATCATCACAACTGAACCAATAAGAAACATCGTGATAAATAGAAGATTTAGGTTATCAAAGATCTCATTTTACTTGGGTCCACAATCAACACCCATGGAAGCAGCAGTCAAGAAATCAAATCATACATTTCATTGGGCAAATCTGCTGCAAAAGACTTCTTTAAAGTGTTAAAAAGCAAAGATGTCATCTTGAGGACTAAGGTGCACCTGACCCAAGCTATGGTGTTTTTAATTGCCTCGTATGCATATGAAAGCTGGACAAAGAATAAGGAAGACCAGAAAAGAATTGACACCTTTGAATTATGGTGTTAGTGAAGAATATTGAATATACCATGGACTGCCAGCCAAGAATGAACAAGTCTGTCTTGGAAGAAGTACAGCCAGAATGCTTCTAGAAGTGAGGATGGCAAGACTTCATCTCAGGTACTTTGCACATGTCATCAGGAGAGACAAGTCCCTGGGGCAGAAAATGTCCTTATGCTGGGTAAGGTAGAGAGAGGGTCAGCAAAAGAGAGGAAGACCCTTAACAAGATGGATTGACACAGTGGCTGCAACAATGGGCTCAAGATAGGAACAATTGTGAGGATGGTGCTCAACCTGGCAGTGTTTTGTTCTATTGTCTATCGGGTCACTATGAGTTGGAACCGACTCGACGGGACCTAACAACAAAAACAACACCACCCAACAAATGTAGGATACAGTCTTTTTTACTATTATTATTACTGTGCTTTAAGTGAGTTTACAGTTCAAGTTAGTTTCTCATACAAAAATTTATACCCACATTGTTATGTGACCCTAGTTGCTCTCCCTATAACGTAACAGGACACTCCCTTCCACCTCAGATTTCCACTGTCCTTTCAATCAGCTCCTATTCCTTTTTCCTTCTCATCTCGCCTCCGGACAGGAGCTGCTCATTTAGTCTCATTCATCTATTTGAGCTAAGAAGCACTTTCTTCGCAAATACCATTTTATATCTTGTAGTACAGTCTAATCTTTGTCTGAAGAGTTGGTTTCAGGAAAGATTTCAGTTCTGGGCTACTAGAGAGTCCAGGGGCCATATCTTCTGGGGTCTCTCCAGTCTCAGTCAGACCATTATGTCTGGTCTTTTTACGAGAATTTGAGTTCTGCACCCCGCTTTTCTCCTGCTCCATCAGGGACTCTCTATTTTGTTTCCTGCCAGGGTAGTCATTGGTGGTACCCCGGAATGATCTAGTTCTTCTGGTCTCAGGCTGATGGAGTATCTGGTTTATGTGGCCCTTTCTTTCTCTTGGGCTCATATTTTCCTTGTGTCTTTGGTGTTCTTCATTCTCCTTTTCTCCAGGTGGGTTGGGACTAATTGATGTATCTTAGATGGCCACTTGCTACCTTTTAAAACAGCACTCACCAAAGTGGGATGCAGAACATTTTCCTAATAAATTTTGTTATGCCAATTGACCTAGATGTCCTCTGAAACCATGGTCCCCAGACCCCTGCCCCTGCTACTCAGTTCCTCAAAGTCTTTGGTTGTATTCAGGAAACATCTTAGATTTTGGTTTAGTCCAGTTGTGCTAACTTCCCCTGTATTGTGTTTTGTCCTTCCCTTCACCTAAGATACTTCTTATCTACTACCCTCATAACCATCAAAGAATGTCTTCTTCAGTATTTAAACCATTTCTTGAGCTCTTATAACAGTAGTCTCATACAATGATTTCTCCTTTTGCACTGACTAATTTCACTCAGCATAACGCCTTCCAGATTCACCCATGTTATGTTTCGCAGATTCATGGTTGTTCTTTATTGTTATATAGTATTCCGTTGTGTGAATATACCATAATTTGTTTATCTATGGGTACCTAGGTTGTTTCCATCTTTTTGCTATCGCGAACAGTGCTGCAGCAAACGTGGGTGCACATATATCAATTCATGTGACGGCTCTTATTCCTCTAGGATATATTCCAAGGAGTGGGATTGCTGGATCCTACAGTAGTTGTATTACTAGCTTTTTAAGGAAGCGTCAAATTGATTTCCAAAGTAGTTATGCCATTTTACATTCCCACCAGCAGTGTTCCAGATTCTCCACAATCTCTCCAACATTTATTATTTTGTTTTTTGGATTAATGCCAGCCTTGTTCGGGTGAGATGATATCTCATTGTAGTTTTGATATGCATTTCTCTAAGGGCTAATGATCCTGAGCTTTTCCTCATGTATCTCTTAGCCACCTGAATGTCTTCTTTGGTGGAGTGTCTGTTCATATCTTTTGCCCATTTTTAAATTGGGTTATTTGTCTTTTTGTTGTTGAGGTTTTGCAGTATCATGTAGATTTTAGAGATCAGACGCTGATCAGATTTGTCATAGCCAAAAAATTTTCCCCAAACTGTAGGTTGCTTTTCACTCTTTTTTTTGCTTTTTACTCTTTTGGTGAAATCTTTTGATGAGCATTTTTGATTTTTAGAAGTCCCAGTTATCTAGTTTCTCTTCTAGTGTTTCTGCATTGTTAGCAATGCTTTGTATTCTGTTTATGCCACGTATTTGGGCTCCTAGCATTGTCCCTATTTTTCTTCCATGATCTTTATCGTTTTAGATTTTACATTTAGGTCTTTGATCCATTTTGAGTTAGTTTTTGTGCATGGTGTGAAGTATGGGTCTTGTTTCATTTTTTTGCAGATGGATATTCAGTTATGCTGGCACCATTTGTTAAAGAGACTATCTTTTCACCAATTAACAGACTTTGGGCCTTTGTTAAAAATCAGCTGCTCATAGGTGGTTGAATTTACATCTGGATTCTCAGTTCTGTTCCATTGGTCTGTGTATCTGTTGTTGTACCAGCACCAGGCTGTTTTGACTACTATGGTGGTATAATAGGTTCTAAAACCAGGTCGTGTGAGGCCTCCCACTTTGTTCTTCTTCTTCAGTACTGCTTTACTTATCCAGGGCCTCTTCCTTTTCCATATTAAGTTGGTGATTTGTTTCTCCATCTCATTAAAAAATGCCATTGGAATTTGCATCGGGATTGCATTGTATCTGAAGATGGCTTTGGGTAGAATAGAAGTTTTCACACTGTTGAGTGTTCCTATCCATGAGCAAGGCACATTTTTCCACTTATGTAGCCTCTTTTGGTTTCTTGTTGTAATGTCTTGTAGTTTTCTTTGTATAGGTCTTTTACATCTCTGGTTAGATTTATTCTAAGTATTTTCTCTTCTTGGGGGCTATTGTAAATGGTATTGATTTGGTGATTTCCTCTTTGAAGTTCTCTTTGTTGGAGTAGAGAAATCCAACTGATTTTTGTATGTTTATCATGAATCCTGATACTTTGCTGAACTTTTCTATAGTTCCAGTAGTTTTCTTATGGATTCTTTGGGGTTTTCTGTGTATAAGATCATCATCCACAAATAGAGATGCTTTTACTTCTTCCTTACTAGTTTGGATGCCCTTTATTTTTCTTCCCTAATTGCTCTGGCTAGGACCTCCAGTACAATGTTGAATAAGAGTGGTGATAAAGGGCATCCTTGTCTGGTTCCCATTCGCAAGGAGAATGCTTTCAGGCTCTCTCCACTTTGGATGATGTTTCCTGTTGGCTTTGTATAAATGCCCTTTATTACGTTGAGGAATTTTCTTTCTATTCCTATTTTGCTGAGAGTATTTATCATGAATGGATGTTGGACTTTGTCAAATGCCTTTTCTGTGTCAATTGATAAGATCATGTGGTTCTCATAATTTGTTTTATTTATGTGATGGTTTACATTGTTTTTCTAATATTGAACCATCCCTGCATACCTGGTATGAATCCCACTTGGTCATGGTGAATTATTTTTTTGATATGTTGTTGAATTCTGTTAGCTAGAATTTTGTTGAGGATTTTTCCCTCTACGTTCACGATATTGGTCTGCAATTTTCTTTCTTTCTTTTTTTTTTTCTGGTGCCTTTACCTCGTTTTGGTATCAGGGTTATGCTGGCTTCATAGAACGAGTTTGGAAGTATTCCATCCTTTTTTATGCTCTGAAATACCTTTAGTAGTAGTGGTATTAACTCTTCTTTGAAAGTTTGGTAGAATTCTCAGTGAAACTGTCAGGGCCCAGGTTTTTTTTTGTTGCAAGTTTTTAAATTACCTTTTAATCTCTTCTCTTGTTATAAGTTTATTTAGTTGTTCTACCTCTGTTTGTGTTAGTTTAGGTAGGTAATGTGTTTCTAGAAATTTGTCCATTTCCTCTAGGTTTTCAAAGTTTTCAGAGTACAATTTGTCATAGTATTCTGTTATGATTCTTTTAATTTCAGTTGTGTCTGTTGTGATGTCACCCATCTCGTTTCTTATTTGGGCTATTTGCTTCCTCTCTTGTTTTTCTTTTGTTTAGCCAATGGTTTATCAATTTTATTGATTTTTTTTAAAGAACCAGCTTTTAGGCTGGTTAACTCTTTCATTTGTTTTTCTGTTCTCTATTTAATTCTGCTCTAGTTTTTATTATTTGCTTTCTTTTGGTGCCTGAGGGCTTCTTTTGCTGCTGTTTGTTCTAGTTGTAGGGTTAATGTTTTGATTTTGGCCTTTTCTTCTTTTTGGATGTGTGCATTTATTGCTATAAATTGACCTCTGAGCACTGCTTTTGCTCTGTCTGAAAGGTTCTGGTAGGATGTGTTTTCATTATCATTTGATTCTGTGAATTTTATTCCATCCTTAATTTCTTCTATAACCCAGTAGTTTTTGAGCAAGGTATTGTTCAGTTTCCATGTGTTAGAGTTTTTTTTTTCCTTGCTTTTTCTGCTATTGATTTCTACTTTTACGGCTTTATGGTCAGAGAAGATGCTTTGTAATATTTCGATGCTTTGGGTTCTGTTAAGGCTTACTTTATGGCCTAATACTTGGTCTACTCTGGAGAACATTCCATGTGTGTTGGAAAATAAAGTACACTTGGCTGCTGTTGAGTGGAGTGTTCTGTATATGTCTTTGAAATCGAGTTAGTTGATTGTAGCATTTAGATCTTCCATATCTTTATTGAGCTTCTTTCTGGATGTTCTGTCCTTCACCTAAAGTGGTGTGTTGAAGTATCCTACTATAATTGTGGAGCTGTCTATCTCTCTTTTCAATGCTGTTAGAGTTTATGTATTTTGGAGCCCTGTCATTGGGTGTGTAAATATTTATTATAGTTATGTCCTCCTGGTGTAAAACCCTTTAATCATTATATAGTGTCCTTCCTTATCCTTTGTGGTGGATTTTACCTTAAAGTCTATTTTGTCAGAGATTAATATTGCCACTCCTACTCTTTTTTTGATTCTTGTTTGCTTGCTATATTTTTTTCCATCCTTTGAGTTTTAGTTTGTTTTTGTCTTTAAGTTTAAGGTGTGTCTCTTATAGGCAGCATATAGGAGGATCGTGATTTTTATCCATTCTGCCACTCTCTTTTTATTGATGCATTTAGTCTATTTACATTCAGCATAATTATTGATAGGTATGAGTTTAGTGCTGTCATTTTGATGTCTTTTTTGTGTGTTTTGTTGACAGTTTCTTTGTTCCACTTAATTTTCTGTGCTGAGTTGCTTTATGTATTTTCATCTTTTTCACTGTTGTTGATTATGTATTTGCTGAGTCTTTATGTTTTTCTTTTTTTTATTTTGATGAGTAGGATTGTTAGTTTCCTCTGTGGTTACCTTAATATTTACCCTTATTTTTCTAAGTTTAAACCAATCTTTTATTTCTTTATATCGCCTTGACTTCCTCTCCATATAAAAGATCTCTGACTACATTTTTTAGTACGTTTTTTATTTTAATGTTGTCATCTTTTACATATTGACGTTTCTGTTTCCCTATCTTCAATGTTCTAGCTTTGATTTATTTTTGTGACTTCCCTATCTGGGTTGATATCTGGTTGCTCTGTCTTGTGTTCTAATCTTGCGTTGTTACCTGATGTTATTTTCTAACCAGAGGACTTCCTTTAGTACTTTTTGTAATTTTGGTTTGGTTTTTGCAAATTCCCTAAACTTCTCTTTATCTGGAAATGCCCTAATTTCACCATCGTATTTGAGAGACAGTTTTGCTGGACATATAAATCCTGGCTGGCAATTTTTTTTCCTTCAAGGCTTTATATATGTCATCCCATTGCCTTCTTGCCCGCATGGTTTCTGCTGGGTAGTTCAAGCTTATTCTTATTGACTGTCCTTTGTAGATGACTTTTCATTTATTCCTAGCTGATCTTAAAATTCTTTTTATCTTTGGTTTTGCCAAGTTTGATTATGTCTTGGTGACTTGGGATCTACCTTGTGTGGGGTTCAATGAGTATCTTGGATAGATATCTTTTCATCTTTCTCGATATCATGGAATTTTTCTGCCAACAATTCTCTCTGTATTTTCTGTTATCCGCCACCCCACCCCCCATTCTGGTACTCCAATCACTCGTAGGTTATTCCTCTTGATAGAGTCCCACATAGTTCTTAGAGTTTCTCCATTTTTTAAAATTCTTTTATCTGATTTGTCTTCAAATAAGTTGGTGTCAAGTGCTTTATCTTCAAACTCACTAATTCTGACTTCCATTGCCTCAATTCTCTCCTATGACTTTCTGTTGAATTGTCCAGTTCTGATATTTTATTATTAATCTTTTGGATTTCTGTTTTCTCTCTATGAATTCTTGCAGCCTGTTAATTTTTAAAAATTTTTTATTGTATTCTAGACGAAGGTTTACATAACAAACTAGTTTCTCATTAAAGTTAGTACACATATTGCTGTATGACATTGGTTAACCATCCCACAACATGTCAACACTCTCCCTTCTCAAACTTACGTTCCCTATTACCAGCTTTGTTGTCTTATCCGGCCTTCTAGTCCTTGCACCGGGGGGGCTGGTGTGCCCCTTTAGTCTTGTTTTATTTTATGGGCCTGTCCAATCTTTGGCTGAAGTGTGAACCTGATGAGTGTAGCCTGCTAAATTTGTCATTGTGCTCTTCTATAATCTTCTTAAGTTCCTCTGTCGCTTTGTCTTTGTGTTCCTTGGCTTGTTCTACGTTTTGTGTGATCTCCTTCCTGATCTCTTGAAGAGTTCCTTATATTAATCTTTTGTAATCTTTTGTTACTTCCGGTAATTCCAGGAAGTTATCTTCCTCTGGAAGATTTCTTGATTCTTTGTTTTGGGAGCTTGCTGAAGCCATCATGGTCTGTCTCTTTATGTGATTTGATATTGACTGTTTTCTCTGAGCTGTCACTAAGGTATGACGTTTATTTAATGTTTGCTTACTGTGTCCTTGCTTCTTGTTTTGTTTTGATATGCCCAAATAGCCTGCTTGTATGAGCTAGTTTGATTATTGGTGCCTTTGAAGCTCTGACATTCTATCATCAGGTAGTTAGATTTGTTACTAGGTATGTAAGCCCAGGAGTCCATTTACTTTTCTAGTATGGATTCAGCTCAGGCATCCTGACAGTCAGTCAGCAGGTGTGTGGTGCAGGCTCCTACTTACCGTCCTAGACAGGAAAGGGTGATTGGAGTAGGCACAGGTATCTGGGTGCAGTAGGGGGTCACACGCTGAGCAAGGCAAGGGGCTGACAGCTGTCCCTGAGTATCTGGGAGGAAACCGTGTCCTTGTTCCCTAGCCTGCATAGGTGGGTAGGTTTTTCAGCCAGAGTATGGGCACCCAGTGTGGTTGGCTGTAAGGAGTGGGAGGCACCACTTATTCCTGGACCCCTGTTGCAGGTGGCTAGGTGATGTGTGTGTAGCCGTCAGTCCTCAGGCCCCTGATGTGGGTAGGTGAGGACCCTGCTTAATGGGCAGAGCGGTGCCAAATATCACGAACCTGTCACTCTACCATATAGCTGATACAGTGAAGTTAGGCCTCAGGTATATAACCTGTTGTACTGTGCTAATGAGAGCCTACTCTGTTGAAATGGGCCCACATAGGTCTGTGCAGGGGTGAAAGGCATTCAAAGTTCATGGACCCTTTTGCCTGTGCCTAGGCAAAAGAGCTGTACTTGCCCTGAGTTCTTGGTTTAGGGAGCTGGCAGATTATTTTTTCCTGTTTGTTAATTTGTTCCCTCACTCTCCCAGGCTGGCCCAGGGGCCTACTTCCAGCCCAGGGGAAGCACCAGTCGGTAATCACTGAAGCCTGCCCGGGACCCAGTTCAGAGTAGGGAGGGAGCTAAGAGAGAGGTTCTTCCTAAACAGAGTGTTTTTTGATCCACAGTAGGTTAGACACATGTACTTATCTTTTGTCAGTTGGGGACCACTTCTCGCTGGTTCTGGAGGGTTGAGCAGGCTCTCCGCTGCTCGGTCTCCCCCTACGTAGAAAACATGTCCCAGGCGCCACTGCTTGCCTGACTGAACTTGTCAGCCGATCCGGCCTACAGAGTGCCAGTTCCCCCCAGGTCAAGTCTGGCAACTCCTCACTGTTTCTGAACTGTCTCTCCCTCCCCTGCCACTCGATATGACTCCTCATATTGCCTTTGATGCTCAGGGCATCTACATTGTCATATATAATCGATTCACTTGTTTTGGGGGTCTTTGTTGTAACAGGGACCACTGGAAGCATCTGACTATTCTGCCTCCTTGGCCCCACCTCTACACAGTCTTTTAAAAATGCATCTACTATGTTAATCAATACAGACCATATGCGAGGTCATCAAACAAGTCTCAATAGATTTCAAAAGACTGAAATCTTACTCAGTATGTTCTCTGAGCACATAAATGTTAAATTAGCAATTCCCATATAGTTGAATATTAACATTTTTAAGCAACTCAAGGGTCAAATAACATATCACATTGAAAGTGGAAATAATTTGAATTGAGTGAGAATGAAAATACATCAAAATCTTTGGCATGTAACTAAAAACCTGCTTAGAGGTGAACCTATCATCTTTTTAACAAAATAGAATTGGATGTCTGTACGGAGAAAAATGAACCTCAACCTTGCACCACACACAAAAATTTGAGATAGATCATAGACCTAAATATAAATGTAAAAGCTAAGAAATCTCTAAAAGATAACACAGAAATCTCTTTAAAAAAAAAAAATAGAAGACATTCTTTGCACGCACACACATCCGCTGCCATCCGTCGATTCCAACTTACAGTGACTCTATAGGACGGAGTAGAACTGCTCCATAGGGTTTCCAAGGAGTAGCTGTTGGATTAGAACGGCCAACCTTTTGGTTAGAAATCAAATGTTTAAGCACTATGCAACCATGTAAGCAAAAATTTCTCAGGATAAAAATAAAGCACTAATCATAAAAGAGACGGTTTCCTAGGTGATGCAGTTTGCACTCAAAAGGTCAGCAGTTCAGATCCGCCAGGTGCTCCTTGGAAACTCTATGGGGCAGTTCTTTTCCGTCCTACAGGGTCGCTATGAGTCGGAATCAACTCGACGGCAGTGGGTGTGGCTAACCTAAGGTTGGTGGTTTGAACCCATCCAGTGGTACCATGGAAAAAAGCCCTGGTCAACTCTATGGGGCAGTTCTACTCTGTACTATAGGGTTGCTATGAGTCGGAATTGACTCGATGACAAGGGGTTTGGTTTTTGGTTTTTAGATAAGGCCTTAGAAGAGTCCCACAAAGTGGGAGGAGTTGACCATTGAGGGTATTAGGTATTCAGCGTTATTTGGTAAATAACAGGGTAACTCCTAGGTAAGGCCTTAGAAGAGTCCCAAGAAGTAGGAGGAATTGACTGCTGAGGGCATAAAAGGCTCTAGGTTGGTGTACTAAATTAGGTTGTGTGAGTGAGTAAGGTATGTGTGTGTCTGAAGAATGGGAAATGTTCAAGGGATCCCCGATTGCAGCCCCTTAGGGATGCATCCTCACAAACTGAAAATATTTCAGGCCAAGCCCCATGAAAAAGAAAATAATTTTCCTTTGCAACACTGCCTGGCCACAATATAAATTAATAGAGGCTGACAGATGCTACAAAGTGCAGGCAGTAAATCAGCCAGGGGGAAAGACTTTCCCTGTGGGGGACTCTAGTTGGGATCAGAATACAGCCAAAGAAGGAATCACCTTGCTTATCACAGGAAGTGCCCTTTAGAAAGGTTGAAGAGGGGGTGCCTGAACAACAACAACAACAAAAACCTTAGCAAAATATATGGAATCAAACAGGAACTAACTGAAGATCCCGCAAAACTTCTGAAAAGAATTTATGAGGCTTTTAGACAGTTCACAGACATGGACCCTGAGAGTTCTGAAGACACTCGCACAGTGAATATGATTTTTATCAGGCTAAGTAAAAAAAAAAAAAAAAAAGTGCCCCGGATATACAGAGAAAACTTCAAAAACTTGAGGGAGATGTGGAATTAGGGATCTCATGGCTTGTTGAGCTTGCCTACCAGGTATATTCCAATCAGGACCAGGAACAGGAACAGAGAAAAGCCCATGGATCAGAAGAGATAGCCTGCATTTCTGGCTGCCACCTTGCAGGGAAATGACTCATCTCCCAGTGGTGCAAGAAAAGGAGGGTCCCTGAGGAGAGAGAGAGACGTGAGAGGCTCCAACCCCCATTAAGCCAAGACCAGTATGCCTGGTACAAAGAGAAAGGACACTGGAAGAGAGAGCGCCCTAAATTCCTACCCAGAGGTAAGAAAGAGCCTGGGGCTGCCCAGGGCACCATGATGCTGATGGGTGAAGACTCAGATTGAGGAGGACTGGAGGCAAGTCCCCCACCTCAGCTGCTGGTTAAAAAGAAGGTGGGGGTGGGGAACCTGTATGGTTTGTAGTAGACACCAGAGCAACCCACTCTGTCCTGACCCAGAGAAAGACAGCCTTGACGAAACAAACTGTGTTGTTCGTGAGAGTTTCAGGTAAGAGGGAGAATCCTCCCTCCCTCCAGCCTCTAACATGCTCCATACAAGGGAACACATTCTTTTCTCTACATGCCCAAGTGTCCCATTCCCCTGCTGGTAAGAGACCTGTTGTGCAAACTGCAAGGACACATTTCTTTTGATAAAGGGACCATGCAGATGCAGGTATGACAAGAGAACGGATGGCGACTATAGATGGCCCTTACCGCTGAACCACCAATTATAGCACAGAAGGACACTATCAGGGATTACTAGGGCCAGACATCAAGGATGCAGTGGTCCCGCAGGTATGAGCCAAAGGTGCCAGGATGCACCAAAAACGTTCCCCCAGTGACAGTCAAGCTCCTACCCAGCATAGTTCCCCTCCCCCCTGACTTAAGCAATACCCCATCTGGGTGGAGGCCCAACAGGTACTGGAAAAAATCATCACCAGATACCTGAAACGTGGACTGCTGAGACCATCTCAGTCACAGTTCAACACTCCCATCCTGCTGGTGAAGAAGAAAAATGGAGAATACTGGTTCAGCCAGGATGTGCAAGCCATCAACAGGTAACAGCTATGGTCCACACTGTAGTTTCCAACCTGTATACCCTGCTGTCAACCTTGTCACCCACCTTCTCCAGGTTCACTGTGCTAGACCTGAGGGAAGCCTTCATTTGCATCCGAGTGGAAGAGAAAAGTCAGGAAATCTTCACCTTCGAGTAGGAGGACCCAGGAGCAGGAAATAAAAGAGCAGCTGTGCTGACAAGTCCTCCCACAAGATTTTAAAAATAGTTCTACTCTTTTTAGATAAGCTTTGGCCCAAGAACTGAGACAACTGACCCTGACCAATGGTGTCCTCCTCCAATACGTGGATGACCTACTTATTGCCAGTAACGGTGAGTATGACTGTCCAGAACACCATAGAAGTTTTGAATTTCTGGGAAACGCAGGGTATCAGGCGTCACAAGAAAAAGCTCAGGTCAACAAAAGGAGGTGATTTATCTGGGTTTTAAAATCAGACAGGGAGAGCGAGAACTCCTCCCCACCTGAAAAGATGCTATGTGTAGACTGGCAGCCCCTACCAAGTGGAGACAGCTCCAAGGTTTTTTTTGGAATGGCTGATTTTTGCCACATCTGGATCCCATATTTCAGACTTATTGCTAAGCTTTTATATGGAGCCTCAGATGGAAAAGACACAGACCCCTTAGAATGGACTGGGACAGAGCAACAGGCTTTCGATACCATTAAAAGAAGTTGATAGAGGCCCTGGCCTTAGGACTCCCCACTATGAATAAATCTTTTTCTTTATTTATTCTACACGAGTCCACCAAAGGGGCAGCTCGGGACTTGGAAGTGGCTGGTGGTGTACTTCTCAAAGCAGACCTGGTCACCGGAGGATGGCTGGCATGCCTTTGGACAGTAGCAGCAGCCATATTAATCATCAAAGAAGCTGAGAAACTCACCCTGGCCCAACTTCTCCAGGTAACCGTGCCCCACTCAGCTCTGACCATCTTAGATCAGAGAGGGTCACACTGGATCTCCACAGGGCAAATGGTTCAGTACCAAGTGATACTGTTTAGACAACCCAGCCAACACCCTAGAAGAAACTACCAGTTTAAACCCAGCCACCCTACTGTCTACCTTGCCAAAGCAAGAAAAGGAACATGATTGCCTAAAGACCATTGACCTGGTGTATGCCAGCTGGCCTGACCTCACTGACCAGCTGCTCCAAAACCCAGACCTTGAACTGTACACCAATGGAAGCAGTTACATGGAACTAGGAGTAAGAAAAGCTGGATATGCAGTGGTCACTTTAGACGAGGTTCTAGAGGCTAATGTGCTTCTCCCAGGTAACTTTGCCCAGAAGGCCAAGCTCATTGCCATGCTGCAGGCCCTTAAAATCACCAAAGGTAAGGGAGTAACTATTTATACTGATCCCAAGTACACATTTGGGGTATTGTACACACATGGGACAATCTGGAAGGAAACAGAGCTCTTAACAGCAGGTGATAAAGACATTCAATATTCCAAAGACATTTTACAACTTTTACAAGCCATTCTCCTACCCACCCAAGTAGCAGTAGTACACTGCAAAGGGCATCAGAAAGGGGACACCACAGTGGCCAAGGGTAATGACAGAGCAAATGTAGCAGCAAAGAAAGCTGCAATCTAACAGAAACCTATAATAGTAGCCCTGCTAATTCCCCATTTGGAGTTACCACCACCTGACTTCCGCCCAGACTATTCTTAACAAGATAAAGACATTGCCAAGACTGGGGGTGGGAGGGCACTCTAAACAAGGCTGGTTGGCTGTACACCACCCATGGAAAGATTTTCATTCCAACAAAACTCATGCACCCTATCCTACAGAGAGCCAACCAGTCCACCCATTATGTAGTCGATGGATTATATGATTGGGTTAAGAGACATTTAACTGGACCAAAGGCCCACACTAGCATTTCAGCAGTGGTAAACAGCTGTCCCACCTACACAAAAAATAATCCCCAAAACACTGCTGAAGCACCCCAGGGGTCTACTGAACTGGGGTAATGCCTGGAGATGACTGTCAGGTAGATTTCACCAAGATGCCTCAAGATCCCAGGAATTACAAATATCTGTTAGTTTCTATTGACACCTTCACTAACTGGGTTGAAACTTTTCTTTGTAGGACTGAATAGACCACTGAGGTTGTGAAACACCTCCTGAAAGAAGTTATTCCTTGATTCGGGCTTCTCGTCTCCATTGGCAGTAACAATGGGCCTTATTTTGTGGCCTTGGAGGTGCAATTGGTGGCAACCACTCTAGACATTAACTGGAACTTACACACAGCCTGGAAACCCCAGTCCAGCAGTAAAGTAGAGCAGGCTGACAAGGCTGTAAAGAGACACCTAGCAAAGCTGTGCCAAGAGACCAAGTTGGTATGGACAAAAGTACTGCCTATAGCCTTCCTGAGAGTTCACTCCACCTCTAGAGGCAAACTAAAACTTACTCCATTTAAGCTACTATATTCGGTTGGATCACGTTTCTTGAGAATAGGCATAAACATGGGTCTCTTCCATAGGAGCAGTTCTGCTCTGGCCTATAGGGTCACTATGAGTCAAAATCGACTCGACGACACCGGATCTGGGTTTTTTCCAGTCAGCTGGCCAGGAAGTTGTCTTCCATATTTCTCGGCATAGATGAATGAGCACCTCTAGTGCTGCATCTGTTTGTTGAAACATCTCAATTGATAGTCCATCAATTCCTGGTGCCTTGTTTTTCACCAATGCCTTCAGAGCAGCTTGGACTTCTTCCTTCAGTACCATCGGTTCCTGATCCTATGTCACCTCCTGAAATGGTTGAATATCGACTCATTCTTTTTGGTATAATGACTCTGTGTATTCCTTCCATCTTCTTTTGATGCTTCCTGCATAATTTAGTATTTTCCCCATGGAATCCTTCACTATTGCAACTCGAGGCTTGAATTTTTTCTTCAGTCCTTTCAGCTTGAGAAACGCCGAGCATGTTCTTGCCTTTTGGTTTTCCATCTCCAGCTCTTTGCACACATCATTATAATACTTTACTTTGTCTTCTCAAGACACCCTTTGAAATCTTCTCTTCAGTTCTTTTACTTTATCAATTGTTCCTTTTACTTTAGCTGCTCGACGCTCAAGAGCAAGTTTCAGAGTCTCCTCTGACATCCATTTTGGTCTTTTCTTTCTTTCCTGTCTTTTCAGTGACCTCTTGCTTTCTTCATGGATGATGTCCTTGATGTCATTCCACAACTCGCCTGGTCTTCGGTCACTAGTGTTCAATGCGTCAAATCTATTCCTGAGATGGTCTCTAAATTCAGGTGGGATATACTCAAGGTCATATTTTGGCTCTCGTGGACTTATTCTGATTTTCTTCAGTTTCAGCTTGAACTCGCATAGGAGCAATTGAGGGTCTGTTCCATAGTTGGCCCCTCGCCTTGATCTGACTGATATTGAGTTTTTCATTGTCTCTCTCCACAGATGTAGTCAATTTGATTTCTGTGTGTTCCATCTGGGGAGGTCCATGTGTATAGTCACTGTTTATGTTGGTGAAAGTATTTGCAATGCAGAAGTCGTTGGTCTTGCAAAATTCTATCATTTGATCTCCAGCATCATTTCTATCACCAAGGCCACATTTCCCAACTACTGATCCTTCTTCTTTGTTTCCAACTTTCGCGTTCAAATCACCAGTAATTATCAATGCATCTTGGTTGCATGTTCGATCAATTTCAGACTACAGCTGCTGACAAAAATCTTCTATTTGTTCATCTTTGGCCCTAGAGGCTGGTGCATAAATTTGAATAATGGTCATATTAACTAGTCTTCCTTGTAAAAAAAGAATTTTTTTTACAAGGATTATGGATATTATCCTAGCACCGACAGCGTTGTACTTCAGGACAGATCTTGAAACGTTCTTTCTGATGATGAATGCAACACCATTCCTCTTTGAGTTGTCATTCCCAGCATAGTAGACTATATGATTGTCCGATTCAAAATGGCCAGTACCAGTCCATGTCAGTTCAGCAATGTCTAGGATATCTGTTTATGCATTCCATTTCATTTTTGACGATTTCCAATTTTCCTAGATTCATACTTCGTACATTCCAGGTTCCGATTATTAATGGATGTTTGCAGCTGTTTCTTCTCATTTTGAGGGAATTATGTCTATTCCCAAGAAAGGTGATCCAACCGAAAGTGGAAATTATAGAACAATATCATTAATATCACATGCAAGCAAAATTTTGCTGAAGATCATTCAAAAACGGCTGCAGCAGTATATTGACAGGGAACTGCCAGAAATTCAGGCCGGTTTCAGAAGAGGACGTGGAACCAGGGATGTCATTGCTGATGTCAGATGGATCCTGGCTGAAAGCAGAGAATACCAGAAGGATGTTTACCTGTGTTTTATTGACTATGCAAAGGCATTTGACTGTGTGAATAATAACAAACTATGGATAACACTGCGAAGAATGGGAATTCCAGAACACTTAATTGTGCTCGTGAGGAACCTTTACATAGATCAAGAGGCAGTTGTTCGGACAGAACAAGGGGATAGCGATTGGTTTAAAGTCAGGAAAGGTGTATGTCAGGGTTGTATTCTTCCACCATACCTACTTAATCTGTATGCTTAACAAATAATCTGAGAAGCTGGACTGTATGAAGAAGAACAGGGCATCAGGATTGGAGGAAGGCTCATTAACAACCTGTGTTATGCAGATGACACAATCATGCTTGCTGAAAGTGAAGAGGACTTGAAGCACTTACTAATGAAGATCAAAGACCACAGCCTTCAGTATGGATTACACCTCAACATAAAGAAAACAAAAATCCTCACAACTGTACCAGTGAGCAACATCATGATAAACGGAGAAAAGACTGAAGTTGTCAAGGATTTCATTTTACTTGGATCCACAATCAACACCCACGGAAACAGCAATCAAGATATCAACAGACACATTGCACTCGGTAAATTGGCTGCAAAGGACCTCTTCAAAGTGTTGAAGAGCAAAGATGTCACCCTGAAGACTAAGGTGCGCCTGACCCAAGCCATGGTATTTTCAGTCACATCATATGCATGTGAAAGCTGGACAATGAGTAAGGAAGACCGAAGAAGAGTTGATGCTTTTGAATTGTGGTGCTAGCAAAGAATATTGAATATACCATGGACTGACAAAAGAACGAACAAATCTGTCTTGGAAGAAGTGTGGCCAGAATGCTCCCTAGAGGTAAGGATGGCGAGACTGCGTCTTACATACTTTGGACATGTTGTCAGGAAGGATCAGTCCCTGGAGAAGGACATCATGTTTCACAGAGTACAGGGTCAGCGGAAAATGCTCAACGAGGTGGATTGACACAGTGGCTGCAATGATGAGCTCAAGCATAACAACGATTGTAAGGATGGCACAGGACCGGGCAGTGTTTCGTTCTGTTGTGCATAGGGTGCTATGAGTCGGAACCGACTCGACGGCACCTAACAACAACATGGGTACCCTTTATTAAAGAACTCGAAAATGCCCAACATAGCTTGCCTTAATGATCACCAACCTCCCTCCCTCCACAAGGTTGGAGATGTTCAAGTTACCAAATACTCGCAGTCCCTTTGGGCAACACTGTCTTCTCTCTACAGATGTGCTCACCTAAGGAGCCCACCTGAGCCAGAGGTACCCCTCCATCTGTTACATCCTGGTGATTGGGTCCTTCTCACGTCATGGAAAGCCAATCCCCTTCAGCAGAAGTCCTCTTGGCTACGCTGACGTCTGTCAAACTCAACGTACTCAAAGCTGGATCCACCATACTTAAAGAAAACCACCCCACTGGATGCCAAGGAACAAAGTCGCCAAAACTATGAGAACTGGACTTGTGAGCCAGTCAAGGACCTTAAGTACTTGTTTTCCCAACATCCTCCTGCATGGGTGAGATCCCCTAAATACTTTTAACACTTCTAATAACCTTGGTGTTAGTATTACATTTCCTATACCTGTATACTCTACTTGAACAAGTTAGATTGCTACAGACATTTCAGCGAGCAGAATCAACCACTAACAGGATGATGTGATTATTCCTAGGAGCTGGCCTATGTGTAAATGCTGGATGGGATTTCAATGTTCTTAATAGGTTACACCAGGCACATACTGCAGGGGCTAACAATTGCTGGATTTGTTCACATTCCCCTTTGTATGTAGGGCAAGGTTTACCCACAATCCCTGTACCTCTCCAGCCCTTTTACTGGCTAAAATAGGGAGCACAATTAATAAATAAAAACAAAACCCTAGACAGAGTCTAATACACCACTGTGAGGCCTGACTATCCAGCAGCTTAGTGCGTACAGTCGCATCCTACCCATAATGCAACAGTAGGACGGTGGCCACCATGCAGTAGTACCTGTGTCTATGCTAACCAAACATGGACTAAATTCAATATTAACATCTCTTTTAAATGGGACAGCACTAGCACAGTTATGTCAGAAAAACTAGGGGACGATATAACTGATCAATGCATTACAAAAGCAGTCTTCCAATTTCCCCCTACAGCCTATTCCTTAAGACACCAAGAACTTTACTGGTTCTGTGGGCATTCAGCCTATAAGACATGGGCAGATAATCATACTGGCACATGTATGCTGGACGGGGTATGGGCAGGAGGCATACATTTACTCCCCCTAGAAGAGATTCTGTATTCCTCCAGAAGCATCCATATGTTTAAACTACAAACTATAGATGCTACTAAGAGTGCTTGGGAAAAGATACAGAGGGTGCTACTCCCAACAATGCTTGGAGTTGGGAACAACTATGAGGACATTCACACCCTGTATCAGTTCATTAAGAATGTATCTCTGTCACTTGAGACAGTAGCCAATACCATCAAAAGCTTGACCCAGACTTTGCAGTCTGAAGTAGACTCCATTGAAATCGTGGTTCTATAAAATCAGGTTGCCTTAGATCTAGTGTTAACTTCTTACGGAGAATTTTGTATATATATATATATATATATATCAATGCTAGCTGTTGCTCTTTAGTCAATGCATCTAGACAGACTGAACATGATCAAGTAAAGCTTAGTTAGACAACTACACAAGATCATGCAACTGCCGAACAATTAACGATGCCTTCAGATCCTAATTTTAGCTGGCTGACATCACGGTTACCCAGACTAGGGTGGTTAAAATCATTGGTTGCTTTTACAGTGTTAATAATGATCAAAGGTATATGCTCCTGCTGTTGCATACAAGGTATCCCTGCCTGTGTGTCCTGGTTTAAAAGGCCAACCGTTCAAGCCTATCTCTAATATTTGCCCCCTCCCAGAGAACATGCCAAACAATTCTGGGCCAGGCTATATGTTCAGGATGGACACTGGCCCTGAATGACCAATGTCCAAAAAAGAAAGGGAGGAAGTAAGACACAGCCTCAAGCAGCTTGCTTGGCTCGCCCCATAACTATGCATTAGAGTCCGGGTTCCTTTGCTTGGCATGCCCCATAACTTTGCATTAGAATCCTGGTGATGCATGAAGTTATATGAATACCCCATTGCACCTGCATAGTAGGATTAAGAATGTTGCTGATATAACTTGCACAAACTTTCTACTTGTAAACTGCTTAAAAGTAACCTTTCCCCTTGCTCTTAAGGTACAGACTTGGTGGCAGTAGCCCCGACTGTCTACTTTCCTTGCACAATGAAATAAAGGTACCTTTCTGCTCTCCCATTTTGTTCTCTCATTTGGCTGATACAAGTGACGCCGAGCAGAACCTGGTGTTTCCACCCAGCAACAGATGGAAAGGATTTAGAAGATCCAAGTAAAGAGGAGTGGGCAACAGTATTCCAGATGAGATATGGGGTACGGCAGGTGGGAGGGAAGTACCACAAGCAAAAAAAGAGATCAAGAAAGGGACAAGGAAGAATGTTTTCAGAAAGCAGGCAATCCAGATTTCTAGGTGGAAACTCCCAATTATTAAATGCCAAGAACTCTTTCAAACATAAAACAGGAGGCTGACCAAACCAAACACATCTGTCACATGTGGACAGCTAGATGGCATCCTTGCCTATAACCCATAAAAACCCATTGTCGTCGAGTCGATTCTGACTCATAGCGACCCTAAAGGACAGAGCAGAACTGCCCCATAGGGTTTCCAAGGAGCACCTGGTGGATTCAAACTGTCAGCCTTTTGGTTAGCAGCTGTAGCACTTAACCACTACACCACCAGAGTTTCCTCCTTGCCTATATGCATGGAAAATCAGCCTAAGTGTAAGGCTGAAAACTTCCATTACTGTGGCCGGGGCAGTCTGAGACTCTGCTTTCTGCCTCGTTCAGCTCTTCATTTTGCCAACTTACTCAGGGCAGCTCAGGCAGCCCCTCGTCCTGGAAGTCTTCCCTGGTCTCTTATCTTCAGGCCTCTGAGATTCAGCCTTCCGTGCCTTTCACCTACACCAGTCATCACTGGACACTTAAAAATGGGCATCCCTGCATTGTTACTTTGATTCTTCCATGTGTGTTAATAGTTAACTTACTGGTGAATGACTGAGTGATGGGTGGAGCAGAGAGGAATGTTCAGGAGAGGCCATTTCTCCTGGGCCAAAGCTGGGCTGAACCTACTTCGGAACAAGGCAGCCTCAGGGCAAGAGAAGGAAATGGATTTATCCTCCAACATCTAGAAAAGAATTTCAGGAAATTCTCATTCTCCCTAGCTCTCCGGGCCACGAGGACATTTTCGTGGCGTTTGAGAGGGCAAAGTTTCAGAAGGCAGACCTGAGAAAGATAAAGAGAAGTGAGACGGTGCCCAGGTGTAAACGCTCTTCCCACGAGCGAAGTGGGGCTTGCTCTCCAGCCCCCTAATTGGGGCGATCCAGAAGGCACCAGCGCAGTCCCGTTCTCAACCAGCGGCCCTAAACCAGAGAGCCAAGCTGTCAACGGGCTCGCCCCCAAGCTCTCATCTGGGGGCGAGGATCCTGTCCCCCAGGAGATGGATGAGAATTTGCCCTTAACTTTGCGGACTCCAGGGCACCCGCAGGCCGGGGCTCAGGTTGAGAGCGTGGGGTCAGAATACAGACCATGGGAGGGCTGCTCTGCCTCTCCCAGTCTCAGTCTCTCCATGGGCTTAGAGTTTACAGGATATGTGAGCTGGACGAGGCCATGCTTGCCCGGCGCTCACCCAAAGAGGGGCGCAGGTTTCCACCTCTGAAGCTGAAGACCGGGAGAACCGACACCACAGCAACTGGAACCACCGGGGTAAGGAGCGGGGTCCTGCCTCCTACGCCAGGATCCGACCCCAGAAGCCGAACAAACGCTCCCCTGTACGTCATCTTCGCGCGCCGAAGGGGTGGATCCAGCGCCGGATTCAGAAGCCACCGCAGGGCGTTCTGGGGAGTGTAGTCTTCGAGGTGGAGGCGTCAGCGGGGCACGGCAAGGAGCTTCACCCGACACCCTCTACGTGTCTTATATAGGAAGTTTAAAGAAAAAAGAGGGGACTCCTGGGGCCACAGTAGCCACTGGCCAGGAGACCGGAGCAGGTTACCCACCCCGCTCCTGAGACGGCCAATGGAACCGCCGGCCAGCAGCGCGCAGCCGCCCCCACCCAGCATCCCGGGAGGTGTGGTCCCGGCGCCCCGCGGAGGATTCTGGGTAGGGTAGTCCCGCGGCGCTGCTGGAGCAGGTCCCCAGCTGATGGCTGGACCGACCCCTTGTTCTTTGGTGGCGCTGGTGAGTGAGAGTCCCGCGGGACCCTGCCTGTAGCCCTGCCCCTCCCCGCCCGGGATCCTAAAGACTGGGCTGGGGGCTGAGGCTGGGGAGGGTGCGGATGGCGCGGGGTGCGGTTGGGGGGCAGTGGTGGGGACGCGCTGTCGTGGCTCAGGCCGTGCTCTCCCGGACGCCTCGTCTTGGCTGTGTGGGCGCGCCTCTCCGACGGACTGCTGGGACCGTGACGCCAGGTGCGGATGGAAGCCGGACTCCGCCCTTCCTTCTGGAGTTTTTGTGGGTTGGGAGCTGGTTTGGTTGGTCCGAAATCGCGGAACTGGGGGGTCATGTGATAAGCCCTCAGGTTTTGTGGGGTTGGTTAAGTAGGCTTTTTGGGGTCTGGTATTTCCCCGGCTAGCGGGGTCGAGGCCACCCCAAAGGCAGTGGGCCTCCGGGGTTTTAGTGGATGGGGGCTAGTAGTCTTAGTTCGGACCCAACTATCCCCAGGGTTTGCTAGGACGGGGTGAGGGGCATACCGGATTGGCTGAACTTGCCCTAGTTGGGCTGGGTGTGGGGTAGCCATTTTGGTTCCTGGGGTGTAAGTACTGTTAAAAATAACTAAACCTCAAAGAAATGGAAAGTTAAGGTTTATTCTGAGCAGTTCTATATGCATATAGGGAGACCATCCTGATTCCCGCCCACCACCAAAAAAAAAAATCTGGAAGTAGGCTGGTTACAATGAGGCTTATAGAGGGGAGGGAGAATAGAACGTCAACCATTGGCTAAACTTAATGTGGTTGAGCCACGCCCTCCGCTTTTTACTGAGAGCTACTGATAACAGGTCGTAAGGTGGTCTCTGGCCCTCCACCCACCTGTAGCCACTATACCTTTTGAAATTTAAGGGACCTTGGCTTTGAACAGGAAAGAAAAGATAGCAACTTTGGTGAAAAAAAACCAATGGCAGGATTGATTTTTGGTCAGGATTTTTTTACAGTTAATATTTGGTTTTGCGGGTAAGAAAAACCTTAAAATCAAAATAAGACGTCTGCTACTAATTTTTCTCTTTGACAATACTGATCTTGACCATCTCAGTCTGGCTGAGGCCTTGGAGGAGAAGGTCAGGCTTGCGGTCACTGGGCAAGTTTTTCAAAGGTCCCAGGGACTGTCATTGACCGTAGGAGTCATAGATTTCCATATTTCTGGTGTAGCTGAGCTTTGGGGTTTTCAGTCTCATTTTAACTTATTATTTTGGAGAAATTTCAGACAGACAGAAATAGGTAGAACTCCACAGACCCATCACCTAGATTCCACACTTAACCACCTCGTGGTCAATCCTGATTCCTCTCAAAATGGGTGCACTTTGAGAATCTTTTTTTTTTTTTTAATCTTTAGATGAAGGTTTACAGAACAAACTAGTATCTCATTAAATAGTACACACATTGTTGTATGACACTGGTTAACAACCGCACGACATGTCATCACTCTCCCTTCTCAACCCTGGGTTCCCTATTACCAGCTTTCCTGTTCCCTCCTGCCTCAGTCCCTGCCCCAGGGTTGCACCCCTTTAGTCTTGGTTTGTTCTATGGACCTGTTCAATCTTTGGCTGAGGGGCAAACCTCAGGAGTGGCCTCATTACTGAGCTGAAATGGTGTCCGGGGGTCCGTACTCTCAGAGTTTCTCCCGTCTCTGTCAGGCCAGCAAGTCTGGTCTTTCTTTTTGAGTTAGAATTTTGTTCTACATTTTTCTCCAGCTCTGTCCGAGACCCTCTATTGTGATCCTTGTCAGAGCAGTCAGTGGTGGTAGCTGGGCACCGTCTAGTTGTACTGGACTCAGTCTGGAGGAGGCCATGGTAGGTGTGGTCTGTTAGTCCTTTGGACTAATCTTTCCCATGTGTCTCTAGTTTTCTTCATTTTTCCTTGCTCCCAAAGGGGTGAGACCACTGGAGTATCCTAGATCACTGCTCACTGGCTCTTAAGATGCTACTCATCAAAGTAGAATGTAGAACATTTTTTTTTATAAACTCTCTTATGCCAATTGAGCTAGATGTTCCCTGAGACCTCAGCCTAGCAATTCGGTCCCTCAGGGAGTTTGGATGTGTCTATGGAGCTACCAAGGGCTTGGTTCCCCAGTATTGTGTACTGTCTTACTCTTCACCAAAGTTACCACTTATCTTTTGTCTATTGTTTTTCCATCCCCACCCCTCCCTTCCCTTGTAACCATCAAATATTGTTTCTTTTTGTATGTAAACCTTTTCGTGAGTTTTTGTAGTAGTCATCTCATACAATATTTGTCCTTTCGCGATTGACTTATTTCACTCAGCATAATGTCCTCTAGATGCATCCATGTTATGAAATGCTTCACAGATTCATCATTGCTTTTTATTGTTGGATAATACTCCATGGTGTGTATGTACCACAGTTTGTTTATCCGTTCATCTGTTGATTTCATCTTTTTGCTATTGTGAGCAATACTGCAGTGAACACGGGTGTACATATATCTATTCGCATGATGACTCTTATTTCTCTAGGATATATTCCTAGGAGTGGGATTGCTGGATCATATTGTTGCTGGCGCCTCTACGCCTGTAATTAAATAAAGTTCTTGTCTCTCCCTGGTCAAGAATGAGCCGGTAAAAACAGAGAATTTTCCACATGAGCAAAGCATTATTAAAGAGGCTTGCAAGCGGAGATAAGGAGGGCCTAGGTAACACTTATCCCTGTCTTGCAGAAAAGAGTACTTGCATGGGTTTTTAAAAATTCTTGAGGTGGAGGGGTGAAGATTCATGTTTATTCAGCGTCATAGGCAGGGTTTTCCGGCAAGTGGCCTGTTTTGGGCAGGGATAGGTTAACTAAGATGCACGCAAAGCAGCTTTTTTAAGATGGCTTTAAGACGACTCCCGGAGGCCTCTGGAATCTGTAGCAGGATTTATTATGGGGTGTTGCACCTGTGCAGTCGCCTGTTCCCCGAGTTCAATTCCCCAGCTGCGGCTGCAGCACCTCACTGCCCCTGGTGGAAGGTCACATAGCTGTCACAGGTGGATGTTCAATGCATGTCCCTGGGGCTAGTTTCATCGGGCTCCTGAAAGACAACCTTCATCTGGCTGCTTCTGAAAGACAAGTTTCTGGGCTGTTTTCTGATACCCTGCCCCATTGTCCTGGGGAATGGCTTTGTTTCTGTGCGCTGGCCCATTTCCTGTTACTTTATTACTTTAATTTGTTTATGTGAATTGCAGGTTTGGGGCCCCGTCTGTACCCTGTCTTACTCCCCACTGAGAGACTTGAAACTCCTAAATCTTTATGGGAATGTGGATTGAGGTCTCTGCTTCTGTAACTTCTTCATGCTGGACTGGGGCATTATTCCTGCCTAACTGAGTAGAAGTCTCTCGCTACCTGATCTTAGTGCGCACTGTCAGGACCCTTTCCTGGGGAATCAGTTGGTAGCCTTGCATGACCAGGAGCTTGGCCCGAAATTGTTGTAATCTGGCGGATATGAACTTTACCAGAAGTTTAAACAGGCAGGGGCCAAACTAAGTAGTAAAAAGATTGCTACCAAGGGTCTCAGGAAGGGGAGAAACCAAGCTATTGATGGGAGGTGTTGTTTTACCTGTTCCCTCATAGTTAGGGCTAACTTAGGTCGGTTATCTTGTAACTAATTTGCTTCAGCCAGCAATTCCCGAGCTTGAAGTTCTACTTCTTCTGAGGTATTAATATAGAAGGAGCAAGAGGTATTTACTATTGTGCGTACCCCTGCTTACTCATCCAGAATATGGTCCAGGGCTTGACGGTTATTGAGGACCATATTGGCTAAAGAGTCTATTGAGGTTTTTAAAGCCAAAAGGCTTTGGTCTGACTTTTCAACTACTCTTTCCAGAATAGCTGAGATATTTTGGGCTGTGGCTGCATTGTATATTCCCCTGGTCAAGGCTCCAGACACTACAGTGGTTACCCCCACTGCTAGAGGTGCCACTGGTACCCGCCTTTTCCGGTATAAGACTCCACTGGTGCCCTGGGTAGGACTGGCTAAAGAAAGATGAGACTTGGGGTGAGCAGGCCAAGGTTATAGATGGAGGTTTTCCACAGATTCTCTTCCAGCTTGATTGCTGGAGCAACTTATTGAGTCCTACTACTGCTGTGGTGTTAAGGAGCTGTTGGATGGCATTTTTAGCTTCTGGTTTTGCATGGAGAAGACCACAGGTGGTTTTTTGTTTTTTGTTTTTCCCCCAGAGGGCAGGGCTTCCTCTGCTACATAGACTAGACACTTAGCTGAGGCACAGTACCCTGGCGCCGGCTGAGGGGCTTGCGAGGAGATGACGGTAAGTCCTCGCAAGTAAAGGGAAAAGCCAAAACGGAGGTTCGGCAGCCCAGGGTCAACTGTCTCTAGAGCAGGGATGGGCCTAGTGGGGTAGAATTGTGTAAGAGCGTTAGACGGGGCCTGGGAGAGGAACTAGGGTCGTCCAGGTGAAGAGGAACAGGCTGCTTATCTGCAGCACACCCCTGTTCGGTGGCGTCCTCTTCTGACGGGGAACTTGGGGCCTGGGAGAGGAACTAGGGTTGTCCAGGTAGAGAGGAACAGGCTGCTCCTCTGCAGCACACCCCCGTTCGGTGGCGTCCTCTTCTGACGGGGAGCTTGGGGCCTGGGAGAGGCACGAGGGTCGTCCAGGTGAAGAGGAACAGGCTGCTTCTCTGTAGCACACCCCCGTTCGGTGGCGTCCTCTTCTGAAGGGGAGCTTTAGGGTTTCCTGTGGTTCACAGGAATGTGCTTGCCTCTCTTCTGGTGCTTCTGATGAGGTTTCTTGTCACGTGGCAGCCGTCTTTTTGAAGAGAAGCTTCTAGGCTTCTGTTGGTTCACAGGTGTGGGTGATGTTTCCTTGTCTGTCAGCTCTGTCGGCCAGCTCCTGTTGGGTACAAAGCTTAATTCTGGAATTACGAGTCCATGGAGTGATTCCTTTAAGTTTGACTGCTCACAGGGTGGTCAGCATGACCTGGAAGGGCCCCTTCCATTTCTCAGACAGCAGATCTTCAGGTCATCCTTCTTTCCAGGCTTTAAGGAGAACAGTATCTCCTGGCTTAGCAGGCCTAGGGGCTCCATTTTCTGGTGTGGGGAGCACATTATTACCATATTCTCTTCGGGCCTTCCGCACTTGTCCCAGGTGGGTAACATATTTAAGAAGGTGACGTCGTTCGGGATCCAGTAGTAGATCTGGTGTTAAAAAGGGCCTTCTAGACAGCATTTCATACAGACTGAGTTTTAAATCTCCCCTAGTGGCAGCCCTAATTCTCATGAGGCCTATGGGTAATAACTTAACCCAAGTTTCCTGGGTTTCTTGGCACGGCTTTGCCAGTGTCCTTTGTAGAGTCTGATTCATCTTTTCTGCTTTTCCTGAGGACTGAGGATACCAGGCTATATGTTACTTATAATTTATGCCTAAGGCTACGGAGAGAGCCTGGGTTATTTTTGCTACAAGTGCTGGGCCATTGTCAGATTATAAAGACTATGGTAGTCCAAATCAGGGAATTATTTCTTTTGAAAGGAACTTTCCCACTTCTAAAGCCTTTCTGTTCTAGTGGGATAGGCTTCTACCCAGCCAGTGAAGCTATGTACAAACACCAACAGGTATCTTAGTCCTTGCTTGATGGTGTAACAGTGAAATCTTAGTCCTCCCCTGGGTACATACCCGATGTTGGACAGGTCTAGCCAGAGATGGGGATATATGATGGCTTTGTGGGTTATTCCTCAGACAGATCTCATAACTATTGGTAATTTGTTTAACTACTTTGTGTAACCCTTTTCTGTTTATACATTTAGACAATAGTCCAAGAAGGGTGTCCCTGCCATAGTGTGTGGCACTATGAAAGGCTTTTACTATTTTCCATAATAAATACTCAGGCATGTATAATACTCCCTCATCATTCTTCATCCATTCTGTCTCATCATAAGAAAAACCCCTTTCTTTCCCTTCCTCTTCTTTTGGGTATATTTTGGCTCTAACTGGTTTAATCTGTAAGGAATGAGGGCCGTTAATTCTGATGTCTCTGCCATCCTTGCAGCAGCTTTAGCGGCCAGATCAGCCTTGTGATTCCCCATTGCTTCTAGGGAGTTGTCTTTCTGGTGTCCCTTGCAATGAATTACTGCTAACTCTTCAGGCTTATTATGTACTGCTTCTAGCAGTTCTGGGATTAACTCTTTATATTTTATAGGGGAATTTCGAGCTGTTAACATTACCCTTTCTTTCCATATGGCAGCATGTGCATGAAGAACGCGGTACACAAATTTTGAATCCGTGTACACGTTCAGAGTTTTTCCTTCTCCTAATTGGAGGGCACGCACCAGGGCAGTTAGCTTAGCTTTTTGGGCTGATGTTCCTGGTGGTAAAGCCCTTGCCTCAGTAACACCAGTCTGGCTGACAATTGCATAACCTGCTTTATGGATGCCTTGTTCGACAAAGCTGCTCCCATCCATATACCACTCATCCTCTGGGTTTCCTGGGGGTTTTGCTTGGAGGTCCAGACAACTAGACTAAAAAAAAAAAACCCATTAACTACTTCTGTGCAGTTATGAATAGGCTCAGATGCTTTCAGGTGTGGTAAAAGGGTGGCAGGGTTCAAAGTTTGGCACACCTTTAAGTTTAACCCGGGGGTATCTAGGAGGAGGGCCTCTATTGATTGAGTAATCCTGCCACCTAATAGCCAGTGACTTCCCTTGACTTCCAAGACTGCCCGTACCTAGTGGGGGGTATATACTTCAGTGAATTGTCCCAGGGTAAACTTAGAGGATTCTTTGACTAGGAGAGCAGTTGCAGCTACTGGTCGTAGGCATGCTGGCTAGCCCTTGGCCACCAAGTCTAATGGTTTGGAGAAACAGGCCACAGCTCGGGTGACCGGCCTTACACCCTGAGGAAGAACTCCTGGCCCCACCCCCTGTTTCTCATGCACATCTGGTTTGAACAACTTCGTTACATCAGGCAGTCATAAGGCTGGGGCTTGCCCAACATTACTTTTCAGACTCTCAAATGCTTGCCAGCATTCGACTGTCAGTTCTAGGGGTGACCTCTCTTCTCCTCTTAGGGCCTTATACAATGCTTTTGCTATAAGGCCAAAGTTGTTGTTGTTGTTAGGTGCCGTTGAGTCGGTTCAGACTCGTAGTGACCCTATGCACAACAGAATGAAACACTGCCTGGTCCTGCGCCATCCTTACAATCGTTGTTATGCTTGAGCTCATTGTTGCAGCCACTGTGTCAGTCCACCTCGTTGAGGGTCTTCCTCTTTTCCGCTGACCCTGTACTCTGCCAAACATGATGCCCTTCTCCAGGGACTGATCCCTCCTGACAACATGTCCAAAGTACGTAAGACGCAGTCTCGCCATCCTTGCCTCTAAGGAGCATTCTGGCCCCACTTCTTCCAAGACAGATTTGTTCATTCTTTTGGCAGTCCATGGTATATTCAATGTTCTTCGCCAACAATTCAACGGCGTCAGCTCTTCTTCGGTCTTCCTTATTCATTGTCCAGCTTTCACATGCATATGATGTGACTGAAAATACCATGGCTTGGGTCAGGCGCACCTTAGTCTTCAAGGTGACATCTTTGCTCTTCAACCCTTCGAAGAGGTCCTTTGCAGCCGATTCGCCCAATGCAATGCGTCTTTTGATCTCTTGAGTGCTCCTTCCATGGCTGTTGATTGTGGATCCAAGTAAAATGAAATCCTTGACAACTTCAGTCTTTTCTCTGTTTATCATGATGTTGCTCATTGGTCCAGTTGTGAGGATTTTTGTTTTCATTATGTTGAGGTGTAATCCATACAGAAGGCTGTGGTCTTTGATCTTCATTAGTAAGTGCTTCAAGTCCTCTTCACTTTCAGCAAGCAACGTTGTGTCATCTGCATAACGCAGGTCGTTAATGAGTCTTCCTCCAATCCTGATGCCCTGTTCTTCTTCATACAGTCCAGCTTCTCGGATTATTTGTTCAGCATACAGATTAAATAGGTATGGTGAAAGAACAGAACCCTGACGCACACCTTTCCTGACTTTAAACCAATCAGTATCCCCTTGTTTGGACAGAACAAGGGGATACTGAGGCCAAAGTTAGGAATCCAAATTCTGCAAAATCCAGCCATCCCCAAGTACCCCAGAAATTGTCTCCTGGTTTTGGGGAGGGGATACTTAGTGGTCACCCTCTTCTTGTCAGGGGCCAGCATTTGCTTTCCAGGCGTCAGGATAAATCCAAGATAATGCACCTGGGTTTGTGAAATTTGTGCCTTTTTCAGGGCTACCCAATATCCCCTCTTTCCCAAGAAATGTAATAAAAGGATGGTATTTGTATCTGAGGCATCTTTGGTCCTGCTGGCCAATAATAAATCATCAACATACTGTAATAATGTGCTTTCTGGCAAAGATATTTCCCTTAATTCTTTTGCCAAGGCATTTCCAAATAAATGGGGTGAATCTTGGAAACCCTGGGGTAACCGAGTCCAGGAGTATTGTGTATTTTCTTGTGTGTCTGGGTCCCTCCATTCAAAGGTGAAGAGAAATTGGCATTCAGGATATAAAGGTATGCAAAAGAAGGCATCCTTCAGATCTAAGACTGTAAAATATTGGGTGTCTCCTGGAACTTGTGTTAGAAGGATGTAGGGATTGGAGACCATGGGGTGTATAAGAACTACTGCTTCATTAACTGCCCTTAAGTCTTGTACAAACCTATAGGTGCCATCCAGTTTCTTTACTGGAGGTATTGGAGCATTACAGGGTGATTGACAAGGCCTGATTAACCCATGCAGTAGGTAATGTTCTAACAAAGGTTGGATGCCAACTTGAGCTTTGGGCTTCAGTGGGTATTGTTTCCTCCAGGGGTAAGGCACTCCTGGGTTTAGTTTAATGAGTTCTGGTTCTATAGCTTTTGCCTTCCCTAGTGTGGTTGTATCCCATACTGTTGGGGTCACCTGACTTAGAATGTCTAGTGGTATCTGGTCTCTCGGTTGGGGTGCATTAGTTAATAACATAAGTAGCTCTAGGTTCTCACTTTTGACACTTATTAAATCTGTCTCTAAATGTATTTTTGCCCCAACCTTATTCATTAGGTCCCATCCCAACAAAGCGACTGGGCATTCTGGGACATAGAGGAAAGAGTGTGTTAGGGAGTATGGTCCTATCAGACACAAGAGGAGACAAGTGAATTTCCTAATTCTGGGCTTCCCGTCTAGGCCAGTAATTACACAGTCCTACCCAGAAAGAGGGGCTATCAAGTAATTCAAAGTAGAGAAGGTGGCTCCCATGTCCAAAACAAATTCAGTCTCCTTACCTTCCACGTTGAGTGTAACCCTGGGCTCTCCCATGGAGATATTGACGGTACAGTTGGGAGCTAGGCAAACTTAGGGCCCCGTCAGTGTTCGGCCTCTTCAAGACCTTCTTCTGAGAATGTTATCATTCTCCGAATGGGAGTTGTCGGTCCAGACCTTTGAAGGGGGTCAGCCGGGCATCCTGCTTTAGGGCACTCGGGACACTCCGCCTTCCAGTGGCCTCGCTTTTGACAGTACCCACACTGGTCAGGGTATATATACTTACTGGCTGCCAGGGTGGCCCAAATCCAGGCTGTCAGGGTCCTCTGGGGTTACCTCGAGGTGGGTGGCCTCGGAGAGCAATTGCCAACAAACAGGCTTTTCTCTTCATTTTTTCTTTAGATTCCTTTTTCACTTTCTCCTCGGCAGCCACGTCCCTGTTATTGAATACCTTAAAAGCCTCCTCCACCAGGTGGGAGAGTGAGGTCTGGGGCCCCACTTCCAATTTTTGTAACTTCAGTCTTTTGTCTGATGAGGACTGGGAGATAAAATGCATGGCCATTAAGGCTCTCCCTTCCCTACTTTCAGGGTCAGTGTTGGTATATTTCCTAAAAGATTCAGTAAGCCTGATGAGGAATACAGCTGGATTCTGTTCTAATCCCTGAGTGACTTCTCTGTCTTTGTCATAGTTAACAGGCTTAGTGATGCACTTTTAAATCCCCTCTAATACACAAGTAACTAGATGTTTGGCTTTTTCTGATCCCACATCTGTATTGTAATCCCACCCTGGGTCTACCTCGGGAACTGCTTCCCCTCCTGGTTTAAAAATTTCATGAGTGAGATGGGGTCAATGGACACCAGCTACATACTCTCTGGCCTTTGTCAGAATTCTAGCCTTTTCATCAGAGGAACAACAATGAGTAAGTATAACCGTAACATCTCCCCAAGTTAGACTAAAGTTCAGACTACGTTTTGTGAATTCGTCTCTAAGTTTTTCGGGATTTTCAAAGACACTCCGCAATTTTTCTTTACATAGGCTAAGGTCAGACACCGAGAAGGGGACATGTATCCATGTGTTCCCCCATTCCCATCAGCTACCTGTCTTAAGGAGTACATCCCGGGGCCTTGTGTAGGAGGCAAAGGTGGGTACAATTTATTTCCCAACCTCAATCCCATAGGACAAGGTTGGCAAATTAAAGGGTTAGGTTCTGTTGGAACTGGGGTCAATGAAGGGGATAGTTGAGTACATGTTGACGAAGGGGCGTTTTCATGAGTCCCTCAGTGTGGAGCCTTTAAATTAACTGAATTACCAGTTGAAAGGATATATGGTGGAGGCTCCAAGTTTACAGCCCCAGGGGGATCGGAAGAGGAACTCACAGTGGATACCTCCTCCTCCACATTTGGAGGTGCAGTAGGTTTATTTGGGGTCTGGAAAGGGGGGTCCAAAAGTAAATCTCCCCCCTCTTCTGACTTTAGTAAGAAGAGTTTAATGGATTTCTCTACTTCTCTTTTAAATTTACATTTGGCTCTAAGATATGGGTCTTGATAAAGAGCCGTGAAGGCTTGTACATAAGGGATATCTCCATATTTTCCTCCTCTCCTACAAAATAGGTTCAGCTGATGGAAGGTATTATAGGAAAGACTCCCATCCCTAGGCCAAGTCTGCTGATCTCCTAGAGGATGTTGTGGCCAAATTGTATTACAAAAAAAGATAAACTTCTTTTTCATTAATACATCTAAAGCAAAAGACCAATTGCTCAATAAGCAGCCAAGGGGTGAGTCGTGGGGGATAATAGAACCTGTACCCATCCTGTATTATGTCCTATCATTAAAGATCCTGGGGCTGGATGGAGGCCCCTAGAACAGCATCCTGGTGATTATAAGATCTGATTTGACAACGTTAGGAGCCCTAACACAAGGCATAAACAGAATGCAAAACATTACCAAAAATGATGAAGAGAAACCAGATAACTGGGAGCTCCTAAAAACCAAACACCTATGCTCATCTAAAGACTTCACCAAAAGAGTAAAAAGACCACCTACAGATTGGAAAAGAATTTTCAGCTATGACATCTCCGACTAGTGCCTGATCTCTAAAATCTGTATGATTCTGTTAAAACTCAACCACAAAAAGACAAACAACCCATTCAAGAAGTGGGCAAAGGATATGAACACGCACTTCACTAAAGAAGATAATCAGGCAGCTAACAGATACATGAGAAAATGCTCTCGATCATTAGCCATTAGAGAAATGCAAATTAAAACTACGATGAGATTCCATCTCACTCCAACAAGGCTGGCATTAATCCAAAAAACACAAAATAATAAATGTTGGAGAGGCTGCGGAGAGATTGGAACTCTTATACACTGTTGGTGGGAATGTAAAATGATACAACCACTTTGGAAATCTACCTGGTGTTTTCTTAAAAAGTTAGAAATAGAACTACCATACAGGCCAGAAATCCCACTCCTCGGAATATACCCTAGAGAAATAAGAGCCTTCACACGAACAGATATATGCACATCCATGTTTATTGCAGCTCTGTTTACAATAGCAAAAAGCTGGAAGCAACCAAGGTGTCCATCAATGGATGAATGGTTAAATAAATTGTGGTATATTCACACAATGGAATACTACGCATCAATAAAGAACAGTGACGAATCTCTGAAACGTTTCATAACATGGAGGAACCTGGAAGGCATTATGCTGAGTGAAATTAGTCAGAGGCAAAAGGACAAATATTGTATAAGACCGCTATTATAAGATGTTGAGAAATAGTATAAACTGAGAAGACATACTTTTGTGGTTGGGGTGGGGAGAGAGGGAGGGAGAGGGTTTTTTACTGATTAATTAGCTGAAAAGAACTGCTTTAGGTGAAGGGAAGGACAATACTCAATACACGGAAGGTCAGCTCAACTGGACTGGACCAAAAGCAAAGAAGTTTCTGGGATAAAATGAATGCTTCAAAGGTCAGCGGACCAAGGGCGGGGGTTTGGGGACTATGGCTTAAGGGGACTTCTAAGTCAATTGGCAAAATAATTCTATTATGAAAACACTCTGCATCCCACTTTGAAATGTGGCGTCTGGGGTCTTAAATGCTAACAATCGACCATCTAAGATGCATCAATTGGTCTCAACCCACCTGGATCAAAGGTGAAGGAAGAACACCAAGGTCACACAATAACTATGAGCCCAAGAGACAGAAAGGGCCACATGAACCAGAGACTTACATCATCCTGAGACCAGAAGAACTAGATGGTGCCTGGCCACAACCGATGACTGCCCTGACAGGGAGCACAACAGAGAACCCCTGAGGGAGCAGCAGATCAGTGGGATGCAGACCCCAAATTCTCATAAAAAGACCAGACTTAATGGTCTGACTGAGACTAGAGGAATCCCGGCGGACATGGTCCCCAAACCTTCTGTTGGCCCAGGACAGGAACCATTCCTGCAGACAACTCATCAGACATGGAAGGGACTGGACAGTGGGTAGGAGAGAGATGCTGATGAAGAGTGAGCTGCTTGTATCAGGTGGACACTTGAGACTGTGTTGGCATCTCCTGTCTGGAGGGGAGATAGGAGGGTAGGGAGGGTTAGAAACTGGCAAAATTGTCATGAAAGGAGAGACTGGAAGGGCTGACTCATTAGGGGAGAGTAAGTGGGAGTATGGAGTAAGGTGTATATAAGCTTATATGTGACAGACTAACTTGATTTGTAAACGTTCACTTAAAGCTCAATAAAAATTATTAAAAAAAAAAAAAAAAGATCTGGTCTGATCAACTCTACCCTGCTGGGTCAAGATTTTAAGCAGTTGGAGGCAAGCAGTTTTATGAAGCTACCGAGAGCTTCTAAGTCTCTTACCAAGAGCTTCTAAGTCTCTGAGGACGAGTTTTGCCCTGCGAATGGGTTATCTTTTCCAGAAAATCAAGTTTGTACCAGGTCAAAGTAGGACTGGTGGCTCTCTCCCTTTGATAGGAAATCTTAAGACAAAGACAGAGGTGGCAGATGAGACAACAAAAAGGAAGAACAAGATCTGGGAAGGAGTCAGTAAGACCTCCTGCACAAGGCTGAATACTCTGGGGCTCACACAGACAAGTATCAGCATGGCAAACGAGACACACTTTTTCCGAAATTTTCCACAAATAGTTACAGATCTGGGGGACCCAGAGACAAACAGAAATTTCCGGAAAATAGTGAAGGGTTGGGAAACAAGTGGCTGGACAAAACGCCAGCTAGAGAGGAAAGGAAAGAGGAGGAAAAGGGATGGGCTGCAGTTCCCGTCAAGAGTGCACTACCAGCTGTCCAGAAATTCCCTACTGCCTGGGGTCAAAAAGAATGCTTCCCTTGGTCCCCAGGGTCAGAAAACCCATCGCACTGGGGACCCTCCATAGACCTCTCAGTATTAATTCTGGTGTGGAGCCCCCTAGTCCCTGAGGCTTAAGAAGGCGTCCCTTGGTCCCTAGGGTCGGAAAACCCATCACACTGGGGACCCTTCACCCTTCACTATTGTCTCCGGCCCCCACAGAACAAGACACCCGTCCATGGGGGATTCCCGGGTGACCTGACCGGAGCAAGCGACTTTTAATCCATCACTGGGATATCTAAGTCCTCGTTATTACGTTCCACGTTTCCAAGGAAAAACAGACAGAATAGAAAGGAAAGTTTGCTTGGGAGGAAAATGAAACTAAGATCGAGCCACAAGAAGTAAGGGGAAGAGAAGTCCTTACCAGGCAGAGAAACACGAGAAAAAATAAGTCTCGGCAGCTGCGCATTCGTCCACCGGGGTCAGGCAGTTTTCCTCTCCACTCTGCCTCAGGTCCGAAAATGAGACGCAAAGGGTCCCCTCGCGTATCTCCTGGAATCTTCTGGCTGGCTTGCTTACCTCCATCTCCACTTGTGAGCCTCTTTAATAAAGCTTTCCTTGTGTGGAAAATTCTCCATGCCTTACCTGCTCATTCTTGACCAATGAGAGGCAAGAACCTTATTTAATTAGAGCTGTAGAGGTGCTGGCAACAATATGGTATTTCTGTTTCTAGCTTTCCAAGGAACCACCATATCGTTTTCCAAAAAGCTGGTATCATTTTGCATTCCCACCAGCACTGCATAAGAGTTCTGATCTCCCTGCAGCCTCTCTAACATTTGTTACTTTCTGTTTTATTGATTCATGCCAGTAATGCCAGGGTGAGATGGTATCTCATTGTGTTTTTGATTTGCATTTCTCTGATGGCTTAAGATCGTGAGCATTTCCTCATGTGCCTGTTAGCCACTTGAATGTCTTCTTTGGTGAAGTGTCTGTTCATTTCCTTTGCCCATTTTTTAATTGGATTATTTGTCTTTTTGTTGTAGAGGTATTAGATTTTCTTGTAGATTTTAGAGATTAGGCCTTTGTCTGATTTGTAGTAGCCAAAAATTTTTTCCCAGTCTATAGGTTCTCTTTTAACTCTTTTGGTGGAGTCTTTGGTTGAGCGTAAGTGTTTAATTTTTAGAAGATCCCAGTTATCTAGCTTATCCTCTGGAGCTTATGTGTTGTTGTGATTTATATCCTGTTAATGCCGTGTATTAGGGCCTCTAGTGTTGATCCTATTTTTTCTTCTATGAACTTCATAGTTTTTGGCTTTATATTTAGGTCTTTGATCCATTTTGAGTTAGTTTTTGTATGTGGTGTGACGTATGGGTCCTGTTTCATTTCTTTTGCAAATGGGCATCCAGTTTTGCCAGCACTATTTGTTAAAAAGACTGTCTTCTCCCCATTTGATGGACTTTGGGCCTTTGTCGAAGATCAGGGGACCGTAGGTGGATGGATTCACATCTGTCATTGTAACAGTACCAGGCTGTTTTGACTACCGTAGCTGTATAGTAGGTTCTGAGGTCAGGTAGTGCAAGTCTTCCTACTGTATTCTTCTTCAGTAGTGCTTTACTTATTCAGGGTCTCTTCCCTTTCCGTGTAAAATTAATGATAAGTTTTTCCTTCTCTTTAAAGAATGTTGTTGATATTTGGATCGGTATTGCATTGTATTTGTAGATTGCTTTGGGTAGAATTGTCATTTTCACAATGTTGAGTCTACCTATCTATGAGCATGGTATGTTTTTCCATTTATGTAGATCTCTTTTGGTTTCTTGCAGTAGTGTTTTGAAGTTTTCTTTGTTTAGGTCTTTTACATCCCTAGTTAGATTTATTCCCAAGTATTTTATTTTTTTAGGTGCTGTTATAAATCATATTGTTTTCCTGATTTCCTTTTCATTGTTCTCTTTATTGGAGTATAGGAATCCAACTGATTTTTGTGTTTTATCTTGTATCCTGCTACTCTGCTGAACCTTTCTATTAGTTCCAGTAGTTTTCTCGTGCAGTCTTCTGGATTTTCTTAGTATCATCTTGTTGTTGTTGGGGGCTGTCGAGTCAGTTCGAACTCATAGCGACCCTGTGCACAACAGAACAAAACACTGCCTGGTCCTGCTCCATCCTTACAATTGTTGTTCTGCTCATTGTTGCAGCTACTGTGTCAGTCCACCTCATTGAGGGTCTTCCTCTTTTCCGCTGACCCTATACTTTGCCAGGCATGATGTCCTTCTCCAGGGACTGATCCCTCCTGACAATGTGTCCAAAGTATGTAAGATGCAGTCTTACCATCCTTGCTTCTAAGGAGCATTCTTGTACTTCTTCCAAGACAGATTTGTTCGTTCTTTTGACAGTCCATGGTATATTTAGTATTCTTCGCCAGCACCACAATTCAAAGGCATCAGTTCTTCAGTCTTCCTTATTGATTGTCCAGCTTTCACATGCATATGATGCGATTGAAAATACCTTGGCTTGGGTCAGGCGCACCTTAGTCTTCAAGGTGACGTCTTCAAGGTGACATCTTTGGTTTTCAACACTTTAAAGAGATCCTTTGCAGCAGATTTGCCCAATGCAATGCTTTGTTTGATTTCTTGACTGCTGCTTCCATGGCTGTTGACTGTGGATCGAAGTAAAATGAAATCCTTGACAACGTCAATCTTTTCTCCGTTTATCATGATGTTGCTCATTGGTCCAGTTGTGAGGATTTTTGTTTTCTTTATGTTGTAGTGCAATCTATACTGAAGGCTGTGGTCTTTGATCTTCATTAGTAAATGCTTCAAGTCTTTTTCACTTTTAGCAATCAAGGTTGTGTCACCTGCATATTGCAGGTTGCTAATGAGCTTCCCTCCAAACCTGATGCCCCGTTCTTCAGATAGTCCGGCTTCTCATACTATTTGCTCAGCATACAGATTGAATAGGTATGGTGAAAGGATACAACCCTGACGCATACCTTTCCTGACTTTAAACCACTCAGTATCCCCTTGTTCTGTCTGAACAACTGCCTCTTGATCTATTTAAATGTTCCTCATGAGCACAATTAAGTGTTCTGGAGTTTCCATTTTTCACAGTGTTTTCTTTAATTTGTCATGATCCACACAGTCGAATGTCTTTCCAAGTATAATATCATATCATCCACAAATAGGGACAGTTTAACTTATTCCTCATCAGTTTGGGTCCCCTTTATTTCTGTTTCTTGCCTTATTGCTCTGCTTAGGACTTCCAACACAATGTTAAATAGGAGTGGTGAACAGCCTTGTTCTTGTTTTCAAGGGGAACGTGCACTTTGAGAATCTTGACAGCCCACGCAGGTTTGCCATCACTGCCCTTACTATTTAAGAGCGTGGCCTTCCACAGCGAGATTTTGTCTAGGCTCTGTCACTTTATAGTTGTGTCGCCATGAGTGTTTTTCTTCAATTTTCTCATCTGTAAACTGAGAAGAGTAAATAATACCTACTTCATCTGGCTGTTGTGAGGATAGAATGAGATAAAACTCGCACAGCGTTTGGAATAGTCCCCCGTATATACTGTCGTAAGGTAAAAACATCACAAAGTTGAGTAAAGCAAAAAGAGTTTTATTCAGCATATATTCAAAAAGGCAAAAGTGGGAAGTGGACAAGCATGCTGCCAGGGCCTAATGTCTGCCCGAATCTGAGGAACGTTACAGAATCATCAGTATATATTAACATCACAAATGGGTAAAATCACTGAAATCTTCACCTTTTCACAGATTGGCTAAAAACTGCGAGATGAATGTGATTCTACATTTCGAGTCGTCTTTCTTCATAATCATTGGTACAGGCTTCAGTAATAACAGTCAGGAGGGTCTTCGTTGGTCCAGCAAATCTTACTGTTTACTAAAAGCTAATAAAAAAAAATTAAGTGTGGGAAGTATGTAGGTCATTTTTGCTGTGTTATGATTTGTTTATGTGAAAAGTTCCCTAAAAGATGTTTTCCAAGATTGTCCTAGCTCTTGTCTTTGTACCTCAGGGCCCAGTTGATGTGTCCTTGTGGGTCCAGCTCCAGCTGGGTAACATTTTAGGACAGGGAATAATGGCTCCATATTCTACTCTGTCCTACAGGGTCACTATGAGTCGGAATCGACTCGACGGCAGTAGGAGTGGTATTATTTCCTGAATCAATACTAAGTGCTCAGCAAGTATTAACTGTTATCATTAACAACAAACCTCAAGACCCAGAGGTAAAGAGAGGATCAGCTTTGTGCTCAGTGTCAGCAGCGTGTCACCGCAGGCTGTGTTCACACCCTACACCCCAGTTATCTATTCCCAGGAAGCTGCCAGCCATTTTTCTGTGGCAGGTCCATTCCTGATGTCTTTAAGGAAGAAGAACACCCACCCTGCGGTAGCTTGAGGATCTCCAGTGGCATTCCTGAACATTTTTTGTTGTTGTTCTGCCTCCTGTGGCCTCGCCCTGCGCAGAGAAGACTCCTGGTGGGGGAAGGGAGCACTCCTGGGCTCCTGACAGCCCGGGCTTGGGTGGGTGCCACTTACCTTGTGGGTTTCCTTTGCTGATTTTGACATCTTGTGTCCCACACTGTGCCGTCTGGGGATCACAGCCCCAGCAGGTCCCCCAGGAAACTAGACCGCTAGCGTGACAATTTTCACCGAGAATACTCCTCAGCCCTGGTGCCCTCATGCAGAAAACCTCCATCCTTGCCCCAGCATTCCTTCTCTCAGAATTTGTTCAGAACTGTTCACTCTCAGGACTTGTCAGGTACTGAGAAAACAAAAATGGCAATAACTGCCCTTTACCGGATGATTGTTCTGTGCCAGGTATAGGGCTTTAGAAGCGCTGCTGTATTTTATTCCTTCAACCAGCCTGCAAGAGAGGACTTGAAATCCTCATTTTACAGGGGAGGAAGCAGAACATTGGATTATATAGTTTGTACTTTTATTTGGAGAAGCCAGGAGCTAGCTGATTGTTTTGTTTTTGTTCCCCCCCTCCCCGCTTCAAAGTTTTAAGACACTTTAAAAAAACAAACCCGTTGCCGAGTCATTTCCGACTCATGATGACCCCGTGTATTACAGAGTAGAGCTGCTCCATAGTGTTTTCTTTATGGACGCTCTTGATGTTTTCTGTGAAAAATACTCAGACATACACCTTACTCAATTTTTGTTCTTACTTCATCCAGTGCCCCCGCTTACTTGTTTTCCCTGTTAGTTTGCAGCAAATCCCAAATATATCCTTTCATCTGCTAATATTTCAGTAGGCATCTCTAACTTTAAGGAGACCACAATTTAATTTTTATACCTAGCAAAATTAAGAATTAATATTATGTTTTTTTTTAATACCTACTCCACATTTAATTTTTCCCACTTGTTAAGTCTTGATTTTTATTTTATATTATTTTTTGAATTTTCAGTCAGAACAGCCCTGGTCAGAGGCAGGAGAGGAGAAAAATCTGGAATTCGGTATGGTGATTTTCCCTGCTCCTGTCTCTCTTCTCATTTCTTCTGACCGAGCTGATGTTTGTTAATAGCTACCCCTTCCACCCCTTGGTACAAGTTGGGCCTCTGAGCTTTCCTTGCCTCTTTCTTCTTTTCACCCTCAGCACCGATTTGATTGGCTATTTTGTCCTCTCATTTCCACCTGTGTGGTACCCCTTGATTCCCTCCCTTCCCTTTGTCTCCACTCCTGTACCGCCCCAGCTTCTTGTCTCTTCTCCACCTTCCTGTCCCTCCTCGCCCCCACCTCCTGAGTTGGGCTCCTGGTATGTGAGTAATGGTCTCAGCCTGCTAGAAAGGCCTCTTTCTGCTTGCCCATCTGCCTCTGTCCAGACCCCAAAGTCAGACTGCCCAGGTTCAAATGTCAGCTTCGCCATGTTCTAGCTGTGTGACTGTGAGCACACTACTTCACCTTTCCGAGTCTTTCCTCATCTGTAAAATGGGGGTCATAATGTTGTCTACCTCATAGGGATGTTGGGAGAGCTGGTTTAATGCTTGTGGTGCAGTTTGAGTGCCTGGTTCATAGTGAGTACTCGGTGAGTGTTAGCTAGGATTGTTATTACTGCTTCTAACTTTTCCACTAACCTGCCTTTCAGTGTCACCGTCTACCACCCATCCCATCACACCGTGTTTTACAGCCTCATGGAAATATATTCCAGTTTGTGCTGTTTTATTTCTCCGTGCCTTTCTGCTTCAGTGTGAAGTCCTGTTGGTTGAGTTCAGATGTGATCCCATTTCAAAGTGTTCCTAGATTTCCCCAGGCTGAATTATTCTGTCTCCCTGTTAGCAGCAGAACACCTTTCAAATGATGACCTTAGAAATGCGGCCCTCAGGCTGCATCATGACTGTCCAGCTGTCCCACTGGACTGTGAAGTGGCTCTTTGAGGGTCTGAGCTTGCTCCTCTTGGGTCACTGATACAGTGCCTGGCACCCCACTCAATCGAATGAGTAGGTGATGCACTGTGAAAACACATCGTCGTCCTTGCTGATTGCAGAGGGAGATTCACAGGAGTCTACTGCAGAGTGGTGGTAGGGGAGGTGCTTGGCATTATTAAGGTAGGCCCTAAGCGCCAGGTTGGTGGATGTGGACTAGATCTGAACGCAGGGCCAAACGCTAAAGGCTTTTCAGCAGAACAGTGGCAGAATTTCCCCCTTTAGCTGCTGCCATGTATCTGCTCTCGAAAGAATTCCATAAACTGTGTCCATTACTGTCCTTTCATTTTCTTTTAAACATTGTTATAAGATTTTTTCAGCTCTACCCACCAAAAAGTATTTTTGTCAAGGTAACCAGTGATCTCCCTGTGACCAAATGTCATGGTCAGTTCTCAGCAATATTTTACATAGTTGCAGACTTTCTCCTTCTTAAAACATCCTTTCACTTGGTTGCTCTTGGTGTCTAGATTTTCCTTCTGTCTCATGGGCTACTCCTGTCTCCTTTGCTGGCTTCTTCTCTTTCTGACTTCTCTTCCACTCCACTGTGAGAGGCCCATGTTTTTCTCCAGCTGTAATCTTTCTCTTGGTGATCCTGTCTACTCTCAAGGCTTTAAGTACCATTTTTCTGAGGTCTGCAGTTATGTATATTAAATGCATGCCATTAGTTCTTTTGCTGAAGTTTCCCGTCATGTCTTAGTTAAATGATAGTCACCTTCTAGTAGAGTCTTCACTATGAGTCAGAATTGACTCGACAGCACTGGATTTGGTTTTTGGTTAGTAGAGTCTTCACAAAGGCCTCATGGCTGCACAATTCCCCAAGCCCTCATGTGGTGTAAAACATTCTCTCTAGCCCTTTTTACTTGAAGGATCCCTTGTCTAGATATAAAATCTTCATTTCACAATATTTTTCCTTAAGTTTCTTGTAAATGTGACTGTATTGTCGTCTTGCTTTGATTGCTGTTTTGAGGAAATCTGATGTTTTTTCTGCTAGAATTCTTTGGGTTTTGTTTATTTTCCTTTTAAAGCCTGATAAAGTTTTTATAGTTTATGTCTTAGAGTTGGAGCCCTGGTGGCACAGTGGTTAAGAGCTCGGCTGCTAATCAGAAATTGTTGAGCATGTTTGAATCCACCAGTGATCCTTGGAAACCCTATGGAGCAGTTCTGCTCTGTCCTGTAGGGTTGCTATGAGTTGGAATCGACTCCACTGCAAAAAGTTTGGTTTTTTGGTCTTGGAGTTAATGGTTGTGTGTCAGTTTTTCCCTGGTACCCTGTGGGTATTTAGATTCAGATCTTCTATTTCCAAAAAGATTCCTCGAATTATAGTTTTAAATATTCACTCCGTTCCATTGTTTTGTTTTTTTCTTCTTCAGGAACAGCAATTATATGCATTTTTTTTTTTTTTGCCTGTTTTCTATTTCAACCACTTTGTCCTTTTATTTCTTTCTTTATCTCATTTTCATTCTCTTAAGTCGTCTTTCTGCCTTGTTTTAGTGCCCGTTATGACTCTGTTCTTCCTTGGGTATCTTGTAATTAAATGCTCATTTCTGGTACCATTTTTTCTTTTATTTCTTTCTAAAGTTCAGTGAACTCTCATTTTATTTCTTCTTTTTTTTTTTTTTTTTTTATATTTCCATTCCTAGTTTTTGATTCAACATGATTTTTTCGTATCCCTGAATGCTTATTTGAGGGTATGTGATTCAGCTCGGAGAGTTTTTTTATGGCTTTTTGTCACTGTGTGTGTGTGTGTGTGTGTGTGTGTGTGTATGGTTTTCTTTAGCTGAATTGATTGGATTCTCATTTTCCGATTTATTTTTATATTGGTTTTTTTATGATGAAGACTACAAGTCTGCATTTCCTTGGACAGAACCATCAGGTTCCAGTGTTTTTGAGATTCTTTAGTTCAAAAACACTCTTTTGTCAACGTAGCAAAGTATGGTTTCTTTAACTGGATTGGAGAGGGAGAAGGGATTATATGACTTTTTTTTTTTTCCCCCTTGTTTTGCAGGATCTTGAATTTCCCCCTCTGGCTTGTTTTTCCCTTCACCTTGCAGTTTCCAAGGTTTGTCTCTCTTGCTTGTAACCCCTTTTCCCCTGAGCATTATCTTTCCAAGACTTTCAGCTCTTATCCTGCGTGCGCACTTAAGTCTATTCCCTGCAGTAAGTAAGTGGTCTGACCTATCAGTACTCCTTTTCAGTGTTTTCTCACGTAGGGTGGCCTTTTTTTTCTGATGGTTGTTTTTGATCCATTTTAAGTCTGCAATTAGTGCCCCTCTTTTCCCTTATATGTAGTCTCTCCCTCCCCCAGAGGGCCTTGTACTCCCCAAAGTTACTGCGAGGAATATGGGAGATAGCTCACTGGTTTAGGTTTTTACTTACAGGTCGTTTGAAGCTATGACGTTCTCTAGTTATGCTGAAGGTGTATGTTTCGTGTCATTCACTTCTTATGTTCCGAAGCCTAAGGTGTTTAGTGATGCTGTCTTACTTGATTGGACTCAAGCTCCTGTGGCGAGCAGTTGCTGAAATCTCTGCATCATTTGTTCAAGCTTTCAGCTGTTATTGTTCATCTGAGTTCCTTCTTGTCTCACATTATGCTTGCATAATTCAGGATTCAGTCAAAGATTTTAGGGGGAGCTCTAAACCTGTATGTAGATTTTGGGTCTCCATCCTTTCTTGCTCCCACTTTCGTAGGTTTTTTTCATATAATTTCCAGGCATTCTGGCAGCCACTGGGACTGGGAAGTGCCCTCAGATGAAAAGCCAGTTAAATACAGGTCTGTGCATCCCTTCTTTCAAGGGTCATATCCTCTCCAGTTTCTGACTGCTTTTGGTTGCAGTGCCTTCAGATACTTGCTTTTTATATTTTATTTAGGGTTTATAGTTATTACCAGGGGGGTTAGTTTGATAGAAGCTGGTCTGCCAGTATCAAGTGCAGTGGTTAAGTGTTCAGCTGCTCACCAAAAGGTCGGTGGTTCATATCTACCAGCCACTCCTTGGAAACCCTATGAGGCAGTTCTCTTCTGTCCTATAGGGTGGCTCAATGGGTTTGGGGTTTTTTTGTTTGTTTGGTTGTTTTTTTAAATTTTTTAATATTTTTTTTTCTAAAAACATAACTGTCTTTTCTTTCCCTCAGTTTCTGCTTTTGTTTTCTTTCTGCTTTCTACAGTTGAATGCAAATGAAAACCATGAGTTTTTGCTTATTTTTTAACCCAATACGTTGGTAATTAAAAAAACTGATAGAATCACAAGTATTGTAAAAAATGTGGGAAAGAGGTACTTTCATACATGGTAGTTAGGACTGAGTCGGTATGCCCTTGAAAGGGCAGTTTGGCAGTGTAAATGTGTGGTCAGTATTAGGCCTAGTAATTCCGCTCCTTTGTGACTCATACAAAAAATACTGACGTGCAAAAAGGTGTTTTGTGTAACCTTGTTGGTAATAGAGAGACACTCTAATCTCAGTGTCAGCTGATAGAGGTATACTTGGTTAAAGAAAAATATGGTCTGCTCATAGAAACAGTACAACAGCTTTAAAAAGAATGGAGTTAGGTCTGTGAGTGTGACATGCAAATAGTCCTGAGACAGTAAATGAAAACAAGCTACAGAACAACACGGATGTTTTCCATTTGTGGGGAAATAACATTATTTGCACACATACCTAAATATAAATGAAAATAAATAGACAAGAGTATAACTCAAAGAGCACTAGCTAAACAGGTCACAGCAGTTACCGTGGGAAAGGGTGTGGATCTGGAACAGGGTGCAGAAAGAGAACTAAACCTCTTACTTTATAATCTTCTGCCTTCTCTGAATTCCTTCCAGGACTAACTAACCTGTTAACTACCAAAAAAAAAAAAAAAAACCTGTTGCCGTCATAGCGACCCTATAGGACAGAGTAGAACTGCCCCATTGGGTTTCCAAGGAGCGCCTGGTGGATTCAAACTGCTGACCTTTTGGTTAGCAGCTATAGCTCTTAACCACTACATCACCAGAGATGTTAACTACATGGGTAATTAAATACAATGAAATTAAGCAACAAAAATAAATTTCTTTTAAAAAAAAATGTCTTTTGACTTCCTTATAGATGATTTGCAGTTTTATTTTATTTCTGACCACTTCATCCTAATCATAGTATTTATTCATTTACCCTGAATTCATTATTTCAAAATTAATAAGTCAGTCTTCTGGCCGGTGTTTGCGCAGATTATTGCTCTAGGTTTCACTGGTTTTGTACTTACTACAGTGTTTTCTCTGTCCTGACTATGAATAAAAATTATATACCTTTCACTTTTCTTTTTTAGTATTTTATTGTATCTTTGATGGAAGTATATACAGCAAAACATTCCCATTCAACAGTTTCTGCACATATTATTCAGCGACATTGGTTACATTCTTCACATTGGATCAGGTGATATTTTAAGAGCCACTCTGTCTTTTGGCTGATGAATGACTTCCAGGAGTGGTTTGAGTTCCAAGTTTAAAGGGTATCCTAGGGCGATAGTCTCTACTGGTCCAGTAATCTGGTGTTTTTTAGGATTTTGAGTTTTGTTCTACCTTTTTTTCCCACTCGATCCAGGACCATCTATTGTGTCCCAGGTTGGAACAGTTAGTAGTGGTAGCTGGGCACCATGTAGTTCTTCTGGTCTCAAGGTAGGTGAGGCCATGGTTCTAGTAGCCTGTTAGTGCTGTAGACTAGTTTCTTCTTGAGTCTTTAATTTCCTTCTTTCCCCTTTGCTACAGATGCATAGAGGCTGTATCTTATATGGCCGTTCGCAAGCTTTTAAGACCCTAGGTGCCGCCCACCAAACTAGGATGTATAACATTGTGAGCTGTGTTATGCCAATTGACCAAGTTGCCCTCCGAGACTATGGTCCTTAATCCTCAAACCCAGTAACCCTGTCCGGTGAGGTGTTTGGTTATGTCTAGGAAGCACTTATAACCATGCCCCCATGTGCTTTTATTTTACCGTATTTTTACGCAAATAACGCTTGCCTTCTATTGCTTCTATGGTTGTTTGCCAACTGTGCCCTCCCCCGAGGAGGTATTTGCATAAGAGCTGCTATGCCAATTTTTTTAACATATTGCTGTAAAGAAGTTAGCATAGCATGCTTACAAAAATACTTCATGGGGGGAGGGCGTGGTTGGCAAACATACAAGGCACGCATTATTTGTGTAAAAATATGATGTATATATATACGCAGCACATGCAAAACGTGTATACATTTGCGTACAGAAATACCTCTACATGCACACCCATACATTCGTATGCACTTACCAAAACCAAATGTGTTGCCCTCGAGTCGATTCAGACTCATAGCAACCCTGTAGGACAGAGTAGAACTGCCCCATGGGGTTTCCAAGTAGCAGCTGGTGGATTTGAACTGCCAACCTTTTGATTAGCAGCCGAGCTCTCAATCACTGCGCCACCGGGGCTCCCATATGTGCTTACCTATACATATATAGGAGCCCCAGTGGCTCAGTGGTTAAGTGTTCAGCTGCTAACCAAAAGGTTGGCAGTTCGAATTCAACAGCTGCTCCTTGGAAACCTATGGGACAGTTCTGCTCTGTCTTGTCGGGTTACTGTGAGTCAAAATCGACTCAACGGCAACAGGTTTGGTTTGGTTTTGGTTTACATATATGAACATACGTATCTACCTGTATAACTTCACACATATTTGCTGGTTATTACTGCAAAATTGTGTATGTTGTGGCTTTTACCAAAATTGTCCTTTATTCTTGTGTACTTCTTAGTATCATCTTTTAACTTGGTCAAGCTGTGCTGACTTTACTCTTATTCACTATTGCCTTATGCAAGTGCCTACTATCTAGAAAGTGATTCTTCTTCCCTCTCCCTCCCATCCCTGGTAATCACCAAAGAGTGTTGCTCTCTTTATGTATATTTATTCTTGTCTTCTTTATAATACAAGATCATATAGCAGTTGTCCTTTTGTAATTGATTTATTTTATTCAGCATAATGTCCTCTAGGTTCATCCACATTATATTTTGAGAACTCATCATTATTCTTTCTGGCTGCATAGTATTCCATTGTGTATATGTACCACAGTTTGTTTATCCATTCATCTGTTGATGGGCACTTAGGTTGTTTCCATCTTTTTGCTATTGTGTCTAATGCTGCAATGAACATAACTGTCCGTATATCTGTTCATTTCAGTAGTTTAGTTCTCTAGCATATATACTTAGGAGTGAGATTGCTGGATCATAGCTTTCTTTTTCTAGCTTTTTGAGGACGTGCGATACCATTTTCCATAGTGGTTGAAGGTACTTAAGAATTTTTAAATATTTTTTTTTGTTGATGGACAATTTTCAGACGTATTCAGAAGTAAAAATAGTGTGATAAACTCATACCCAGCTTTAACAGTCATTACTGTATGGTGATCTTTGTTTCATTTTTCTTTGCCCCATTTTTTTCTGAACTGTTTCTAAAGCAAATCCCATAAATCATTTTCACCCATAAATACTTCAGTATGCATTTCTTTTAAAAAAAAAAAATACAGTACCATTTTTACAACAGCCAAAGTAATAATGCTACATTAATATAATTTATTGTGGAGTTACTTTTCATGTTTCCCCGACAACCTGGAAAACATCCTCTACGTTTGGTTCGTTAGGATCAGGAGAGCTTAGGGCTGAACCTGTCAAAGGCCTGGCTCTCTGGACCCTTTTCCAGGTTGCTATAAGTCGGGATTGACTCGATGGCAACAGGTTTGGTTTTGGGTTTTGGTAGAGAACAGTACTGTTACAGCCCCAAATGTGGGATGGAAAGCAGGCCTTGCTTCCCTCACAGGAGAGCATTTCCACCTGACACTCTTGTTTCTGTTTTCTTTTCACAGATCTGGCTTCTGAAATATCCTCTTTCTTTGGGGAGACCAGGAAAAAATGACCACAGGGCCCTGGAAAGCCAGGGGAGAGGTGAGTGTTTCCTGAGTTTCCATACCATCACAGGATGGACGCGTTCCTTTCTCTTGCCGTGACTACCCTTGGTACCTGGCAGAGTCCAGCTCCAGTACTTGAGGTGTGACATGTCTTAACCTGCGGCCCTCCCTCAGCTTCCCTCTCTGCTCTACCTGTCACTTGGCCTTTCACCAAGGAGTTCACTGCACAACACACAGTTCCACACTGCAGCATAGAGTCTGCATGCACTTATTCATCTTCAAGACAGGAAAAGGTTGCTGCACTTCCAGCCCCCATCCTTTATTCTGCCCCTAGGTACCTTTTACCTTTTATTCCTCCCAGGTGGTCCCTCCCTGTCCTCATTGCAGGCTTCCTGTCTTCCTTTGCTAATGGCTCGCCTTTCCTTCTGCTCACAGGCCTCAGCTGGAATGCCTAGTTCTTCCATCTTCTCTTGATTCCCGCCCATCCTTCAAGACCAAGTTCCCAGGCCTTTCTAGTGAAACCTTCCCTGATATATTATAGTGACTTCTCCATTTTGAAATCCCTTGATAGAGTGATTGAAAACCCTGGCAGTACTTGGGAACTTAAAAAAAAAAACTGATTTTCTGGCCCCCTCCAGAGATTGTAATATAACTGATTTGGGCTAGGGCCTAGGTTACCTGTGATTAAAAAAAAAATGTTCAAGTGGTTCATATCTGCTATAAGAACAGTGGTGGGAACCACTGTCACTCTTGTTTTTGCTTTTCCATTTATGATTGTGTGTATGTTGGGCTTGGCTGGGCCTTTTGACTGCTGGTAGTGTTGGCAGGGGTGGTGTTTTAAAGCCATTCCCAAGACCACCCAGGTTAGGAAAAGGGAGCTGGCAGGTGATTTGACAGTAATGTGATGGAAGGCTGCCAAGCGGAGGGTCCCTCAGGAAGGCACACCAAAGGCTTAGTGTGAGAATCCCAGGGTCTGATACTTAAGGAGTGGTGGTGTCCTTGAGTTGCGATTACCAGAGCAAATCCCTGTGGTAACCTGAGAGACCAAGGCTGAGCAGGAAGGCTGGGCTTGGTGTGCTTGAGGAGCGATTACCAGAGCAAATCCCTGTGGTAACCTGAGAGACTGAGGCCGAGCAGGAAGGCTGGGCTTGGTGTGCGTGAGGATCGATTACCAGTGCAAATCCCTGTGGTAACCTGAGAGACTGAGGCTGAGCAGGAAGGCTGGGCTTGGTGTGCATGAGGACCGATTACCTGAGCAAATCCCTGTGGTAACCTGAGAGACTGAGGCTGAGCAGGAAGGCTGGGCTTGGTGTGCATGAGGACCGGTTACCAGCACAAATCCCTGTGGTAACCTGAGAGACTGAGGCTGAGCAGGAAGGCTAGGCTAACAGGCCAGCAGCCAGGCCTCACCACCAACCAGTTGTGGCCCTGCAGCATTTGCCTGGCGTGGTCAGATCTCTGGATTTTTCAACAGGAGCCAGGCAGCAAGTCAGGGTTTTCATGAGACACCTGCCAGCGTTTGAATGATTTAAAAAACAAAAAGTTTTAATGCACCATGAGTCAAAACAAAAGCCTATTTATGGACTGCTGGTTTTGCTGTACTTTTAAGTCAGAATGAGGACTAGGCTGACAAGGATCTTATAATTGGGTCACCAGGATTATGTAAGTTTTGCATCTGTACCCTGTCTCAGCCAGGACACCTTACTACAGGATTCTCAACGCTGGGATTTTTATCTAGCATCACCTTCCAAAGCAGGGGTCAGCAAACTTTTTCTATAAAAGGCCAGATGATAATTATTTTAGGTGCTGTGGTCCATATCATCTCTTGCAACCACTGAACTGTGTCATTACAACGCAAAAGAAGAAGGCAGTGCGTACACAAATCGGTTTGACTGTATTCCAATAAAACTCTATTTACCAAAACAGGTGGTGGGCCAGACTTAGCCCTTTGGCCAGAATTTGTTGACCCCTATTCTAGAGTCTGGATTTCCAGGTAGCACAGAGTTTTCGTTTTATTTCTTTAGTCTTGCTAAAATTTTTATATGTTGTTTGTTCTTCTCTCTGCCTAGGTTTTGCCCCCCAAAGTTAGGGACTCTAATTTTTACATGTATACCCCAAAATAGCCCATTCAGGACCTTGAATATAGAGGTCCACGAATGCTGAAGGCTGGATAGAGATAGACATTTAAAGGTTTTGGGACACGTGGCACTAGGGTCACAGTCAAAGGCAGAATCTAGGTATCTCACCTTCCTCCCTCAAGGCAGCCTTCTTGCCCCTCACCCTAGCCTGTGGCCAACCCTGGCTCCTGGGTGAGCAGGGCCGTGTTTTGTGTTACAGGCACACATGGCATTCAGGGATGTGGCTGTGGATTTCACTCAGGAGGAGTGGAGGCTGTTGAGCTCTGCTCAGAGGACCCTGTACAGGGAAGTGATGCTGGACAACTACAGCAACCTGGTCTCCCTGGGTAAGCATGGCTTCTCTCAGGACGCACAGTCCTGCTGCTTTGTATCTTAGCCTACGCTCGACGCTGCCATCTGGCCTTTTTGACTTTGCCTTTGCATGAGGCCCCAGAACAAAGACATTCTGTTTCTTGTTTTCCCAGGGAAGGTTAGGATCCTGTAGAGTGAAAAATGAGATAGTGTGTGTGTGCGTGTGTGCGTGCGTGTGTGTGTGTGTGTGTGTGTAAGTAATACTCTGCATTTCTAGGCCTCTGGGCCTCTCTTCCTAGGGTATCTTCTAAACAAAGGAGGTGTGTATCCACTCAGCATGGAATAGAATCAGTCTGCTCTCTCTTATTCTGTTCACCTTCTCCACTTATCCCTTCCATTGCTGAGAGCTTACTATTCTCAGGTCTCTCATTTCACCTTTTGAAGTTCCTGCCCAGTTTGGCTCTGAGTTCTGGAATGGGCCCTTAAGCATATAACTTACAGTCACCTTATTTTCTTTTTTGTGAGCAGGAATTCCATTTTCTAAACCAAAACTCATCACCCAGCTAGAGCAAGGAAAAGAGACCTGGAGAGAGGAGAAAAAGTGTCGACCAGCCATCTGTCCAGGTGAGTGGGGAACACTAGAGAGATGGACACAGAGCTGTCAGCTGCTCATCTGGGAGGGAGGAGGCCTCGCTCAGGGCTAGGGAGGAAGGTGTTTAGATTGCCTGGCACTGCCTGCCTTCATCCTCACTCAAGTGAGGGCTTCCCTGGTTTCTCTGGTCTCCTTTCTCCCCTATGAAGCCTTTCGTCTTCTTGCTGGCTTTGCCTTCTCTAGCTTACTCAGTTCTTTTCCATATTTTGGGGTTCTTTTGTTGATACTATTTAAAAAAAAAACAAACAGGTAAGAATTTGGGAAAAAACTGAGTGAGCTAGAGAAAGAAGGCAAGCTCAGTGAGAGGAAGGAAGGCTAAAAAGTCAATTGAGAAGTTGAAATGGAATTCTAAAAAATTTGGGAGCTGAGGATGGTTTTTACATTTTTGAATGGTTGCATTTTAAATTGTGAACAGATAACTCTATTACTATAACTTTGACTATAAGAATCACCATGAAGCTGGTTCCTATCAGGCAGAGGTTCTGTATATCTCCACTTATTTCTGACATCAACCATCCAAGAGTACTCTTTCTCTTTACTGGGTTGGATAATTCATGGCAATGCCCACAAAACTGAGAATCACCACACCTGTAATGACAACTTTGATACAGTAGAGAAAGATACAAGCAAAGAATATAAATAGAAACGAACCTGTGCATGGGGCAGGTCTGGGAGGGGCTCTAGCACAGTGGACCTGCTTACAGCGCTCCACGACGTCTCCCCCGGCAGAAATACCTCCTGCTCCAGCAGCTCTTGATCTCCGCTCTCCTCCACTCTCCAGGTCTGCTCATTGTCTCCACCGCTTCTGACACCATCACTGCCATCCTCTACAGCTCTAAGCGTGTTACAGCTCCTTGATCCAGGTCTGGGAGGGTTTCCGGCACAGAGCTTTAATGGACGCTTTACCTTCTCGGCCAAGAAGCTCCCTGCTTAGGTCGGGCCCTAATGTTTCCATTGGTCCCTGAACTCCAGGTGGGCCTGTGCCACTCTTCTGCTGGGCCTCTTCTTCCCCACACTGCTGCCTCTGGGTCTGTTCCTGGTCTTTACTCTTTCTGGTGACTTTGCAGCCCTAAGAGGGTATGGCTCGTTCCCGGGTCTCGGAGGGGTCTCAGCGCAGGGCTCCCTTGCAGGCACTTGTCAGCCAGGCTCCCCTCTATACTGTCGTCAACCAGGTGGCCCTGAAACCTCTGTTCCAGGGCTTTTTATAAGCCATTACAAGGTTGGGCCTACCTAGCCAGGTGGAGTCCAGTTGGTTCCTTCCCCAGCATCCTTTGTTCTATAGCTGTCATTGGTATTGTTACATCTGCAGACATCATTAGCTCCCGAATATGATATTAAAATATTTGCTTTTATCACTCACATGTATTTTAAAGAAATTAAGAGGAAAAAATGTACTTCTGTATTCATCCTGTTTGTGCTCTTCATTTTTTTCCTGAATGTTTGACTTTTCACCGGATAATCGTTTTCCCTCAGCCTGAAGGACTTCACTTAGCATTGCTTTAGGTCCAGGTGTTTTCTCTTATTTGTTGTTTTTCTGAAAATGTTTTTATTTCATCTTCTTCATTTTTGAAGGTTATTTTCACTGGACGTAGAAATCTGGATGTTATAAGAAGACCAGACTTAATGGTCTGACAGAGACTAGAGGAACCCCCAAAACTATGGCCCCCAGATGCTGTGTTAACCCCGAACTGAAACCATTCCTGAAGCCCACTCTTCAGATAAAGATTAGACGGGACTGTAGAACATGAAATAATACACGTGAGGAGTGTGCTTCTTAGTTCAATCAGATACACGAGACCAAATGAGCGGCTCGTGTCCAGAGGCAGGACGAGAAGGCAGGAAGGGACAGGAACTGATGGAATGATCACAGGGAACCAGTGGTGGGAAGGGGGAACGTGCTGTCACATTGTGGGGATTGCAACTTATGTTACAAAACAATGTGTGTATAAATTTTTATATGAGAAATTTTTTTAAAAATCTGTTTGTTGTTTTTAGGTGCCGTTGAGTCGGTTCCAACTCATCACGACCCTGTGTTGTACAATAGAACGAAACACTACCAGGTCCTGCACCATCCTCACAATCATTACTATGCTTGAGCCCATTGTTGTAGCCACTGTGTCAAAGTAGAGGGTGAGCAAAAAAGAGGAAGACCCTCAACGAGATGGACTGACATTTCAACGATTGTGAGGATGGTGCAGGACTGGGCAATGTTGCATTCTGTTATGCTTATTGTAAGGTCAGTATGAGTCGGAGCCAACTTGACGTGGCACCTAATAACAGCAACAAAATCTAGGATGTATAAATAACTCTTAAAATGCAATAAGAAGACAAACTGATTTAAAAATGGACAAATGATCCGAAAGGACACTTGACAAAGAAGACATACAAATGGCAAAAAAGCACATGAAAAGATGTTCACTCATTAATCATTGAAGTCCTGGTGGTACAGTGGTTAAAGTGATCAACTGCTAACTGGAAGGTGGGCGGTTTGAAACCACCAGTGTCTCCATGGGAGAAATATGTGGCAGTCTGCTTCCGTAGAAGTTTACAGCCTTGGAAACCCTAAGGGGTCACTATGAGTCAGAATCCACTCGATGGCATGGGTTTGGTTTTTTGTTTTTTTTTTTCGGGGGGGAGTTTATCATTAACCATTAGCGAAATGCAAGTTGAAATCTTGGTAAGATACCACTACACCTATGCTGGAACGACTAAAAAATTAAAAAAAAATGTGAAGTACCAAGTGTTGAGGGTATGGAGCTCCTGTAACTCTTATTAAACATTGCTGACGGGAATGAAAAAATAGCATGGCCACTTTGGAAAACGGTTTGGCAGTTTCTTATAAACACTTACCATATGACAGCACTTTCATTCCTAGGTATTTACCCAGGAGAAATTGACATGTATGTCTACACAAAGACTTAGACCTAAATATTCATAATAAAAAAATACAGAAAATCTAAATACGGACTATTTAGCAGAAAATATTAAGGAGATTCTCTTTATGATTAAACACAAGATAGGACTACTCACTGTCACTATTACTGTACATGGTTCTGGAGAATCCAGGTAATAAAGAGTTTGACAAGAAACAGATGCAAGAGGCATTATCAGTGGATTTTTTATTATTATTTGTTTATTATATGATTGTATACCTAGAAAATTCAGGAGATGCTAAAATACTATTACGACTATTGCATAGACTAGTAAGATGGCTAGATAAAAGAAGACTACATACAAATAAAAGCTAACAGTCATTGAGCGTTCTGCATATGTCACATCACTTCTGTGAAGAAAATGAAACCTCAGTGAAGGATACAAAATGAGATATGAAGAAGGGGAAAGATAGACTTTCTTCCTGGATGAAAAGATTGATTATTTAAGGGTTTGAATATTTCCCAAATGAATATGTAAGTAAAATAATATTTTAAACAGATTCCAGTCTTGCGGAGGATAAGAGTATGAGTAGATTTACAGGTAGATTTTATAAAGTTTGCTTTACAAAATACATGAGTTTGAATAGCCAAGGCAGTATTGAAAGAGTATAATAGTGAGATGTGGCTTGCCTTCCGATCCGATCCTGTTGCCATCGAGTCGATTCTGACTCATAGCGACCATATAGGGCAGAGTAGAACTGCCCCATAGAGCTTCCATGGAGCTCCTGGTGGATTCAAACTGCTGACCTTCTGATCAGCAGCTGTAGCTGTTAACCACTATGCCACCAGGGTTTTCGTGGCTTGCCTTAATAAAAAATAATAATAATAATAATAGATAACTAAAATGTTGCAGCCACACTACAGTGAAATAAAGCAGTTTACCATTGTGACTTAACCAGACCTCTACGTCTGAAAGTCCAGAAACAGGCCTGTATCTAACCGGGAGTATCGTCATATAGTAAAAAGTGGTATTTCATACCATGATTACTTAAGAAATGCCTCTGAGAGTGAGATACCTGACTGTCCTTTAAAAAGAAATTTAAATTCTTCATTTGTGTCATATCTAAAAACAATTTTTACATTGATCATATCCCACCCCCCCCCCAAAAAAAACCCCAAACTGGTTGCCGTTGAATCTGTTCCAACTCACAGCAACCCTTTAGGACAGAGTAGAATTGCCCCAGAGGGTTTCCGAGGAGCAGCTGGTAGATTCAAACTGTCGACCTTTTGGTTAGCAAAAAAAAAAAACCCAAACTCAGTGCCGTCGAGTTGATTCCGACTCATAGCCAAGCTCTTAACCACTGTGCTACCAGGGCTCCACTGATCATAGCTTTAACTAGAAATGTTTTACTATAAGAAACACTGGAATAAAACATTGTATGTGGAGAAATCCTTTCTTTCTGTGACATAATGGCCACAAACCATAAGGAAAAAGATACACAGGTCAAAAGTTGATAAAGCAAAAACGGGGCAATTAATAGTATAAAATACCCTCCTTACAGTCAGTAGAAAATGAGGCAACTCACATGACTGTAAATTATGGAGGAAGGAATCAAAATAGCCAATAATCACAGGTAAAAATATTTCACTTCTCTATTTAACTAAATGCAAATTAAATCAACAATGAACTGTCATTCCCCTCATCAGATTCGCACACAGTCTTAGTTATCTCATGCTGCTATAACAGAAATACCACAGGTGGATGGCTTTAACAAAGAGCAATTTATTTCTTTGCAGTAAAGTACGCTAAAAGCCCAAATTCAGGGTGTCAACTCCAGGGGAAGGCTTTCTCTCTGCTGGCCTTCTCATCAGTCTTCCCCCAGACCAGGAGCTTCTCCACACAGGGACCCCAGGTCCAAAGGACGCACTCTGCTCCTGGCACTGCTTTCTAGGTGGTATGAGGTCCCCTGTCTTTCTGCTCACTTCCTTCTTTTATATCTCAAGAGATTGCCTCAGGACACAATCCGGTCTTATAGACTGAGTCCTGCCTCACTAACAAAACTGCTGCCCATCCTCCCTCATTAACTTTATAGAGGCAGGATTTACAACATATAGGAAAGTCCCATAATACCTGGAATCATGGCCTAGCCAAATTGATACTCGTATTTTTGGTGGGACATAATTCAATCCATGACGCACACATTGAAATGATTGCCAGCATCCCAGATACGTGAGGCTAGAGAGAAAATGGGCACACTGAAAACATTTTGATGTTCCCATAATTTAGGAGACGACTTCACAGCATTTATAAAAATTTTTAATTGTGTTTCATATATTCTGGCTAGACTACATCCACAAACTAATAATTAATCATTACATAAAACTTATATAGGGCAGTTCTGTTTATAACACCTAAACTTAACAGGCCTTGTATAGGTCTGTTAATAGGAGAATGTGTTATCTCTTACACTTTAAAGATAACTAAAACGTTATTTAACTTGTAGCATGGTATATGCAAGTGCTATGAAACCACTGAAAAGAATAGCACAGATACTTAATCATATATTATTACATGAAAAAGTTGCAAAGTAATATATGTAGGTATACAGTTTTTTGTTAAATAAGTGCTTGAAATGAGTATATATCAATATGTTTATATGAACATAGAAGTCTGTTTACCATTAACAGTGGCTACCTCTGGGGATAGAAATGGAGAGGATGGGACAGGGAGCTGCTGGGAGTTTTTCTGTTTACTGGGTATTATTTTTAAGTGGTAGAGTTACAGATAACTTTAAGGAATTGTGGGTAAGTTTTCATTTTTAAAATTCATTTGACAATTTTATATCTACTTCATGCACAGAGACTATCTTTTTTCTAGGTAAGAAGTTTTCTTTCTTTGTTTCATTAAATTGAAAGTGGTGGTGTTAGGTGACATTGAGTCAGTTCCAACCCATAGCAACCCTGCATACAACAGATTGAAACACTGCCTGGTCCTGTGCCATCTCACAGTCATTACTATGCTTGGGCCCATTGCTGCAGCCGCTATGTCAGTCCATTTCATTGAGGGTTTTCCACTTTTTCGCTGACCCTCCATGTTATCAAGCATGGTGTCCTTCTCCAAGGACTGATCCCTCATGATAACATATCCAAAGTATATGAGATGAAGTCTCACCCTCCTTGCTTCTAAGGAGCATTCTGGCTGTACTTCTTGACAGATTTGTTCATTCTTCTGGCAGTCCCTGGTGTATTCATTGTTTTTCGCTAACACCATAATTCAAAGGCATCAATTCTTCAGTCTTCTTTATTCGTTGTCTGGCTTTCACATTCTTGATTCCTTGACAGTCAGGAAATCAAAAGATGCTTTGCATTGGGTAAATCTGCTGCAAAAGATCTCTTTAAAGTGTTGAAGAGCAAAGATGTCACCTTGAAGACTGAGGTGCGCCTGACCCAAGCGATGGTACTTTCAATTGCATCATATGCATGTGAAAGCTGGACAATGAATAAGGAAGACCGAAGAAGAAGATGCCTTTGAATTGTGGTGTTGGTGAAGAATATTGAATACACCATGGACTGCCAAAAGAACGAACAAATCTGTTTTAGAAGAAGTACAAGCAGAATGCTCCTTAGAAGCAAGGATGGTGAGACTGCTTCTTACATACTTTGGACATGTTGTCAGGAGGCATCAGTCCCTGGAGAAGGACATCATGCTTGGCAGAGTACAGGTTCAGCGGAAAAGAGGAAGACCCTCAACGAGGTGGATTGACACAGTGGCTGCAAAAATGAGCTCAAGCATAACAACAATTGTAAGGATGGCACAGGACTGGGCAGTGTTTCGTTCTGTTGTGCATAGGGTCGCTATGAGTCGGAACCGACTCAAAGGCACTGAACAACAACAACAAGCTCTCACATGCATATGAGGCGATTGAAAATACCATAGCTTTGGTCAGGCACACCTTACTCCTCAAAGTGACATCCTTGCTTTTCAACGCTTTAAAGAGGTCTTTTGCAGCAGCTTTGGCCAACGCACTATGTCTTCTAGTTTCCTGACTGCAGCTTCCATGGGCATTGATTGTGGATTCAAGTAAAAATGTAATCATTGACAAAGTCTATCTTTTCTCCTTTTATCATGTTGTTGTTTACTGGCCCAGTTGTGAGAATCTTTGTTTTCTTTATGTTGAGGTGTAATCCATACAGAAGACTGTAGTCTTGGATCTTCATCAGTAAGTGCTTCAAGTCCTCTTCATTTTCAGCAAGCAAGGCTGTGTCACCTGGTTACGACCAGTTGTTAATGCATCTTCCTCTGATCCTAATGCCACATTCTTGTTTGTATAGTCCAGCTCCTCGGGTTATTTGCCCAGCATGCAGATTGAATAAGTATGGTGGAAGGATACGATGCTAACGCACACCTTTCCTGATTTTAAATCACACCATATCCCCTTCTACTGTTTGAACAGCTGCCTCTCGGTCTACGTGCAGATTCTTCATGAGCACAATTAAGTATTCTGGTGAATTCCCGTTCTCCACAATGTTATCCATAATTTGTTATGATCCACACAGCCAAATGCCTCTACATAGGCAATAAAACACAGGTAGACATCTTTCTGGTATTTTCTGCTTTCAGCCATGATCCATCTGACATCACCAGTGATATCCCTCGTTCTATATTGTCTTTGTATCCAGGGTGAACTTCTGGCAGTTCCCTCTTGATGTACTGCTGCAACTGCTTTTGAATAATCTTCAGCAAAATTTTACTTGTCTGTAATGTTAATGATATTACCCGAAAATTTCTGCATTCTGTTGAATTGCCTTTCTTTGGAATGGGCACAAATATGGATCTCTTTCAGTCAGTTGGCCAGATTGCTGTCTTCCAAATTTCTTGACATAGACGAGTGAGCACCTCCAGTGCTGCATCCATTTGTTGAAACATCTCAGTTGGTTTTCCGTCAATTCGTGGCACCTTGTTTTTCTTCAAGCCTTTGGTGTAGCTTCGGTACTATCGGTTCTTAATCGTATGCTACCTTCTGAAATGGTTGAATATCTGCCAATTCTTTTTGGTACAGTGACTGCGTATTCCTTTCATCTTCCTTTGATGCTTCCTGCATCATTGAATATTTTCCATGTAGAATCCCTGTAAACTCGAGGCTTGAATTTTTTCTTCAATTCTTTCAGCTTGAGAAATGCCCAGCATGTTCTTCCCTTTTGGTCTTTGCATATGTCGTTATAATACTTTGTCTTCTTGAGTTGCTCCTCAAAATCTTCTGTTCAGCTCTTTCACTTTATCATTTCTTCCGTTTGCTTTAGCTACTCAACGTTCAAGAGCAAGTTTCAGTCTTTTCAGACATCCATTTTGGTCTTTTCTTTTTTCCCTGTCTTTTTAGTGACCTGTTGTTTTCTTCATCGATGATGTCCTTGATGTCATCCCAAAACTGGTCTGGTATTCAGTCATTAGTGTTCAGTTCTTGAGATGGTATCTAAATTAAAATGGTATGTACTCAAGGGTATACTTTTGCTCTCGTGGACTTGCTCTAATTTTCTTCAGCTTCAGCCAGAACTTGCATGTGAGCAATTGATGGTCTGTTCCACAGCCGGCCCCTGGCCTTGTTCTGAGTGATGATATGGTAGTGAGATTTTCCATCATCTGTTTCCACAGATAGTCTGTTTGATTCCTGTGTATTCCATCTGGAAAAGTCCACATGTATAAACCCATTGCCATCAAGTCAATTCCGACTCATAGCAACCCTATAGGGCAGAGTAGAACTCCCCCATAGGGTTTCCAGGGAGCAGCTGGTGGTTTCAAACTGCCAACGTTTTGGTTAGCAGCCATAGCTCTTAACCACTACACCACTAGGGTTTCCTCCACATGCATAGTCGCCGTTTATGTTGTTGAGAAAAGGTGTTTGCAATGAAAAAGTCGTTGTTCTTGCAAAATTCTGTTACGCGATCTCCGGCATCATTTCTTTCACATCAAGGCCATATTTTCCAACTACAGATCCTTCTTTTTTGTTTCCAACTTTGCATTTCCATCACCAGTAATTATCAATGCATCTTGATTGCGTGTTTGATCAATTACAGACTGCAGAAGTTGGTAAAATTTTTCAATTTTTGACCTTAGTGGTTGACATGTAAATTTGAATAGTAGTCGTATTAACTGGCCTTCCCTGTAGGTGTATAGATCTTGAAGTGCAGATAGATCTTCAAAAGTTCTTTTTGACAATGAATGCAACGCCATTTTTCAGTTTTTCATTCCTGGCATAGTAGACTGTATGATCGTCCGATTCAAAATGGCCAATACCAGTCCATTTCAGCTCACTAATGCCTAGGATATCGATGTTTATGCATTCCATCTCATTTTTGACGATATCCAATTTTCCTAGATTCATACTTCATACATTCCACATTCTGATTATTCATGGATGTTTGTGGCTGTTTCTTCTCATTTTGAGGCATGCCACATCAGCAAAGGAACGTCCCAAAAGCTTGACTCCATTAAGGTCAACTCTTCTTTGAGGAGGCGGCAGCTCTTCCCCAGTCATCTCAGTGCCTTCCAGCCTGAGGGGCTCTGCTTGTGGTACCACAGCAGACAGTGTTCACTGCTGTCCTAAGGCTCACACTGGCCAATATGTTTTCAGAAGTAGGCCACCAGGTCCTTCTTCCTAGTCTGTCTTAGTCTGGAAGCGCCGCTGAAACCTGTCCACCATGGGTGACCCTGCTAGTGTTTGAATACTGATGGCATAACTTCCAGCATCACGGCAACATGCAAGCTCCCACAGTCCAACAAACTGACAGATGTTTGGGGGTAGCCATCCTAGTGGGAGTGAAATGGCATCTCATTGCGATTTTGTTTTGCATCTCTCTGTTGGCTAATGATGTTGAGCATCTTTACATGTGTTTCATGGCCATTTGAATACCTTTTATGGTGAAATGTCTTTTCAGGTCCTTAGACCGTTTTATAATTGGGTTGTCTTTTTGTTGTTCAGTTGTCAAAGTTTTATATGTATTAGATTCTTATCAGTTACATAGTTTTCAAAGATATTTTCCTGGTCGGTAGGTTGTGTTTTCACATTTTTGGTAAAGTCCTTTGATGAATAAAAAAAGTTTTTATTTTTTATGAGGCCCCATTTGTTTATTTTGTCTTTTGCTGTTTGTGCTTTTGTTATTATTGCCTCTACATTTTCTTCAAAGGATATTATGGTTTTAGTTTACACACTTAGGTCCTTAGCCCATTTTGAATTTGTTTTTGTGTATGGTGTGAGGCATGGATCCTGTTCATTTTTCAGCATGTGGAAATCCAATTTTCCCAACACCATTTATTGAAGAGACATTTTTTCCCCATCAAATGGACTTTAGACCACCCTTGTCAAAAATCAGTCGACAGTAGATCTGTGGTATGGAATTATTTCTGGACTCTCAATTCTATTCCATTGGACTATATGTCTGTTGTTATACCAGTGCCAGGCCGTTTCGATTAGCTATATAGTGTGTTTTAAAATCGGGAAGTGTGAGTCCTCCTGTATGTTCTTCTCTTTTAACATTGGTTTAGCTATTTGGGGCCTCTTGCCATTCTGTATAAAGTTGAAGATTGTTTTTTGCATTTCTGTAAAAAAAAGCCGTTGGAATTTTGATAGGGATTGCATTGAATCTGGAGATTGCTTTAGGTAGCATTGACATCTTAACAATATTAAGTCTTCCAGTCCATGAACATGGAACATCTTTCCACTTTAAGTCTTTTTTAACCCTTCCAGCAGTGTTTTATAATTTTCATTGTATAAGTCCTTCATATCCCTGGTTATATTTATTCCTAGGTATTTAATATTCTCTTAGGTGCTGTTGTAAATGGAATCATTTCTCTAATTTGCCTTTCATATTTCTCATTGCTGGCGTATACAGACCCAGCTCATTTTTGTTTGTTGAACCTGTACCCTGCAACTTTGTTAAGTTCCTCTATTAGTTCTAGAAGTTTTCTTGCTGGCTCTTTGAGATTTTCTATATATAGGATCATATCATCTTTGAATAGAGATAATTTTACTTCTTTTTTCCTCATCTGGATACCTTTTATTTCTTTTTCTTTTCTTATTGCTCTGGCTAGAACTTATAATACAATATTGAATAGAAGTGAGAGCAAGCACCCTTGTATCTTATTTCAACAGGAAAGCTCTCAGTCTTTCTCCATTAAGTATAGTGTTGGTTGTTGGTTTTTCATATATGTCCTTAATCATATGGAGCAACTTTCCTTCTTTTCCAGTTTTGAGATGTTCATCAAGAAACGTTGTTGGATTTTATCAAGTGCCTTTTTTGCATCCATAGATATGATCATGTAGATCTTTGCTTTATTGATGAGGTGGTGTATTACACTGATTTATTTTCTAATGTTAAACCATCCTTTCATTCCTAGAATAAATCCCACTTGGTCATGGGATTTAAATTTATAAAGACTTGCTTTGTGACCTAACATGTGGTCTCGTCTGGAGAACGATCCATGTGCTTTGGGGTAGAGTGTATTTTGTGCTTCTGTTTGGATGAAATATTCTGTATATGTCTATGAAGTTTGGTTGGTTAATGGTGTCACTCAACTCCTCTGTTTCCTTTTTGCTTTTCTACATATGCTGTCCAATATTGAAAGTGGTGTATTGAAGCCTCCAACTATTATTGTAGTGCTATCTATGGAGCAGTTCTTTTCTGTCCTATAGGGTTGTTATGAGTCAGAATCAACTCGACAGCAATAGATTTGGTTGTTTTTTTGTTTGTTTGTTTGTTTTTTCTTTATTTCTCCCTTCAATCCTGTCAGTGTTTGCTTTATATGTTTAGGCATTCTGATAGTGGTTGCATATATATTTTATTATTCTTAATTCTTCTTGAATTGTCCCTTTCATCACTATATAATGTCCGTCTTATCTTTTCAAACAGATTTTGACTGACAGTCTACTTTATCTGATACAAAGATTTCCACCCCAGCTCTCTTTTGATTATTATTTGCATGGAATATTTTTTTTCTCTTTTCACTTCCAGCCTATTTGACTCCTTGTGTCTAAGATGTCTCTCTTATAAACAGCATATAATTGGATCATGTGTTTTTATGTATTCTGCCACTCTCTGCCTTTGATTGTTTTGTCCATTTGCATTCACTGTAATTACTGATAAGAAGTGACTGACTTCTGCCATTTTGTTTATTCGTAATCTTGTGTCTTAAGCCTTCTTTGTTTTTGTCTTTTACTACAGCTTGCTTTTGTGTTTTGTTGGTTTATTGTGGTCATCCACTTTGGTTCCCTTCTCCATTTTTTCTGTATGTATTTTAGATATTTTCTTAGTGTTTACCATGAATATTACATTTAACAGCTTGTATTATAACATCCGAGGGTAAATTGTTATCCAACTTAACTTCAATAACACACAAGAAATTCTATAGCCACCGTGTTTCTCTTCCCCTACCTTTTTTGTTGTTATCACTAATTATATCTTCATATTTCATGTGTCCTGTAATGTAATTTTATCCTTGCTTTCTATACATTTGTTATTAAAAAGCATGAAGGACAAAATAACTAGAATTATCAAGCATGAATACCTTATTAATAGCCTTTATACTTTTCCATGTACTTCTCTTTATTAGGGTTTTTTTTTTTTTTTAATGTATGGATTTGAATTGCATTCTAGTGTCTTTTCACTTGCAGAACTCCCATCAGTATTTTGTGTATGGCCGGTTTGCTGGATATAACTCTCACAGCTTCTGTTTGTCTGGGATGTCTTGAAGGGCAGTTTTGCTGGATATAGTATTTTTGCTTGACAGTTTTGTTCTTTTAGCACTTTAAATATATTCCATTGCCTCGTGGCCTCCAATAGTTCTGCAGAGATATTGGCTCTTACTCTTTTTGTGGATCCTTTGCATATGACTGTTTGCTTCTCTCTTACTGCTTTCAGGATTCTCTCTTTATCTTTACTTTTTGAGAGCCCAACTCTGACATGTCTCAGTGTAGATCTCTTTGGGTTTAGCCTGCTTACAGTTCTTTGAGCTTCTTGGATTTGTAGATTCATGTCCTTCGTCAGATTGAGAAAATTTTTGGTAATTATTTCTTCAAGTATTCTTTCTGTCCCTTTGTCTCTTTCCTCTGCTTCTGGATGAATTCTGGAATTCCCATGATGCGTATATTGGAGCCCTGGTGGCACAGTGTTTAAGAGCTCCGCTGTTAACCAAAAAGTAGATGGTTTGAATTCACTAGCCAACTTCTTCGAAACCCTATGGGGTAGTTCTGCTCTGTCCTATAGGTTCACTATGAGTTGGAATCAACTTGATGGCAGCGGGTTTTGGGTTTTTTTGTTGTGTTGTCCCATAATTCCATTAAAGTGTGCTCAGCCTACTAGAGACTGTTCCTGTTGCTCTCAGTCTTTGTGATTTCTACTACCTTATCCTCTAATTCGTTGATTCTTTCTAATGCTTGATTTATGTTATTAAAATCCTTCCATTTGTTTCTCATTTCACTTATTATTCCTTACAGTTACAATATTTCTGTTAGGTTTCTTTTTATCCCTTTTTTTAGGTCCTCATTTTGTTTTTACATTGTTTTCCTTATTTCTTGCAGATCTTTGTGTTTTCCCTTGACTCTTTATGTTTAATGTTGTTGGATTATATTCTTCCATTCATTATTTGGTCTTCATTGATGTGTTTTCACACCCTTCATCATGTTCATTTGGATCATTTCTCTTTGTGTGTCTAGAGATTTTCTGTTGGAGCATTGGAATTTTAAAGGGTGTTAACTTTCTCAGATCTCCGCAGTATCTCCACAGTACTTTCTGCAGTAAAGTCTTAGGCTGGCTGAATCTTTGGCCTTTGCTTATCGTTTTCTCTCCCTCTCTCTGATAGCGCCTTCTCTCTCCCTAGTTTCATTAGTATTCAGAAGTTCCAAATCTTAGTTTTTAACTTTCAGTGTCCCCAGATCATCAGAGAACACACAGTGATTACTGTCTCCATCAGCAGGCACCTCTTCTTGGGCAAGATATCACGCAGTAATCAGTCTTTCCACCAGAGGACGTCATCCTCTCCCTAGGTACTACTTCCCTCACTTCTCTCTTTCCACAATCACATTTTCAGTGAGAAAACCATATCCAGTAAGCTCCCTTCATGGCTTGGTGTTTCCCTCCCATTTTGCCCAAGGCTTCCTTACCTGCTCTGTGGGAGCTGCTTATATCTGAGCAGACATTTCAGGAGGAGGAAGGACTAGCACTCCCCAGAAAGAGCCCTGAGAGATCTGTCTTGCTGGTTTCAGAGCCCTAGTGGCCCTGTGGTGGTGGTGCCACTATAGGGAATGTTTTGTAGGAGTTCATGTTAATCCTGCAGCTAACACTTACCAGTTGAGGGGGGAGTTGTCACACACTGAACAGACCCCCTGTGAGGTCTGCTTTGTTGCTATCAGAGCCTACCTAATATGTTGACTGATGATATAGCCTCCACTCAAGATTCCTGCCTCCTAGAACACTGCAGCCTCAGTTGGCAGTTCTCAGTGCCAACTGCCAGAGGGGAGCAGACAGATCCAAACTGACCCCCAGGGAGGCTTGTCCTGTTGGTTTCAGAGGCCTGAGCTGTGGGGTGCACAGAGAGGCCAGTAGAGTGCTGACTGTGGGTACAGACTGCACTTCAAGGGCCTTATTTAGCAGTTTGCAACAGCCTGGCAACCAACAGTTATCAGGTTGGGCTAGAATGTCATGCTGTGGTCGGATCCCCATGGAGGTCTGCTGTGGCTGTCAGAGCCCACTCCCCACTCCCCTCAGTAGATTTTTGGCTATTAGTGCAGCCTCCACGCAAGACGCTTGCTTCCTAGCACGTGCCAGCCTCAGTCAGCAGTCCTCAGCACCAACCGGAAGTGGGAGCAGACTAACCTGAATTGACTGCCAGAGAGATTTGTCCCGTTGGTTTCAGAGGCCTGAGGTATGGGATGTGCAAGGAGGTAGGTAGAGTGCTTACTTGCAAGCAGAATCCAGTGCAGGGCACCTTCTGTACCAATTTGCAGCAGCTTTGCAGCTGACAGTGTCCAAGTGCGTGAGGGGCTATCACGTTCTGAATGGACCCCCAGGGATTCTGCCTTGTTGCTGTCAGAGCCCATCCTGTAGTATGTTGGTTGTGGGTGTAACCTGTATTCAAGATGCCTGCTTCCTAGCACAGAGCAGCCTCAGTCAGCATTGCTCAACGCAGACCAAAAGGGGGAGCAGACAGACCCAAACTGACCCCCAAGAACGTCTGTCTTATTGGTTAGAGAAGCTTGATCTAGAGGGTGTACAGGGAGGCAGGTAGCGTGTTGACTATGGGAGAAGACTTCACTGCAGGGGCCTTCTGTAACAGTTCACAGCAGCCTTGCAGCTGACAGTGTCCAGATGGAGAAGGTGCTGGCATTCTCCAGACAGAGCCCTGGGGAGGCCTGCCTTTTCAATTTTAGGACAGAAGTTTGAAGTCCTGTCTCTTCGTACAGACAAGGGATGTGGTGGTTAGGGAAGCAGGCTCTTTTGCTTGGACCACTGCTCCAGTTCACAGCTCCCAGCAACTCAGGTGGCTGGGAGGAGGGGCAGGGACAGTGGGAGATACAACTTTCCTACTCTATACAACTCATTGATTTGTTGATTCTTGCCTGCCTGCAGTTTTCCACTGCTTTCCTTTGCTGCCTGATTCAGGTCCCTCAAAGCAAGCACTGTTTCCTTGTTGCATTTGTGGGGTAGGTCATAACAATGGTTTGTGTATGCCACCATCTTCCCAGAATCCCCACACTTGATTTCTTTAACCACTGTTTTATACTGCTTCCTATTGTAGGGGTTCTCCAGACAGAATCACTGCTCTCTTAATCCATCCCTTTGTCCTCATAGGGAAATAGGGAAAGACATAAAGACATTTGTACATGGATTATACAGTTAGCTGTCTGTCAGGCAAAGCAAATACTTGTGCGCATGGTTTCTCTCAGTGTGAGTGGCTATGGGTTAGAAGATAATTGCAGTAAGGGGAAAACATGGCTGCACGTTACCCCTATCTACAGAGCCAAAACTGCTTGTGATGCTTCTTTGAACACGTTTATAGTGTATTAGAACAGGTCTTACAAGTAGGTTTTCTGGATTGGGATGGAATAGAAAAATAGGTCACAAAAAGGAAGTCTTGATTGGGATAGCATTTCAGTTAAGCATTTTGAAGAACAGGGGATCCAGTCTCACCATCAGACAAAGCAGAATTGCTTCAGTTGCCCAACCAAAAATTAAGTTCTAACTCAAACCTTTCTCTCTGCAGCAGAACCAAAGCCAGAAATCCAGCCCTGTCCTTTCTGCCTTCCGGATTTCTCCAGTCAGAAATTCCACATGCAACGTGTACTATGCAGTCCTCCCCCTTGGATGTTCACGTGCTTGTGTGCTGAAAATCACGTCCAGCTGAGGGGTTCCTGCCCAGGGGAACAGAAGAAACAGCAGCAAACCTGTGATGAAAGTTCCTGGAGTGATAAATCAAAAGGTCAGGAGAGAGAAGGTGCCAGACCTATGTTTGGAAGGACAAAGAAAAGGACTTCAGGAACATTCTCCAGGCTACCCCAAAGGCAGCAAGTCAACTCTAGGAATGGCATCAGAGGTGTGGAAATAGAGACCAGACCAGCTCAGAGGGGGATCCCTGAGGAAACAGACAAATTATTGAAGAGGATAGAAGTCTTAGGGTTTGGAACAGTCAACTGTGGAGAGTGTGGACTAGGCTTCAGCAAGATGACAAACCTACTTAGTCACCAGAGGATACACTCAGGGGAGAAGCCTTATGTGTGTGGGGTGTGTGAGAAGGGCTTTAGTCTAAAGAAAAGCCTTGCCAGACACCAGAAAGCACATTCAGGGGAGAAACCTATTGTGTGCAGGGAGTGTGGGCGAGGATTTAACCGGAAATCAACACTCATCATACATGAGAGGACACACTCGGGTGAAAAGCCTTATATGTGCAGTGAGTGTGGGCGAGGCTTTAGTCAAAAGTCAAACCTTATCATACACCAGAGGACACACTCAGGGGAGAAGCCTTACGTGTGCAGGGAGTGTGGGAAAGGCTTTAGCCAGAAATCAGCTGTCGTTAGACACCAGAGGACACACTCAGAGGAGAAGACCATTGTGTGTGGTGATTGTGGACTAGGCTTTAGTGATAGGTCAAACCTCATCTCACACCAGAGGACACATTCAGGGGAGAAGCCTTATGCTTGCAAGGAATGTGGACGATGCTTTAGGCAAAGGACAACCCTAGTCAATCACCAGAGGACACACTCAAAGGAGAAGCCTTATGTGTGTGGGGTGTGTGGGCACAGTTTTAGCCAGAATTCAACCCTAATCTCACACAGGAGGACACACACAGGGGAGAAGCCTTATGTGTGCGGAGTGTGTGGACGAGGCTTTAGTCTGAAGTCACACCTCACCAGACATCAGAACATACACTCAGGTGATAAGCCCATTGTGTGCAAGGATTGTGGGCGAGGCTTCAGCCAGCAATCAAATCTCATCAGACACCAGAGGACACACTCAGGGGAGAAGCCAATGGTATGTGAAGATTGTGGGCGAGGTTTCAGCCAGAAGTCAAACCTAATTGCACACCAGAGGACACATTCAGGGGAAAAGCCTTATGTGTGCAGGGAATGTGGGAGAGGCTTCAGCCACCAGGCAGGTCTCATCAGGCACAAGAGGAAACACTCAAGGGACAAGCCTTATACATGCAGGCAATGTGGACTTGGTTTTAGCAATAAGTCAACTTTAATTACACATAAGCGGTTACATTCAGAAGACAAGCCTTGTGCGTGCAGAGAATGCGGTCAAGATTTTACCCAAAAGTCACACCTCCTGTTGCATCAGATGACTCACAAGGGAGAGAAGCCTTACATGTACAGGACATATGGGCAAGGCTTTAACCAAAAGTCCCACCTCAGCAGACCCAGGAGGATAAAGCCTGTCCATCACAAGTCCCCATTCCAAGCTGACTTGGAGACTTGTTCAGGGCAATCTTCTGTCCCCTTGCACTCCCTTTGAAAGTAAAGATGACATCGTGGACTAAGTGGTCAAAATTTTTACACTTTCATGAAATGGAGTAGAAAAATGCATTCCTTAAGTGTTCAAAGGACATTTGACTTAGTTTACTTTCTCTGCACTAAGTCTTTTCCATGTTTTGTGGCCTTTTGTTTTAATAAACTTTGCTTCTTTACAAATCTGTGTACCTCATTCACTTAAAAAAAAAAATAGGTAATAAGTATTGGTACAGATGTCTTCAACTCTTAAGCCCTGTGTTGCTCCCAGTTCAGTTTCTTCGAAGACAAGAACTGATCTAAGGTCTCTTAGCCAACACTCTCAGTAGTTCTCCAGTTCACAGGGCTAAAGATATTTAACCATGTTTAAAGATTTTCCACCATATTGCTTTCATTTTGTTCCAGTCCAAAGTGGTTTTGTTCACAAGAGAAAAGGCCTTCGTTGAAGACCGAGCAAGATGGCAGAGTAGGCAGTTCCAAGTTCTTGTCTCCACACACAGTCTGGCAGAACCAACTATGTCAGAACTCTGGAAATCATTCAAGGGTTTACAGCAACCAAGACAGCACTGACTCAAGAAAAAGACAACTTCAAAATGGTAGGAAATCTTTATGGCATTTTTACTTGCCTGTGCCTCCACCTTCAGGGCATGGCAGCAGTCTTAAAGTAGTGGTAGCCTGTGTTTTCCGAGAAAGACCATGGTCTCTGGCTCCGGAAGAGCAGAACACACCTTATATGCAAATTGTTGCATGTTTCTGTTCTAACCTGTCCGGGGGCTACCTGAAGGACTGATGCAAGGCACTCATCTCTGTTTTGCCTAACTCAGAACTCAGCCTGGAAAAACAGTGGGTGTTGCTTGGAAACACTGCATTTCAAAGTAACCCACAGACGCCTGGGGCGAGATAATGGTTGAAAACTACAAAACATGGCCAAACGTGAGAACAAAACCGGGAGAATTTCTTTGGGAAATTAAGACATTAAAAAGAGCCTGTGTATAAGAGAGAACTTAGAAGGCTACATACATGCCCAGGGCAACACCCTACAGTTTAACCTCACCGATGGCTAGGCTTTAGTGTATGCCTGGGTAAGTTGAAGGAGTACCTCAACACAGTCAATCTGCAAACACTGGGAGAGGTGGTTTTCTTTGTTTTGTTTTTTTCCCCCTTAGCTCCTGGTGTTCAAAGAAATCTATCAAAACTCCACCTGAGCCAATAACCACTCAAAAAATGCTCAAGTCATTAGTGAAATGCAAATCAAAACCACAGTGAGATACCACGTCACACCCGCTAGGTTGGCTATTATTATCAGAAAAACTGAAACTAATAAGTGTTGGCCAAGATGTGGGGAAATTGGAACACTCGTGCATTGCTGGTGGGATTAGGATTGGAGGAAGACATTAACAACCTGTGATATACAGATAACAATCTTGGTTACTGAAAGTGAATAGGATTTGAAGCACTTACTGATGAAGATCAAAGACAGCAGCCTTCAGTATGAATTACACCTCAACAAAGAGAACACAAAAATCTTCACAACTGGACCAATAAACAACATAATGATAAATGGAGAAAATATTGAAGTTATCAAGGATTTAATTTTGGATCCATAGTCAACACCCATGGAAGCAGCAGTGAAGAAATCAAGTGATGTGTTGGACAAATCTGCTGCAAAAGACCTCTTTAAAGTGTTAAAAAGCAAAGATACCACTTTGAGGACTAAGTGTACCTGACCCAAACCATGATATTTTCGGTCACCTCATATGCATGTAAAACCTGGACAGTGAATAAGAAGACCAAAGAAGAATTGATGCCTTTGAATTGTGGTGTTGGCAAAGAATAGTGAATATATCACAGACTGCCAAAAGAATGAACAAAGCTGTCTTGGAAGAAGTACAGCCAGAATGCTCCTTAGAAGCAAGGATGGCGAGACTTCGTTATCAGGACATGTTATCAGGAGGGAGCCATCCCTGGTGAAGGACATCATGCTTGGTAGAATGTCATTGAAAAAGAGAAGATCCTCAGTGAGAGGGACTGACACAGTGGCTGCAACAATGAGCTGAAACATAGCAACAATTGTGAGGAAGGCACAGGACCTAGCAGTGTTTCATTCTGTTGTACATAGGGTAGCTATGAGTCAGAACCAACTAAATGGCACCTAACAACAACAATTCCTGAGAATCTAGGAAGCCATGCATATGGATAGGGCTGTGAGCACCCTCAGAAAAGCCCTGAGAATGCCTCAGGGCATTCACCTATGGCTGACTTTGAGGTTCTGCACAAATAGGAAGTGAAGGCTAAGGCAGAGTTGTAAACCAACTGGATCAGTGTTGAAGGCAATTTCCAATAAACACACAGAGCAACTGAAAGATTTATTGGTTCCAGGTGTTTCAGGAAATCTCTGCCCAATCATTAGCTGACCATGAAGCTAACTGAGTAGAGACTCCAGTGGCTACACATGACAAACACTTTACAGAATTATTTTGGGAAAGTCACCAAAAAAAAAAGAAACTAGTACCAAAAATATTATAAAAACAAACCCTAGGGGAGGGGGGAATCTGATTTCTAGAGCCTCCATATTATTATTCTTTTTTCTTTTTTTTTTATTAACTTTTATTGAGCTTCGAGTGAATGTTTACAAATCAAGTCAGACTGTCACATATAAGTTTATATACACCTTACTCTGTACTCCCACTTGCTCTCCCCATAATGATTCAGCCCTTCCAGTCTCTCATTTCGTAACATTTTTGCCAGCTTCCAACTCTCTCTATCCTCCCATCCCCCCTCCAGACAGGAGATGTCAACACAGTCTCAAGTGTCCATCTGATATAATTAGTTCACTCTTCATCAGCATCTCTCTCCTACCCACTGTCCAGTCCCTTTCATGTCTGATGAGTTGTCTTCGGGAATGGTTCCTGTCCTGGGCCAACAGAAGGTTTGGGGACCATGACCGCCGGGATTCTTCTAGTCTCAGTCAGACCATTAAGTATGGTCTTTTTGTGACAATTTGGAGTCTGCATCCCACTCATCTCTTGCTCGCTCAGGGGTTCTCTGTTGGGCTCCCTGTCAGGGCAGTCATTGATTGTGGCCCGGCACCAACTAGTTTTTCTGGTCTCAGGATGATGTAGGTCACTGGTTCATGTGGCTCTTTCTGTCTCATGGGCTCATAGTTATCGTGTGACCTTGGTGTTCTTCCTTCACCTTTGATCCAGGTGGGTTGAGACCAATTGATGCATCTTAGATGGCCACTTGTTAGCATTTAAGACCCCAGACGCCACATTTCAAAGTGGGATGCAGAATGTTTTCATAATAGAATTATTTTGCCAATTGACTTAGAAGTCCCCTTAAACCATGGTCCCCAAACCCCCACCCTTGGTCCGCTGACCTTTGAAGCATTCGGTTTGTCCCGGAAACTTCTTTGCTTTTGGTCCAGTCCAGTTGAGCTGACCTTCCATGTATTGAGTGTTGTCCTTCCCTTCACCTAAAGCAGTTCTTATCTACTAATTAATCAGTAAAAAACCCTCTCCCATCCTCCCTCTCTCCCCACCTCATAACCACAAAAGTATGTGTTCTTCTCAGGTTTACTATTACTCAAGATCTTATAATAGTGGTCTTATACAATATTTGTCCTTTTGCCTCTGACTAATTTCGCTCAGCATAATGCCTTCCAGGTTCCTCCATGTTATGAAATGTTTCACAGATTCGTCACTGTTCTTTATCGATGCGTAGTATTCCATTGTGTGAATATACCACAATTTATTTACCCATTCATCCGTTGATGGACACCTTGGTTGCTTCCAGCTTTTTGCTATTGTAAACAGAGCTGCAATAAACATGGGTGTGCCTATATCTGTTTGTGTGAAGGCTCTTGTTTCTCTAGGGTATATTCCGAGGAGTGGGATTTCTGGGTTGTATGGTAGTTCTATTTCTAACTGTTTAAGATAACGCCAGATAGATTTCCAAAGTGGTTGTGCCATTTTACATTCCCACCAGCAGTGTATAAGAGTTCCAATCTCTCCGCAGCCTCTCCAACATTTATTATTTTGTGTTTTTTGGATTAATGCCAGCCTTGTTGGAGTGAGATGGAATCTCATCGTAGTTTTAATCTGCATTTCTCTAATGGCTAATGATCGAGAGCATTTTCTCATGTATCTGTTAGCTGCCTGAATATCTTCTTTAGTGAAGTGTGTGTTCATATCCTTTGCCCACTTCTTGAGTGGGTTGTTTGTCTTTTTGTGGTTGAGTTTTGACAGAATCATGTAGATTTTAGAGATCAGGCGCTGGTCGGAGATGTCATAGCTGAAAATTCTTTCCCAGTCTGTAGGTGGTCTTTTTACTCTTTTGGTGAAGTCTTTAGATGAGCATAGGTGTTTGATTTTTAGGAGCTCCCAGTTATCGGGTTTCTCTTCATCATTTTTGGTAATGTTTTGTATTCTGTTTATGCCTTGTATTAGGGCTCCTAAGGTCCCTATTTTTTCTTCCATGATCTTTATCGTTTTAGTCTTTATGTTTAGGTCTTTGATCCACTTGGAGTCAGTTTTTGTGCATGGTGTGAGGTATGGGTCCTGTTTCATTTTTTTGCAAATGGATATCCAGTTATGCCAGCACCATTTGTTAAAAAGACTATCTTTTCCCCAATTAACTGACACTGGGCCTTTGTCAAATATCAGCTGCTCATACGTGGATGGATTTATATCTGGTTTCTCAATTCTGTTCCATTGGTCTATGTGCCTGTTGTCGTACCAGTACCAGGCTGTTTTGACTACTGTGGCTGTATAATAGGTTCTGAAGTCAGGTAGAGTGAGGCCTCCCGCTTTCTTCTTTTTCAGTAACGCTTTGCTAATCCGAGGCTTCTTTCCCTTCCATATGAAATTGGTGATTTGTTTCTCTATCACCTTAAGAAATGACATTGGAATTTGGATCGGAAGTGCATTGTATGTATAGATGGCTTTTGGTAGAATAGCCATTTTTACTATGTTAAGTCTTCCTATCCATGAGCAAGGTATGTTTTTCCACTTAAGTATGTCCTTTTGAATTTCTTGTAGTAGAGCTTTGTAGTTTTCTTTGTATAGGTCTTTTACATCCTTGGTAAGATTTATTCCTAAGTATTTTATCTTCTTGGGGGCTACTGTGAATGGTATTGATTTGGTTGTTTCCTCTTCAGTGTTCTTTTTGTTGATGTAGAGGAATCCAAGTGATTTTTGTATGTTTATTTTATAATCTGAGACTCTGCCAAACTCTTCTATTAGTTTCAGTAGTTTTCTGGAGGATTCCTTAGGGTTTTCTGTGTATATAATCATGTCATCTGCAAATAGTGATAACTTTACTTCCTCCTTGCCAATCCGGATACCTTTTATTTCTTTGTCTAGCCTAATTGCCCTGGCTAGGACTTCAGCACGATGTTGAATAAGAGCGGTGATAAAGGGCATCCTTGTCTGGTTCCTGTTCTCAAGGGAAATGCTTTCAGGTTCTCTCCATTTAGAGTGATATTGGCTGTTGGCTTTGCATAGATGCCCTTTATTATGTTTAGGAATTTTCCTTCAATTCCTATTTTGGTAAGAGTTTTTATCATAAATGGGTGTTGGACTTCGTCAAATGCCTTTTCTGCATCAATTGATAAGATCATGTGGTTTTTGTCTTTTGTTTTATTTATGTGATGGATTACATTAATGGTTTTTCTGATATTAAACCAGCCTTGCATACCTGGTATAAATCCCACTTGATCAGCGTGAATTATTTTTTTGATGTGTTGTTGGATTCTATTGGCTAGAATTTTATTGAGGATTTTTGCATCTATGTTCATGAGGGATATAGGTCTATAATTTTGTTTTTTTTGTAATGTCTTTACCTGGTTTTGGTATCAGGGAGATGGTGGCTTCATAGAATGAGTTGGGTAGTATTCCGTCACTTTCTATGCTTTGAAATACCTTTAGTAGTAGTGGTGTTAACTCTTCTCTGAAAGTTTGGTAGAACTCTGCAGTATAGCCATCCGCCCCAGGGCTTTTTTTTGTTGGGAGTTTTTTGATTTCCGTTTCAATCTCTTTTTTAGTTATGGGTCTATTTAGTTGTTCTAATTCTGATTGTGTTAGTTTAGGTAGGTAGTGTTTTTCCAGGAATTCATCCATTTCTTCTAGGTTTGCAAATTTGTTAGAGTACAATTTTTTGTAATAATCTGATATGATTCTTTTAATTTCAGTTGGGTCTGTTGTGATGTGGCCCTTCTCGTTTCTTATTCGGGTTATTTGTTTCCTTTCCTGTATTTCTTTAGTCAGTCTGGCCAATGGTTTATCAATTTTGTTAATTTTTCTGAAGAACCAGCTTTGTTAATTCTTTCAATTGTTTTTCTGTTCTCTAATTCATTTAGTTCAGCTCTAATTTTTATGATTTGTTTTCTTCTGGTGCCTGATGGATTCTTTTGTTGCTCACTTTCTATTTGTTCAAGTTGTAGGGACAGTTCTCTGATTTTGGCTCTTTGTTCTTTTTGTATGTGTGCATTTATCGATATAAATTGGCCTCTGAGCACTGCTTTTGCTGTGTCCCAGAGGTTTTGATAGGAAGTATTTTCATTCTCGTTGCATTCTATGAATTTCCTTATTCCCTCCTTGATGTCTTCTATAACCCAGTCTTTTTTCAGGAGGGTATTGTTCAGTTTCCAAGTATTTGATTTCTTTTCCCTAATTTTTCTGTTATTGATTTCCATTTTTATGGCCTTGTGGTCTGAGAAGATGCTTTGTAATATTTTGCTGTTTTGGATTCCGCAAAGGTTTGTTTTATGACCTAATATGTGGTCTATCCTAGAGAATGTTCCATGTGCGCTAGAAAAAAAAGTATACTTTGCAGCAGTTGGGTGTAGAGTTCTGTATAAGTGAATGAGGTCAAGTTGGTTGATTGTTGTAATTAGGTCTTCCGTGTCTCTATTGAGCTTCTTACTGGATGTCCTGTCCTTCTCCGAAAGTGGTGTGTTGAAGTCTCCTACTATAATTGTGGAGGTGTCTATCTCACTTTTCAGTTCTGTTAAAATTTGATTTATGTATCTTGCAGCCCTGTCATTGGGTGTGTAAATATTTAATATGGTTATGTCTTCCTGATCGATTGTCCCTTTTATCATCATGTAGTGTCCTTCTTTACCCTTTGTGGCGGATTTAAGTCTAAAGTCTATTTTGTCAGAAATTAATATTGCTACTCCTCTTCTTTTTTGCTTATTGCTTGCTTGATATATTTTTTTCCATCCTTTGAGTTTTAGTTTGTTTGTGTCTCTAAGTCTAAGGTGTGTCTCTTGTAGGCAGCATATAGACGGATCGTGTTTCTTTATCCAGTCCGAGACTCTCTGTCTCTTTATTGGTGCATTTAATCCATTTACATTCAGCGTAATTATAGATAAATAAGTGTTTAGTGTTGTCATTTTGATGCCTTTTTATGTGTGTTGTTGACAATTTCATTTTTCCTCATACTTCTTTGTGCTGAGACGTTTTTCTTAGTAAATTGTGAGATCCTCATTTTCGTAGTGTTTGACTTTATGTTTGTTGAGTCGTTATGTTTTTCTTGGCTTTTATCTTGAGTTATGGAGTTGTTATACCTCTTTGTGGTTACCTTATTATTTACCCCTATTTTTCTAAGTAAAAACCTAACTTGTATTGTTCTGTATCGCCTTGTTTCACTCTCCGTATGGCAGTTCTATGCCACCTGTATTTAGTCCCTCTTTTTGATTATTGTGATCTTTTACATATTGACTTCAGTGATTCCCTGTTAGGAGCATTTTTTTTTTTAATTAATCTTAATTTGTTTTTGTGATTTCTCTATTTGAGTTGATATCAGGATGTTCTGTTTTGTGACCTTGTGTTGTGCTGGTATCTGATATTATTGGTTTTCTGACCAAACAATATCCTTTAGTATTTCTTGTAGCTTTGGTTTGTTTTTTGCAAATTCTCTAAGCTTGTGTTTATCTGTAAATATCTTAATTTCTCCTTCATATTTCAGAGAGAGTTTTGCTGGATATATAATCCTTGGTTGGCAGTTTTTCTCCTTCAGTGTTCTGTATATGTTGTCCCATTCCCTTCTTGCCTGCATGGTTTCTGCTGAGTAGTCTGAACTTATTCTTATTGATCCTCCCTTGAAGGAAACCTTTCTTTTCTCCCTGGCTGCTTTTAAAATTTTCTCTTTATCTTTGGTTTTGGCGAGTTTGATGATAATATGTCTTTGTGTTTTTCTTTTTGGATCAGTCTTAAATGGGGTTCGATGAGCATCTTGGATAGATATCCTTTCGTCTTTCATGATGTCAGGGAAGTTTTCTGTCAGCAGATCTTCAATTATTTTCTCTGTGTTTTCTGTCCTTCCTCCCTGTTCTGGGACTCCAATCACACGCAAGTTATCCTTCTTGATAGAGTCCCACATGATTCTTAGGGTTTCTTCATTTTTTTAATTCTTTTATCTGATTTTTTTTCAGCTATGTTGGTGTTAATTCCCTGGTCCTCCAGATTTCCCAGTCTGCATTCTAATTGCTCGAGTCTGCTCCTCTGACTTCCTATTGCGTTGTCTAATTCTGTAATTTTATTGTTAATCTTTTGGATTTCTACATGCTGTCTCTCTATGGATTCTTGCAACTTATTAATTTTTCCAGTATGTTCTTGAATAATCTTTTTGAGTTCTTCAACTGTTTTATCAGTGTGTTCCTTGGCTTTTTCTGCAGTTTTCTGAGTCTGGCTGTGCCCAGGAAAAGTAGGAGACTTCCCAGTTTCTTGTAAAATTCCAGCCTGAAATATCTGTGCCTTTTGTCTTGTCCTTTATGGTCAAGTGAAGGAGCAGGAGTGAGCAGAGAAGGAACAGTTGGGCCCATGTCTTTTATGGAGAGGAAATCTTCAAGAAGTTTGGGACTGGAGCATTGGCAAGAAACTGGGAAAATCTTTTCAATTTTGTAGTTCGCCAAGGTTAAAGCAGAAACCTGAGTATGATGAGTTAAAAATAGACAAGAGGAAAAAGCAAGTAATGTGAGTTCTTGGGACTCTGTGAAGAGAAGAATTGGAGAAAAATGAAAAATGATGCTGGATATACTCCAGAAAGGAGAGGGTTACCTTCATGGCACCATGCCCAGTACACCTAAAGCTGGATCCCTGGTACCAGCTAGAGAAGCCACATCACTGGATCATAAGCCAAAGAAAAGTCCCTGTCCACAGGGAAGTCAGTACATACTAAAGTGTTTGTGCTCCTAGTATCCGGGTTGTGAGACCCCGAATGTAGTGACTTTGAGGTATACAATTACATGAGACAGGTGGTTCTGGGACACTATGTGCATGGTGACTTAAGGGTTAAGTAGGCACCTGCGGGTGATCTGTAAATCAGCCACACAAATACCACCTTAAACAAACATGGTTTAATTTACAGATGGCTGAAAGCACCTCAGTTTGGGGAAATCCTTAAACATAAGGATTTGCTACCTAATATCCTTATGCCATTTTCAGCATCTCTATTGAGCAGTTTTCAGAGTAAAGAACCTCAGACTGATGACCTTATTTCCAAGGCAGCTCCTTCTTTGTCACTGCAGCATAATGTCAATTCCTTTTCTCCATGTTTTCACTATAACACAACCCTAAATTGTGTTTTATTGACTATGCAAAGGCATTCAACTGTGTGGATCATAACAAATTATGGGTAACATTGCAAAGAATGGGAATTCCAGAACACTTACATATTTTACGGAAATAACCCATGCTGTTTGTTTTTGTAAGCACACTATGCTAATTTTTTTACATGTTGGCAAACAAACATAGAAGGTGCACCTTATTTGCATAGAAATACGCTAATTGTGCTCATGCAAAACCTGTAGATAGACCAAGAGGCAGTCACTCAAACAGAACAGGGGGATACTGCATGGTTTAAAATCAGGAAAGCTGTGCTTCAGGGTTGCATTCTTTCACCATACTTATTCAATCTGTATTTTGAGCATATAATCCGAGAAGCTGGGCTGTATGAAGAAGAACACAGCATCAGGATTGGAAGAAAACTAACAACCCACAATATGCAGGTGACACAACATTGCTTGCTGAAAATGAAGAGGATTACAGGATATTGCAAGTACACTGAGGGTAGAAGGGTGATCCCTCAAGCTACAGAAGGCATTTCTGGTGGTTAAGATAAAACATGAAATACAGATCAAATTTATTAGAGTTGTTCACAGTCAGCAATGATGATCTTCTTGCTGGTCTTGCCGTTCCTGGACCCAAGGTGCTTCATGCCTTCTTTCACCTTGCCAAAGACCACATGCTTGCCATCCAACCATTCAGTCTTAGCAGTGCAGATAAAAAACTGGGAACCATTTGCACGTGGGTACAGCATTTGCCATGGACAGGCTGCCGGGATCTGTATGCTTCAAGATGAAGTTCTCATCATGAAACTTCTCCCTGTAGGTGGACTTGCCGCCAGTGCCATTATGGCATGTTAAGTCACCACCCTGGCACATAAACCCAGGAATAATTCTGTGAAAGCAGGGAACTTTATAACCAATGCTTTCTCCCTAGTGCTCAGAAAGCAAAAGTTTTCTGCTGTCTGTGGAGCTTTTATTTGCAAACAGGTGGATCGAAATACACGGTGGGGTTGACCATGGCTGGGAGCAGCAGGACCAGATAAGGATGCAGATTTGGGTGGGCAGTGTCTGCAAAGCCTGAAATTGTCAACTCTTGAGGGAAATTTTGGCAATATTTTTCAATTTTCAAAATAGGCAAACCCTTAAATCCAGTAATTAGATATCTGTAAACCGACACATGACTAGGGATGTTGATTGTTGTTGCTGTTAGGTACCATCGGGTCTATTTCCACTCATCGTGACCCTATGTGACAAAGTAGAACTGCCCCATTGGGTTTTCTAGGTTGTGGCTGCTAACTGAAAGGTAAGTGGTTCGAACCCACCAGCTGCTCCGGAGAGAAAAAATGTGATGATCTGCTTCGTAAAGATTTACAGCCTTGAAAACCCGGTGGTAGAGGTTCTCCTCTGTCCTATATAGTCACTATGAGTCAGAATCCACTCAAGGGCAACAGGAATCTCTACAGGAGCAGACCGCCAGGTCCTTCTCCCAAGGAACAGCTGGTGGGTTCCAGTTACCAACCTTTCGTTTAGGAGCCAAGCATTTAGCCGTTGCACAACCAGGGCTCCTTGGAATGTCGATTAGCTCTGTTAAATCTGTTAAAACAACGATGATTTAGCCAAACTTTGTAATATTTAAAAACACTTAAAAAGAACTAAGTTAATCTACAAATAATGGAAAGATCCTTAAGATGTATAAATGAATCAAATCATTTACAAAATAATATATGTAGTATTTAATTTGATGAGAAAACTATATATTTTATCTGGGCCTAAATTATTAAAAAAAAAAACTTTCCAAAGGCTACACATAGACTGTTAACAGTGGCTAATGCTGGGAATTATGGCAGCCCAGGAAAGGGACTTCCCTTTTTTGCATATTAAAATGTTGTTTTTTAATTTTTGCAATAAAAATTTTATTTCAGTATCATACATAAAATAAAAACTAAAAAATTAACTAGTATTATGTATGTAATTAAAACATTCTATTAAAACTAGTGAATTTCTAGAATAGCCTTGATTAAAAAACAAAAGGAAAATAACAGGTCTTGGTGAGGATGTGGATAAATTGGAAACTTTGGAAACTTCATCCGTTGCTGGTAGGAAAGCAAAATGGTACAGCTGCTGTGGAATACAGTGTGGCAAGTCCTCAAAAGTTAAGCATAGAACTACCATATGACTCAGCCAGCAATCCCAGTCCTAGACATGTACCCAAATGAATTGAAAGCAGGAACACAAATGGAAACCTGTACACCAAGGTTCACTGCAGCACTACTCACAATTGCCAAAAGGTGGGAACAACCTAAATGCTCAACAGATGAACAAAATGTGTTACATATATACAATGGAATATTATTCAACCATAAAGAGAAACGAAGTCCTAGTACATGCCACAATATAGATAGCCTTGAAACCACCATGCTGAGTGAAATAAGTTAGTCACGAAAGGATAAATCCACTAGGATCTCACCTATATGGAAGGGGCAAATATATAGAAACCAGAGCTTACTAGTGGCCAACAGGGGTAGGAGGCAGAAGCAAAGAGGGAGTCATTGCTTAGGGGGCACCGAGTTTCTCTTAATGGTGGTGGAGTACTTTGGAAAAGGACGGCAATAATGTCTGCACAACCTGATGGATGCAGTCAATGTCAACGAATTGTCCGTGTAAAAGCTGTTGAATTGCCAAATGTTTTACTATGTTACTTTTATCACAATTTCAAAAACTTATTAAAAAACTAGTGACTTGATATCCCTACTAACAGAAATATAGCAGGTAAAATGTATGTAGTATAATAAAACATTTTCGATATTTTATTAAAAGAATAGAGACAAAGTAAAAAGGAAAACTGAGTCAATTCCATTAGGTAAACAATGTCCCACATCGACACCTTTCCCCCGAGAAAGGGAGATCACAAGAAGGTGTGGGAAGGGAGGCCCGATGGGGTGGGGGGCATGCCTGAGAAGTGGGGGGTATGGGAAAATGAGGAGGAGACTTGGGGTCAGGCAAGGGTTTGTGGGAAATGGATGGAAAAAAGCAGCTTAGGGGGAGAAAGTGAAGAAGGAGATGAGGGAAGAAAAACGAGATGGAAGAGGAGAGAAAAGGAACTGTGTTTCACTGGCCATTCAGATAAGAAACTGGTAGGTTTCAGAAGCATTCCCAAGGAATATCCAAATATTTTGCCTTTGCATTACCCAGAGCAGATGCTGACAGATTTAGGGAACTAAATATATTTATTCAGATGCTGAGTGTATGTGTCAAGCTAAGTACGTATTCCAGGTTGAATTCCCAGTACTCCATTCACCCCAGGCATGGATCTTCAACAGCACCGGGAGCAGAAGAAAGGAGCGGCCCCCAGGCCACTCCTCTCTCTCATCAGGAATGCTGCTGCCCTGGCCATGGCTCTGGGCTCCCAGGCCCCCTCTTCTTTTTGTGGGACACAACGCCCAGCAGTTCAGAGCATCTGTGTGTACATTCAAGAAGGCGAACACCCACCGAGAGATCCAAGGTGTGTGTGGCCCTTTGGCCCTCCTATTGGGGTCTAAGTGAAAGGCGGGGGACAGCACAGAATGGACGTTTCACCTCACCTGATGCTCCTACAAGGCCACATGCCCTTGGAAAGTCCCAAAGGGGCACTGTTTGAATTGACTTGAGGAACCAAGCTGTGGGTAAAAATCCAAGGAACCCTCTTAATGTTTTACTTGGTCAGGGTAGGAATCCAAGAAACCCTCCTTATGTTTTATTTGCCCAGGAAAAAGCAGAAACCTAGCTCAGAGGCGGTCAAAGAAGGTGGCAAGAAGGAAGTGATGTGAACCCTTGAGGCCCTGCCTCTGAAGAGACGACTTGGAGACAACTGGAAGAAAATGACTCTGTGAATTTTCCCAGCAAGAGAGAACTTTTCTCTGAATGGGCAGGCTGGCCAGAGCCAGGGGCAGATTATCCAATAGGCAAGGTAAGCACGGTGCTTCTCTTTCTCACCAGATCATGTGTAGTGAACGATTTCACATTTTTTTCACCACAGCAAAGATTTGGCTTCTAGGTATGGCTGGCATCTGTCTCTCTCCCAACCCTACAGCACCTTCCTACACAATCAAAACCTCTTTTCAACTTTACAATCCCTGACGAGGGCGGATGACCCAGTAAGTAAGGTTAAAAAAAAAAAAAAAAAAAAAAGGGTAAGCACAGGCTTACTTGTGCTTGCTTACTAATCTGCAGTGAACAATTTTTGATGTAGTGAAACCTGTGTGAAATTGTTCACTACAGATGATCTAGTAAGCACCGTGCTTACCTTACCTATCGGATAATGGGCCCCTGGTCAGAGCCCCTGAGCCAAGTCCTGCCACAGGCTCTGAGGAGGCGCTCTTTGTGGTTTGCAGACATGGCGAAGCCACCCTGACAGAGATGCAGGCTTCAGACTGCGCGTCTGTGCTTCTAGGACCCAGCAGCATGGGGCTGAGAATGCAATGACCTCCATCCAGGTATATTATCACACAAGGTAGGGGGCTCTAGGACGGGGGTAGCCACTCACCACATGAAGCAATTGACCACTTAAAATGTAGTGAGTCTAAATGAAGATGTGTGCAAATGTAAAATGCATACCAGATTTCAAAGAATTAGTATAAAAAATGTAAAATACCTGAAATATCACATTACTAAGGTTTACCTTGAGGGAGACCCTCAGTGAGATGGATTGACACAACAGTTGCAACAACGGACTCACACGTAGCAGCGATCACGAAGCCGGTGCAGGACCGGGCAACGTCTTGCTGTACGTGGGGTCGCCGTGAGTCAGGGCCAACTCGATGGCAGCTAACGACGGCAACAATTTTTATACTGATCACATGTTGAAATAACATTGTGGTGATACCAGAATAAATAAAGGTAAAATTAATTTCACCGGTTTCTTTGTACTTTTTAATGTGGCTATCAGAAAATTTAAAATTACCTATGTGGTTTGCATTATATTTCTATTGGACCATGGTCCTCTAAACACAAAGATACTCTGATTCTAGAGAATATAAAGAACTTCCTCCCAATAAATAAGAAAAATATGAAGTGCTCAATTGACCAATGAACACATGGAAGCTTGCACATCTCAATGGTAAGGAAAGAACGATAAACTCCAGGTGACTGGAGTGCTCTAGGGACATGGGACAAAGCCACAAAGCAGGAACAGTCCCTCCAAGAAGAGCGACCCGACCTCAGGAAGAGGCAGCAGGGGTGCCAGATCCAGGAAGGACATGGAGCCCGAGCCATTAACCACTGGGCAGTTGCTGTCACCTCCATGGCCCTAGGCTGAGAGCCACTGAAAACAGCCGAGCAGGTCCTGAAGCCCTGAGCACCAACCACAGGGCCTGAGCTGAGTTTCCAGGTGAGGGTTCAAAGGTCAGGGTCTCTCCTGCTCTCCCTGGCGTGCACATGCTGGCTCACCTGTGGGTGTGGGCTCACCTGTGGGTGTGGGCTCACCTGTGGGTGTGGGCAGCAGCAGGGCCATAGCACCTCCAGCTCCTCCACATTCAGGGTGAGGGACTAACCGTGGCAAACAGAGGTACACGTCCATACCCCCTTGGAAAGACTGGAGGCCTCACCCTCGGGAATGCAGTCAGCACACAGCCTCCAGCCACTAGCAACTTCAGGGTCTGCCTGGGGGTGCTCACTTCAGGTCCCACCCTGTGTTCTTGGATCTTAAATATCACACTGCCATCAGGTTTAGTCTCATTTTAAATGAGGTTTGATCTGAAGGAGTAAAATTCAAGAGTAGTGATTTGCACAGGCCTTGGGTGTTAAGAGAAAGCAAAGAACCCTAAGATGAGGTGTCAAGGGGTCGCAGTATGGATTCCTATCTGGCAAGCAGACACTAGGAGGACCTGTTGGGTACACAGGCAGGACACTCCACCACCGAGTATGGAAAACCCAAGAAACATTGACTACATGGTGCCTGCACTCAGGTTCTGAAATTTACCCCCAAGAGACCCAAGAGGGTTGTTTGTGGAACCCACAGGTCCACAGGGCCTTCTCTGCTCCCTGAGGTCTGGGGTAATTGTCTGGAACTCCATACCCCCTCCTGGACCTGCAGTTCCGGAGCCTGTGGTGTGTGGGCCGCATCAGGTGCCCTACACTCACCTTCAGCACATGATGAAACTGCTTCACCCCACCTTCCAAATCTCATGCAGTTTCTCTCGAAGCCAACCATAAACCAAACCACACAGGAGAGAGAATTCTGGGAAAGGTACACAGTTCCAGCTTAGGTAAACTGACGCAGCGCAAACAACCACAGACAACCAAACCAGACGATCGTGCTGCACTGGTCTCTCTGAACTAGTAAAAATGCAACGGCCTCCCTTCTTGCAGACTAAGATGCAGGCTCCCTTCCGCTTCAGGGAGGGAAACCCCAGAGCTGGCCATCTGCTTAACTTCCATTGCCTTTGTCCCTGTTCTCCCTACTGAAAACCCGAACCTAGTGCCGTCGAGTTCTGACTCATAGTGACCCTACAGGACAGAGTAGAACTGCTCCATAGAGTTTCCAAGGAGCGCCTGGTGGACTCAAACTGCTGACCCTTTGTTTAGCAGCTGTAGCACTTAACCACTACACCACCAGGGTTTCCCTCTCCCTACTGAAGGCCACGCCATCTGGGGGAATGAAGCGCAGGCAATAATAGTATTAACTGTCACAATAAGCCTATTATTTATTGTGCTAAAGCCCCATGTGTCACACGCTTACATCCATTAACGGAAGCAGTTTAGGGCCTCCACAACTAGTGTTACCACCCAAAGAATGAAATGAAGATCGGAAAAGGGAATAAGTCAAAATTACGACATATTCCTGCAAATGGTTTATTCAAAGCTACTGGGTTAACCAAAGAACAAACCGTAACAAATAGGAATACTAAGGAATTCAATATAAGACAGGGTTTTAAAAAAAAAAAGTTTAATTTTTATGTACTATTTTGAACCACCTACAAGATCCATTAAGCAAAAGGAACAAGCTGCAGGACAGTGTTGGTTTGCTACTATTTATGCTAAAAGAGGGAAAAGAATATATGTATCTATATTTTCTGTATATTCTATAGGTAGGAATTTCTTTATACTCCTGTACTCTCTCTGGGAAGACACAGATGACACTGGTATCACTGGTGGCCTCTGAGGAGGGGAATTAGGTGGCTATGCGGCAGGAATGAGAGGGAGACTTTTCACTGTATAATAGTTTATACCTTTTAGCTTTGAATGATATGCAATTATTATCTATTGAAAAATAAATTAAAACTTGAGAAGAACATTCTGAAAAAAAAAACAACAACAAACAATAAACCATTAAAAAGCAAATATTGAGCTCATCACAATCCAAGGTATGCTGGGAAATGCCCATGTGGTTTTGGCGGCTTACACCACTGTCATATCATTAAAAAAAAAAAATCACATTAGTTCCTCTCAACTTCAATTCTCAAATACACGTTTCAGAAAGAAAGGCACAAAAGAAAGCCAGAGCTGGGTGGTTTCTCAGAGGATGCCTGTGGTGGTCCTCAGGTCTAACAGTCATCCAGGCTGAGGCTTCTGGACTGGACAAATTGGTCCAGGGGCCCTTGGCCAAGCTTAGCAGCAAAGAAGGAGATGATGAGGTCATCCCCCATCTCCAGAGCCAGGTCATATGCTGTCTGGCCTTTCGTGTTCTTCTTTTGGATGCTTGCGTTGCATCTGTGAAGGAAATGGACATGAGCTGAAGGACTCGGGTACTTGAACCTGAGGGCCTGACTCTTCTCTGCAACAGAGACTGGTCTGGACACCTCCCAGGCTGACCTCCCAAAACTGTCCCCAGGAGGCCACCATGACCTCAGTTTTTGGGGTGTTTCTACCCTGAGACCTTTTGAGGGCTCTGTGATTTCAAAATGATCAATCACTAGCCCTGGTATTGGTTCCCTTTGCATCAAAGTCTAGAAATGAGTGTGTTTAATGAGGGCAACATTGTCATTGTGCTTTTAAAAGCCCTCAGTGTCCCATGAACTATGGTGTGATGGTAGCCTGTGTCACAGGGACTGACCAGTGGGGCTCACTGTGGCCCTCAAATGTGTTCCCAAAAGGCCAGGGAACATACCCCAGTAAAGCAGCAATGCACTTCCTTCCTTCCAGGCCAAGCAGAGTTGCTTCATGAAGAGCTGTATTTCTGAGCCTGTTTAGGGGAAAGAAAATCATTCTTGGCTAAATCCTTGGTAGCATCACTGGGAAACTGGAGAGGGAGCATGGGATCAAAGGGAGCCTTGGTTTCACCCAATCACCTACTGAACTAACCTGGAAAAACCTCTGCAGTCTTCCCTCTCTGCCCGTTTTCTTGGAGACATACAGTGATAGTGGGTAAGATTTGAGACTAGATAGTTCATCTGTACTACTATGATGGCTTGTATGTTGCTGTGATTCTGGGAGCTATACAAGTATTTTAAGTATCAGCAGGGTCACCCGTAATGGACAGATTTCAGTGTAGCTTCCAGACTAAGACTAGGAAGAAATACATAGCCATCTACTTCCAAAAATTCTGACTCACTTGCTTTGGACATGTCATCAGGAGGGATCAACTGCTAGAGGAGGACAACATGTGTGGTGAAGTACAGGGCCAGGGACAGCATGGGAGACTGATGGGTAAGGTTGTACGTCAAATTGGCTGGACCACAATTCTCAGTTTTTTGGCAGTTATGAAATGATGTAATCATCTTCCGTGATGTGATCTGATGTGATCAACCAATCAGTTGTAAGGGGAGTTTCTTTGGGGGTGTGGCCTGCATCCAATACATATATGGATGTTGTGGCAAAGCTCACTTGCTTGCTCTAGGTCTGGCAACTGGCTCATCATCATCTGATCACTGGTTATTGGGACTTGAGACAGCTGCCTGCCATACTGCCAGCCAATCTTGGAATCTGTCATCTTCTGCAGCCTGCTGTCTGACCTGCTGATCTTGGGTTCATCAGCCCCCGCAGCTACGTGAGTCAGGAGAAGCCTCTGGCCTGATGCCTGACCCACAGACCTGGGATTTATCAACCTCTACAACCATGTGAGCTATTTCCTAGGGATAAACATCTCTCCCTCTCTTTCTCTACATATTATATATATATATAGACAGAGAAAGTCCACGAGAGCCAACCTATGACCTTGAGTATATCCCACATGAATTTAGAAACCATCTCAAGAACATATTTGACGCACTGAACATTAATGACCAAAGATAAAACGAGTTGCAGAATGACATCAAGGACATCATACATGGAGAAAGCAGAGGTCATTAAAAGAACAGGAAAAAAAGAAAAGATCAAAACGCATGTCAAAACAGACTCTGAAACTTGCTCTTGAATGCAGAGTATCTAAAGCAAATGGAAGAAAGGAAGAAATAAAGGAGCTGAACAGAAGATTTCAAAGGGCGGCTCGAGAAGACAGTATCAAAATGAAACGTGCACAGACCTGGAGTTAGAAAACCAAAAGGAAAAACACTCTCAGCATTTCTCAAGCTGAAAGAATTGAAGAAAAAATTCAAGCCTTGAATTACAATACTGAATGATTCTACTGAGAAAATACTGAACGATGCAAGAAACATCAAAAGAAGGTAGAAGGAATACACAAAGTCACTGTACCAAAAAGAATTGGTTGATGTTCAACCATTTCAGGAGGAAGCATATGATCAAGAGCTGATGGTACAAAAGGAAGAAGTCCAAGCTGCACTGAAGGCATTGATGAAAAACAAAGCTCCAGGAACTGATAGAATACCAACTGAGATGTTTGAACAAATGGATGCAGCACTGGAGGTGCTCACTCATCTATGCCAAGAAATTTGGAAGACAGCTACCCAGCCAACAAACTGGAAAAGATCCATATTTGTGTCCATTCCAAAGAAATATGATCCAACTGAATGCGGAAATTATCAAACAATATCATTAATATCTCATGCAAGTAAAATTTTGCTGAAGATCATTCAAAAGCAGTTGCAGCAGTATATTGACATGGAACTGCCAGAAATTGAAGCTGGATTCAGAAGAGGACGTGGAATGAGAGATATCATTGCTGATATCAAACAGATCATCGCAGAAAGCAGAGAATACCAGAAATACATTTTACTGACTATGCAAAGGCACTCTACTGTGTGGATCATAACAAATCATGGGTGACGCTCCACAGAATGGGGCTCCACAGACTTAACTGTGCTCATGAGGAACCTGTAATAGATCACGAGGCAGTTGTTTGTATAGAACAAGGGGATACTGCATGGCTTAAAACCAGGACAGGTGTGCATCGGGGTTGTATCCTTTCATCACACTTATTCAGTCTGTATGCTGAACAAATAATCTGAGAAGCTGGACTACATGAAGAAGAACCGGGCATCAGGATTGGAGGAAGACTAAGAACCTGCGTTATGCAGATGGCACAGCCGTGCTTGCTGAAAGTGAAGAGGGCTTGAGGCACTTACTGATGAAGATCAAAGACCACAGTCTTCAGGATGGGTTACAACTCAACATAAAGAAAACAAAAGCCCCCACAACTGGACCAATAAGCAACAACATGATAAAAGGAGAAAAGACTGAAGTTGTCAAGGATTTCATTTAACTTGTATCCACAATCAACACCCACAGAAGCAGCAGTCAAGAAATCAAACAATGTATTGCATTAGGCAAATCTGTTCAAATGCAAAGATGTCACTTTAAGGACTAAAGTGTTCCTGACTTTATGGTGTTTTCAACTGCCTCATGTCTTAGTTATCTAATGCTGCTATAACAGAAATAGCACAAGTGAATGGCTTTAACAAAGAGAAATTTATTTCTTCGCAGTAAAGTAGGCTGAAAATCCAAATTTAAGGTGTCAGCTCCAGGGGGCTTTCTCTCTCTGTTGGCCTTCTCATCGATCTTCCCCCCGAAATAGGAGCTTCTCTGCACAGGAACCCCAGGTCCAAAGGGTGCACTCTGTTCCTGGCACTGCTTTCTTAGTGGTATGAGGTGCCCCTGTCTCTCTGCTGGCTCCTGTCTTTTATATCTCAAGAGATTGTCTCAAGACACAATCCAATCTTGTACGTTAAGTCCTGCCTCACTAACACAACAGCCGCCCATCCTCCCTCATTAACATCATGGAGGCAGGATTTACAACATACAGGAAAATCACACAATACTGGGAATCATGGCTCAGCCAATTGATACAGATATTTTTGGGGGGACATAATTCAATCCATGACACCTCATATGCATGTGAAAGCTAGACAATGAATAAGGAAGACTGAAGAAGAATTGATGCCTCTGAATGATGGTGCTGGTGAAGAATATTGAATATACCATGGACTGCCAGAAGAATGAACAAATCTGTCTTGGAAGAAGTACAGCAAGAATGCTCTTTAGAAGCAAGGAGGGTGAGACTTCACCTCACGTCCTTTAGACATGTTATCAGGAGGGACCAGTCTCTGGAGAAAGATATCATGCTTGGTAAAGTAGTCAGTTAGCAAAAAAGAGGAAGACCGTCAACAAGATGGACTGACGCAGTGGTTGCAACAGTGGGCTCAAGCATAACAATGATTGCGAGGACGGTGCCGGACTGGGCAGTTTCATTGTGTTGTACTTAGGGTAGCTACTAGTCAGAACCAATTTGACAGCAACTAACAACAACAACCATGTTCCCCGTCATCCTAAAGCAGCTGGCTTGATTGATAGATGGTGCTATTTCTCCCATAGCCAGGATTCACTGGTCCAGGAATCAAGGGGTGGAAATGGAAGTGGCACCACTCACTATAACCCACTCATAAAATTTTTGCTTCCTGTCCCTGTGACCCTATGCTCTGTGGGTCTAGAGGTCTTATTTCCAAACAGAGGAATGTTCCCACCTAGAGACACATCACTGATTCCAGTGAAGTAAAGGAGGGCCTCTATTGTCCAAAAGCTAACAGCCCACTTCTCTTTTTCCTCGCCTCATGGAGACCTTGAATCTGTTTCTGCAGTCTGCTAGTAAGAGGCATCGGCTTTGGAGGAGGATATGTATTTCTCCACAGCAGCTCTCCTTCTGTTGAATATGTCACTCTGGTAGGAATGACACAAACAGAGGAACCAGAAACACTAGTGAAGGGCTTTCTGTCACCACCCCTACACACACATTACTTAATGAAACTTTTCTTGTGTGGAGACCACTTAGTCTCCTTCTCTTTGCAGCCAACCATGGTTGGGGTAGGAGAGAGCATTGCAACCCTTGTTTGCTGAGGAACACCACACCACGCTGAGCCTCTTCTCCAGGAACAGCAGACCTCCGGACCTCAAGGTTGTGCTCCTGATCTACAGAAGCCCAGCTGTGGGGCAGAGGCCACGCTGACCTAGGTCTAAACACTTGAAACTAACAGATATAAACCAGGCTTAGCAGAATTTGGCTCTCAGTGGAAACATCCACTTTCCTCTATTGGCATACACTGGAAAGGAAGAAAAGATCTCTGTGCTCTCTTTTAGGGGAGGGCCTTCAATCTAGCTTTCATTTCCTCCTTACGCATGTGAGCTAAATACTACTAATAGTAACTACGAGTAACAAAGGGCTATTATGCACCAGGTAGACAGACAGGTATAACCACAGTGTCAGACTGGTAGAAAAGCAATGCAATCGCATGTGGATAAATGTAAATTTGTAGAGTGGTGCTGATGCAAACATGGAAACTGAGGGACATCAAAGCAAGATAGGTAATCTGTCTGATGTCCTGAGTAGCTTCATCCTCTTTGCTGGACTTTTCAGGAAGACAGGACTTATCATACTTAAGCTTCAATTCAAAATATACTGAAGGAGACTGTGTTGGCATCTCCTGTCCGGAGGGGAGATGGGAGGGTAGAGAGGGTTAGAAACTGGCAAAACGGTCACGAAAGGAGAGACTGGAAGGAGGAAGCGGGCTGACTCATTAGGGGGAGAGTAAATGGGAGTATGTAGTAAGGTGTATATAAGTTTATATGTGACAGACTGACTTGATTTGTAAACTTTCACTTAAAGCACAATAAAAATTATAAAAAAAAATATATACTTGAGGGATTTTTCTATCAACCACAAAACATTATGCTTAAATGTTATAAGCAAAACTTGCCTGGATTATAAATATATAAAGTATATCCTAACATAAAACAAGGCAACATCATTTTTATTAACGATGATGGTAATTCACGTCATTCTTGTGCGACAGTGAAGGAGTTGACAGTATGATGAACGTAAACTCTAAGAAACTTGAGAAAGGCAATGCCTGCCATCAAATCTTTACTCCTATAAAAATGAAACTAAAGAAAGGGACTGAGGGGAGGTAGTATCTACTTATATAGCTGTCCTGTTGGGCAAAAACTTATGAAATTGATCATAAAAAATGAACAGGTATATATTTTGCATGAAAACACTGGAGCAAATTTCAAAACAGAGAAAACCAGAGGTAAAGCTCTCTAAATCCCAGCCGCTGCGGTGCTGACATACTCAGCAGCACCTCTCACTGGCCTGCCCGACCCTGTCTTAGTAATAGTTAGGAGGTAGTTGTACCAGAAGTCTGAGATATCACTGGAAGGCTATTTCAGCAACTTGGTCAACAGGATATAAGCAGTTATTCATTTCAAAACTGAATGGCCCAGATTTTAGGAACTTTCTGTCCCAGGTCTCCAAAGTAGTTTGCAAGAGAACAATAAAATCACAAAGCTGGGACAGGAGGTCATGAGGCAGGACAGGGCCAAGGCTGGAAAAGTAAGGAACGAAACATCCAACATGACCGATGCCTCTCCCCGCTTTGTCTCTCAGTGGGGAACCGCGGCACCAGGTGATGGTGGTGAACTTGGATGTACCCGGCCTCCTCCCCAATAGTATAACAACCCAGAAATGACTATATTACGTTTTCTTTCTACATCAACTTCATGGGCGTATTTCCACAGGGAACAACTGGGGCCTTTCTTCTCTTAGTACATCCTGACAGCTTAGGTCACGATGAAAGCATTTCTTCACATCCCAGGGACTAAGGATGTGCTGCTCCCAACAATATAGATAACAAAATGTATCATCATTTATAAAAGCTGCTAAACTTGGCAAAGCGACAGTCAATTCTTTTGTTTGACTCAAATTTAGAAATTGGAAACAAATAAGCCTCTTAAGAAGGCTGAAGTGGATGGAAACGGTTCTCGGGTGGTCCTAACTGAACAGGCACATGCAGACTGACTCTGCAGCAGGGAAGCCCTGTGAGTTTCCAGCTGCCTGCGACGGGCCGGAGCTCTCCTTCCAACGCCTGCACTTACAGTCCCGACTGCTGGTCGACGTGTGCTCCTCTCTGCGCGAGAATCGGAATCGCTGCGTGGTGCTTGTTCATAACAGCGACGGTGATGACAGGCCGGTCTTCACTATCACTGCAGTTAGGATCTGCTCCCTGCAACATACGGAAGAGGAAAAGCTCGCCACAAAACCTTGCTCTCAACAGCAGCCAATCACCATCCTATTAAGTGTAAAAACCAGTGTGTTGCGCTTAATAGTTAAAGTTCTTACGGAACTAAACCGCTTTTAGATCAAAGGAGAAGAGAAACAGAAACCCTAAGTTGTTGTTAGTTGCTGTGAGTCAACTCCGTGGCTTTATCCATAAAAGAACAAAACACTGCCCATTCCTGCACCATCTTCATGATCCTTGGTATGCTCACGTCTATTGTTGTGGCTACTATGTCAATCCATCTCACTGAGTGAAACACTTAGACTCAGCCTATGATGGAGAGAGCTGCCAAATCACCCAGGCAATAAAGCTGCTTCCCACATCAGGAGGCAGAGACACCCCTGACAACCTTGCTTCTTTAGGAACACCAGGCCAAAGGTCACATGAGGTCACATGAGTCGCAGACAAGAAATTATATCCATTTTCATACATGCTGGAAACCCTGGTGGTGTAGTGGTTAAGAGCTAAAGCTGCTAACCAAAAGGTTGGCGGTTCAAATCCACCAAGCGCTCCTTGGAACCCTATGGGGCAGTTCTATTCTCTCCTATAGGGTCACTATGAGTCGGAATCCACTCTATAGCAATCGGTTTTTTTGCTTTTGGTTTTATACATGTTACTTGGGCCCACTTTTCTGCCTATTTTCTTTGCTATAAAAACTAGTAACAGGTAAGAATACAAGGCTCTTTCTTTTGGTTACACTTACTTCATCAAGCAGCTGTTCAATAACAGAGACTCTTCCTCCCCCTGCAGGTCCGACTTCCTTCAGCAAGTGTCTGTTTTCAGGCTGGAGAATTACAGAATGTGGTCATTTCCATGGTCTCAAAATCGTTCACAGTCAAGTCTCACTTGCAGAGGGCCGGCCCACTAGGCAAATGTTTCCTCTCCAAGGATACGGCCACATTCTCAGTTGTCTTCTGAGCCACAGGGACAGGCAAGCATGAGTGTGAGTATGAATGTGCGTATGCATGTGTGTGGTCTTCAACATCCAGCAGCAACCTTAGAGTCCCTGGGTGATGCAAACAGTTAATGTGCTGAGCTGCTAACTGCAAGGTGGGAGCCTACCCAGAGGTGCCTTGGAAGAAAGGCCTGGCAATCTACTTCCAAAAAATCTGCCACTGAAAATCCTATGAAGCATAGCTCTACTGTGACACACGTGGGATCGCCACAAGCCAAAGTCAACTCTCCTGCACTTGGTAACTGGTAATGTAGCTCTGGCTGATCTCTGCAGCCCTGACTTGGGGAAGAACACCACACTGATGTTGTTTTAAGTTATTAAAGACAGGGATGCGGTGAGAATCCCCACACTAGTTCTATTATGAATATTTCCAGGCAAAGCTACCAGGTGAATCCTGAAACACTCTGTAGAGTGCTCAGTATCAGCCTGAATATGACAGCTCAGAAAATGTGCTCACCCAAGGAGGGAACCAATAAAGTTGACCTCTTGTTTAGAAGGAAAGCTCACATTTATCATTAGAGACCTAAAGAATTTATTATCATTTACATTTTCAAAATGCTATAAAATTATTTTGATAATTCTACATTAAATCTAAATTCATGTTTATATATAAAGACTTTCTAAGTGCTGGTTGCTGAAAGACTGAAGGAAGCAATCAGGAAAGCTAGAGCCATTAGTTTTAGTTATGTTCCTGCCACTGGATTCCAGCGTTAAGTGTAGGGTGGTCAGGGGACCACCACTGCCTTGTTTCTGAAGTAGAAATAATACCTACCCGCCCCCCGCCCCGGCTCCCTGGGAAGCCATGTGGATGAGGGTGTCAGTCAAGGACTCTAAGCCTGTTGGAAGACGGTGCCAGGGCCAGGCTGTGGCCTCCCTGCTCTAGGGCGGGGTGCCTCAGAACAAGGTACTTTAATCATTAATCCACAGACAGTGTTGTAAGGGGCCCCTATTTATGCTGAATTTCATTCTCTAGGGGGAAATGTACTACCGTACACCAGAATGTCAACCTCGTGAGTTCTGAGACCTTTGTCTCTTTAGTTAATGTTTGTTTGTTTGAAATGGAGAGAAGAAACGAATTTCTTGAGCACTGTGGTGGTTGTCTTTGTTTACGCCCAATATAAGAACCCTATTTGGAAAGGGTTCCACCTTTTGGAAAGTGCCCACATTACTTTTCCAGGCTGTCTTGTAGCTATGGCCTCTAGATATGTGACCTATGTCTGGGTTCTCAGTAGACTTTGAATAACGTTTTATTTTTAAAATATAGATCATGCCTGGTATATATTTCCTCAAAATGATCACTGAATGACTGAATTAATGTTTTAGCTTTTGATACTTATGGCAAAATGCAAATGAGACAACAAAGGCACACAACAATGGAGGGATTCAGGTCACATACAGAGTAAGAGGGTAGAGGCTCTAAAATTGTAAATTGTTATTAAGTTCATGGAACTCCATATACCTCTTAGGGTCGTAACAATATTTCAAACTAGAGGAAGGTAGAGAGTGCTAGGAATCACAAGCAATAAAAGTTAAAACAGCAAAAAGGAAAATAAATAAATGGGCCCTCAGAAAAATTAAAAACTTGTTCATCAAAAGACTTTAACAAAAAAACTGAACAGACAAGCTACTGACTGGGAGAATATCTTCAAAAACCATATATCTGATAAAATCTAATAACAAAAATATAAATACAACTTCAACAACTTAACAACAAAAAGACAAATAACCCAATCATAAATGGCCAAAGGACTTGAACAGACATTTCACCAAAGAGGACATTCAAATGGCCAGCAGACATATGAAAAGATGCTCAGTGTCATTAGCCTTCAGAGAGATGCAAATCAAAACCGCAATGAGATTCCATTTCAGTCCCAATAGGACGGTTAGGATTAAAAGTAATAATAATAATAAATGTTGGGGAGGATGTGGGGAAATTGGAACACTTATCGATTACTGATGGGAATGTAAAATGATACAGCCATTTTGGAAAACACTGTGGCAGTTCCTCAAAAAACTAAAAATAGAATTACCATATGACCCAACAATTCTACTCCTGGGTGTTCACCCAACAGACTTGAAAGCAGAGACTCAAAAAGAGACTTGTACATCAATGCTCACTGCGGCACTATTCACAATAGCCAAAAGGTGGCAACAATCTAAATGCCCATCAGCAGATGAATGGCTAAACGAAATGTGGTACTACATACAATGAAATACTACTCAGCCAGCAGGAGAAACGAAGTCTTGATACATGCTACAGTATGGACGGAGCTTGAAGACATTTTGCTGAGTCAAAGAAGTCAATTATAAAAAGGACGAATATTGTATGACCTCGCTTACATAAAAAGACAAGAAAAGGCAAATGTATAGAGACCAAAGTTTATCAGTGGTTACCAGGAGTGGGAGGGAGGGGGAAAAGCGGGGTTATTGGTGATGGAAAAATTGCATTGATTAAGGGTAGGGTTGCACAGCCAATTATTGTAACTGCTGTCAACAAGTTGTATACCTGTAAAAAGTTCAGTTGCCAAAAGTTGTGTGATAGATACATTTACAATGATAAAAAAAAAAAAAAAAAAGAGTAGCTGTTTAGGCTGCTTATGTACAATCAAACACCTCATGGGATTTGGTTCTTTGATTTGGATGTTTAGGGTCCTGGTTTCACGGGACATCCCAGTTAATTGGCCTAATATTGTGTTTAGTGTTCTGTTCTACCTCCTAGTTCTCATTGTGAAGTGCCTGGGGTCTTAAAAGCTTGCAAGCAGCCATCCAATGCACAACAATTGGTCTCTATTCACCTGGAACAACAGAGGAAGAAAAGATACTCAGGGATAGGAGGAGGATATGGAATGTGGGGCTAATTGCCTCCATGAACAACTGCCTCCTTCGTCATGAGTTCAGAAGAACTGGATGGTGCCCAGCTACCATTTCTGAACATTTTGATCAAAGGTTCCATAGAAAAATCCTGATCAGTAGGGGGGAAATGCAGAATAGAATTTCAAATTCTCATGGACTCTCAGAGCTGAGGAGGGTGGATGAAACCCTGAAACTATTGCCCCAAGATAATCTTTAAACTGTAAACCAAAAATATCCCCTGAAGTCATCTTAAAACTGAACAATGGTTTAGCTTAACTAGTAAAACAGGTCTGCCTTGAGCATTGTGCTCTTTTAAGAACTATCTATATGGAATCAAATTGAGGACAGCAACTCAAAAGATTAGATAGGAACTTTAGGGGGCAGTGAAGTCAAGGTTCATGAGAGGGGAATAACTCAGAGAAGGAGAGTGAGAAGGGTTATACAACTGGAAGAATGTAGTCAATGCCATTAAACTGTACCTGTAGAAACCGTTGAACTGGTGTATGTTTTGCTGTGTATATTCTCAATAACAACAAAATAATTAAAATTTATAGAAAAAAACTTAAGATAATTCTAAGGTCTTCAACCCAAATTCACTGGTGTTTATCGCATGCAAAGTATGTGGTGGGAAAAAACAAGATGAAGAACAGATTCCTTGCCTTCAGAGAAATCATGATGCAAGTCAGAAGGCTGATATGCACACCACTAAGGAAGCTTTAGGCACAGTGATTAAAATGCTCGGCTGCTAACCAAAAAGTCAGCAGTTCAAACCCACCAGCTGCTCCATGGGAGAAAGATGTGGCAAACTGCTTCCATAAAGATTTACAGCCTTGGAAACCTGCAGCAGTTCTACTCTGTCCTATAGGGTTGCCATCAGTTGGAGTAGACTTCACAGAAGTGGGTTTGGTTTTAAGGAAGCTGAAGGTGGAGGAAAAGAACTGACATGGTACCCCATCTTCATCTCAGGCTAGGAGACAAGGCTTTGGGGCTTGTTCCTAATTGCATCTGTTTGTCATACTGCAGCCAAAAAGAACTAACTAGAAAGTGAGGTGGTGAACTAGACAAGGACATCCACGATTTCTTTCTCCAAAGCTCCGACTGAAATTGTTCATATATTTTTAAAAAGAAAACTCTAACAGCTTGGGACACTCTGAAAGTGTAACATCAGTGGACCAGAAATTTTGAAGAATCTCAAGAATATTGAAAGTAAATGAAATCTGACTGATATGGAAATCAAAGAAAAACCAGCTGAAGACACCAGAGTTAGGAGTGTTTTCTGGAGAAGCTCAAAGTTAATCAACAAGGAAGGCAGTGGTTAGATACAAGCTGAACACATGAATGCATTATTAAAGGGCTTTATTGTGAATGGCCCTGGTGGCACAGTGGTTAAGAACTACAGCTAGCAGTTCAAATCCACCAGCTGCTCCCTGGAAACCCTACGGGGCAGTTCTGCTCTGTCCTATAGAAAAAAGTTTTATAGGGTCACTATAAATTGGAATTGACTTGACGGCAATGGGTTTATTGTGAATAATAAGATAGCTGTTGACCTCTCCTTCTCGCCAATGCAAAAAGGGCAGGAAACTCTTGCTCCTTCCTTAAATCCTGATAACTATTTTTCAGAAAGTATGTGGTTTGCATGACAAAGGTTTCTATTGGGAGCACTGAGGATGAAAAAGGAAGGAAGGCAAAGCCAGACTGCCATAACAGACACAGGGGAGAGTGTGGAGGGAAAAGATAGAAGGACAGCTCCACCCAGGAATGAAATACACTAGAGCATTTCACACCACCAGTGCCACTACCACCTCCAGAGTGACAATTTAGGGTACCCCATGGCTTTCTCCACGCTCCCTGCCCACATATCCTCCAGGGAAGTCTGCCCAACAGCATGCCAGGTCCACCCACACAGGCCACATGCCCATCTGGACACCCATGCCAGGCACCTGTACTACTCAGACTATTCCTTCATTTGTCAACATGATCAGACAACCAAGGACCATTGCATATTTGAGGCAAACCAAAAACATAAAAAAGAAGGAACAAAATGAGCAGAGAGAAATGACCCCAGAGGAAACAGAAGTAATTCAAGAATTCTCGAGCTATCTGGGAGGATTCTGCCCACATAAAATAAAAATACACTGTTATTCAAAAAAAAAAGGAAAAACAGAAAATAAGACAGTATTTTTCCATTTAAAAAAAAAAAAGTGAAAATAAAACAAATAGACCCGCTGAAGAAGACAGCTACAAGTACACATACTCTAAGCTGTTCTTTCTTCTCTTGAAATTTTTTGGCCTTGAAGTTCTTTGTCCTCTTGGCTTTTTCAGTGGTATCTGAGGGACTCTGGCTGTAGTCACTCACTGAAATGACAAAAAGTTGAAGTCCAAAGTGATGCTGCCTCCCACTGCCCATAGATAAAGAACTACTCTGCTTTAATGCCACTCAAGGAGACTTTGAGATATTTCTATTTAATTAAAACTGGTCGGAAGGACTCCTGGAGCTATTTCCCTCAGTCCAGGAACTAGAGGAAAGGTGAGAGTAGAAGGGATTGACATTTTCAGGCCCAAAAGAGTACCCCCAAGTGAATCTGCCCAGGTCCTGTGACAGACTTGAAAGTCTTGCCCCAACTTCAGGGAAGCCAGAGGAATAAAATGGCTGGAACATAAAAATGTGTGGTTGGGCTAGCAAACTTTAAGTGATTCTCTATTGTCCTTGCAAGTCCATCAATTGTTTAAAAATCCCCAGAGGGGAACAACTCACCCGAGCTGGATCTGCTGCTGAACAGCCCATTACCACCCTCGGTGACACTGCTCAGAAAGTGGTCACTGAAATCCACCACCTTGTTGAAGTCAAGGTTCTGGCCAATGACAAAATTCAAGCACCACAAGTGATGGAGAGGCTGCTGTGTCTCAACAGAAAGAATTCTCTCCCTGTCCACCTGTTCCTCTTTTGTCAATGACATATCTATCTACCCAGTCAAGCCTGAAACCCCAACACCCTTCCTGACATCCTTCTCACCTCACCATGACATTTTGTCCGTTTTGCCTTTTAAACAGCACTTCAGTCCGGCCTCTTCTCTAAGTCACTACGGTTGCAGCCCCTCGTCTCACGTGAGGACCACTCCAACAGCCTTCCAACAAGTTTCTGCCAGCCCACCTTCCATCTGGCTGCCCTGTCACCTTTGTACAATTTTTAACCAACTGTAGCCCTCCCCTGCTTAAAACTCTTCAATGTCTTGGAATTAGGGTAGCAGGATGGGGTGTCTCCAGGCTGCAGAGTTTGAATCCTGGTTCTGTCACCTTCTTGACCTCAGAAGAAAAAATTTGCTTAATTTCTCTGAGCCTTGGTTTCCTCACCTGCAGAATGGAAATATTACGACCTATCTCAGAGGGATGCTGTGAAAGTGAAATGAAAGAAAATAAAAATAGGTGCTATGAAATGAGCCCAACTTGGAATTCTGTACCCACCTGGACTGGTTCCCCAGCTGGCATCCTGCCCCACCCCATGCAGCTGTCCTCCTGCCATGGGAAAGCTTCTGCTATTCCCCAGACACTAAAACACGCATCTAAGAAAGAAGACATTCAACCTGGGGACAATTCCTCCCCGTCTGCTTGATAGACAGTGTGTCATAGATGCTGTCGGTACCCCACCCAGTCCCCCCTTCCAGTCAGGATATCCAACCCAGGTGCTAACTGCTCATGGCTGACCATCTTCTCCAGGGACCTGCCCTCAGTAGATGTGTGCTGCCTTGCTCTAGAGGTTATGGCCCTTCCTCCTCTTGCCTCATGCACAGACAACTTCGTGGAGTTACTTGTGCTCCAGAGCTCCCCATGGATGTGGCTAAAGCTAGGCTGCTCAAGATACAGCCTCACACACATTCCCCACTTTGTCCTGCTTCCCTCCCTCCCTCCCTTAACCTGAGAGCATCTCCGTGGCCCAGGTTCTGCTCTAAACATAGCATTTAGTGCTTGAATGGGCTTCAAAGCACTTTCATGTCCATTATCCCATTTGATACTCCCATCTCTTTTCTGAGTTAGACAGGGCCCTGTATCTATTCTAATTTCATAGACACTTTTACAACCCTACAGAGCACATAGCCAGGGCCTAATAAGTGTTTGCTCCCCTCCTTTTCCTTGACTTCTTTACCCATCTTAACAACCCATTAATTATTCTTTTGCATATTCTGACTTCTTGTCCAATAAAACTAAAGCTGCAGACATCAATCACACACTTACAAGCCCTGTGGCAATGCTCCAGCCACCAAATAAGAGAGCAGATCAAGAGAGACGTGGCCACAAAGTTTGATTTATTTTATATAAGGCAAATAGGCCAAAGCCCATATCAACAAACATTTTATCAGTCTTTCCCCAAATCAATTGTATCACAGACATGCCGTCAGACTTCAGTGAGTACTAATAAGCCTGAGAACTACAGGACCAATACGGTGAGTGATAATTCCAGTTCTTGATGTATTTTTACATGCCTAAAAGCTGCCTTCTTTGATACTTCACTATATTACTTATTCAATTTATGAAATGCCTTGCCTATAGTTTTTTATAGTCAAGTTTCAGAATAACCAAAACTTCTTTCTTTGGATTAGACATCATTTCTATAAACTGTAAGCCACAATTTACTAGTTCAGTTAATTCTCAAATGAATAATTTCTGAGGATTTTACTTACCTTGCTTGAGACTTTAATATAATTCAGCCTGATGCTAACCTCACAACCATCTTCATGGACAGTAGCAGAGATAAGCTTTTAAAAAAGAATTAAAAAGAATTCACAACCATGAGTGTGGGACTCATCAACTTGAGCAACAATCTAGAAAATCTGAGGTGTTAAGTGCTAATTAAATATTTAATTAACACGAAAGAGGGCAGGAGAGAGGACAGAGAAACAAAAACTAGACGAAATAAATAGAAAAGAAATACCATAATGGCAGACTCCAATCCAGCCATATCAATAATTCTATTAATTATAAATAAACTAAATACTCCAACAAAAGAGTAGAGATTGTCAAATTAGATTAGAAAGCAAGACCCACATTTACGCTTTCTATAAGAGATACATTTTAAGTTTTAATCATAAGTGGGTATGGGAGGGAGACCTTGGCAATTAGGGGACAAGTATCACAGTTGAACAGCTTTTTCTACGAGTAGTGGTAAGAATTTAGATTAAACCAGAAGTTAGTAAATGTTTTTGGTAAAGGGACAGATAGCAATGTTTTAGGTTTTGTGGGCCATATGGTCTCTGTTACTAATACTCAACTTTGCTATTTAGCACAAAAGCAGACACAGACAATAAGTAAATGATTGGGTGTAGCTGTGATCCAATAAAACTTTATTTACGGAACTGGTCAGCAGGCTAGATTTGCCCTGCAGGCCATAGTTTACAGACTCCTGGATTAGACCAAAGAGTTTATAAATCATCAAAATAGATTATCAAAGAAAATTGAGCAATACTTGACAAAAAATAGTTCCATGTTGGCCTATTTGGTGGCAGAGGAGTGGACAGGCAGATTTGAAAAGGTTCCTACTAGTCTCATGACAAACAGAGGAAAGGCTTCTCTCACAAAGCTTGTCTCTTTACAGTGATAGTGTAGTTCCAGAGAAAGGGCATGGGGTTTAGGGTCCGACAGACCTGGCTTCAAGTCCTGAATTCCCCCAAAACCCAGCAGTGCAGTCTTGGGCAAGTCATCAAACCTCTCTGAGCCTCAGTTTTCCTGTGTGTCAAATAAGGCTTGTTCTGATGATCTACTGCAGTGTAAAAAAACACTCCAAACTTAGTGGCATTAAAGAACACCCATTTTATTATGCTCATGGATTCAGATAGGGCAGAAGCCTCACATATCTGAGGCTTCAGCTGGAAAGACACAAGTGGTGAGGGGGTGGCTCGATGTTCAGGGCTGGAATTATCTTGTCTCATCATTTTATGCCTGACACCTGAGCTGGAATGAAGACTGGGTTCAGCTGGGGCAGCATACTGGTGCACCCACATGTAGCCACTCCGTGTGGCTTGGGCCTCTCACAGCAGGGTGGCTGGGTTCCAAGATGGAGCTTCTCAAGAGGGAGCATCTGGAGATGAGTGTACCAGCAGGACGAAGATGCTTGGCCTTATAGGACCCAGCCTTGGAAGCCACACAGCATCACTTCTGCCATAATTTATTAGTTAGAATGGTCACGGCCCACCCAGATTCAAGGGAAGGACATAGATTCAACCTTTTGAAGGCAAGACTGTCAAAGAATTTGTGGCCATTTTTTAAACTGCCACAAAGATAATACTCCTACCTTGTAGGTTTGTTATGAGGGCGAGATGATGAATACTATATAGATACTGAGTACACTGTTAAACGGTAATCATGATGATTATTATTGCTGTTAACAGAGTATATGATTTAAGTGCACAATTTGGCTGGACTAAGCTCTTCCAGGCCTTTTAGCTCTGACCATCAGAATTTCCATAACATATGCCCTCTAAGCATGAGGTGTTCAGAATCTTACTGTCTCAGGTCAAGTGCTCCAGAAGCAGACCCTGAGACAACGCTCACAATGACAAGGGGGGACTAGTAAGAAAGCGTGGAAAGCAGTGCAGATAAGACAAAGAAGCAAGCAAGGGTGCAATTTCAGGCAAAGCCCCGGGGGTTGGGGGACGCTTCAGCCTGATCCCACAGAAGCGCTCTAGACTCAGAGTTTCCCACCTTTCCCATCCTGGGTTCTGCAATTAAGGTCCGGAATTCAGGGTTGTTCTGAGCATAAGACCTGAGATGAGCAGAGATATGATCCAACTGTTTTCTCCAATATCCTAAAGGAAGAAGAGACACCCAAACTCAGCCACGTGGATGATTCTTCTGCAGCTGAGAAAGAAAACGATCGCATGGAGCGTACATTCTCAGAGAGGTTATTTTCCACCGCCAAGCTTTGTGATTGTTTTACTTCTTGAACCTCAACTATGTACTGGGTCAAGTTCCATTGTTGCTATCAGGTTCATTTTATACATAACTAATCACAGAATGGAGTCCCTGGGGGGTGCAAACGGTTACTCACTTGACTACTAGCCAAAAGGTTGGTGGTTCGAACCCACCTAAAGCCACCTCAGAAAACAGGCCTGGTGATCTGCTTCTCAAAAGTCACAGCGTTGAAAACCTGCACAATTCTACTCTGCACACACAGGGTCACCATGAGTTGGAACTAACTCGACAGCAACTAACATTAACACTAATCACAGAATATCATAGATTCTCAAAAGGACATATTTTGATTGCCCCACATGGAGTCTTTTTTTTTTTTAAATGAACCATATTGAGATATAACTTACATAATAAAATGCACCTATTTTAAATGCAGAGTTTGAGGTTTGGCAAATGTATGCACCTATGTAAGTACCATCCCAATCGACATACAGAACATTTCCATCACTCAGAAAGTTCCCTTGTGCTCCCATGAAGTCCACAAACACCAAAACCAAACCTGTTGCCGTCGAGTCGATTCCAACTCATACATAGACCTATAGTACAGAGTAGAACTGCTCCATAGGGTTTCCAAGGAGCAGCTGGTGGATTTGAACTGCTGACCTTTTGGTTAGCAGCTGAGCTCTTAACCATTGTGTCACCAGGGCTTCATGAAATCCACACAGGACTTTAAACACATCTGAATTAGTTGCTAACCATTTAAAGCTTGGAGTCCTCTGGTGACGGAAACGGTTAAGCGCTCAACTACTAGATGAAAGGTTGGCAGTTTGAACAAACCCAGAGGTACCTTGGAAGACAGGCCTGATGAACTGCTTCCGAAAGGTCACAGCCTTGAAAACCCTACAGAACAGTTCTACTCTGTACACACGGCGTCACCATGAGTCAGAATGGATTTAATGACAACTAACAACAACATTTAAAGCTCGTAAGATTTTACATGAAAGTCTGGATTTCTGGTTTCTTATGTACAACTGGAAGATGTGGCCTGCCTGGCTGCACAGGCTTGGCTGAGCTGGAGGAAGAGCTGACCTCTTTGGGCAGGGCATAGCCCTCACCCACAGCCCCTGTAAGTAAAGCTTTCCGCCTTTACTTGCCTGCTCTGCCCAGTGGCCATGAGTCTGAAAATCCATATCAAATCATTTTTCCAATGAGCACAGTCTCAGCACATACCTGAGAGCAATTGGGTAGCTTTTTTAAGGTCACTTGGCATGATTTAGTGGAAAGAGCATATGAATTGGAGTTCAAACAGAACCACATTTAATCTACCATTTATTAGTTTAGTGAACTTGAGCCAGACATTTAATCTCCCTAAGCCTCATTTCCCTTACCTATAAAATAGGACTAAGACCTCCTACCTAATGTGTTGTTATGAGATTAAATAAAAGAGCCTGAGTGTCTTAGTTTGGGTTCCCCTGAGTGCAGAGCCTGAGAGAAAGACTTACAACAGGTGACTTATTTGGACGGTGATCCTGGGAAGCACAAGAGGTGGAGTAGAGACAGTGAGACAGGGAAGGGAGCAAAGTCACTGAGGAATATGTTAAACTAGTTACTACTGTGGACAGCTGGGGCTCAGTAAAAACCAATACATAAAAATCAATTATATGTCTATATACTGCCAGTGAACAATCTGAATAATGAAATTAAGAAAACAATTCCATTTATGACACTCAACTACCATCAAGTTGATTCTGATTTACAGTGACCCTACAGGACAGAACAGAACTGCCCCGTAGGGTTTCCAAGAAGGGGCTGGTGAATTTGAACTGCCGACCTTTTGGTTAGCAGCTGAACACTTAACTACTATGCCACCAGGGCTCCCCATTTATGACAGCATCAAAAAAAAAAACATAAAAAACAAAAAACTTAGGAATAAATTTAACAAAAGAAAATTGAGAAGTACAAAATTATGGAAAGAAATTGAAGAAGATCTAAATAAATGAAAAGACACCCCATTTTCAAGATTGTTTTAGCTATTCTGGGTTCCCTGCATTTCTATATGAATTTTAGGACCAACTTGTCAATTTCTACAAAGAAGCCAGCTGGGATTATGATATTGAATTTGTAGATAAATTTGGGGAATACTGCCCTCTTAGTAATATTAAGCCACTGAACCACTGCTGCCCTCAATGAGAATGGCTGCAGGACTCCGTCATGCAGAGTGAGCAGAAAGTCAAGCCTGCCCACAGCTCCAGTAAGGAACAAGGAAAGGTTATCCCACAGGGTCAGTGGAAACAGTTGCATTGCAAGTTGTGCTTGTTCAATGCACCAGGTAATAAATAAATGAAAGAGAATGTGGGGAGACAAAATGGGCAAGTTCCTGCTGTGTCAGCCATTTGAGGATTCTTCCAGAATGCCCCCAGTAAGTACTGCTCATGTACCATGTCATGTGACCACCCCCAACTGAAAGGGAAGCCAGAAAACGTGGTTTTAGTATGCACAGAGCCATCCCAAAATGAACAGAGGGCTCTGTTTGTAAGGAGCAGGTGTGAAAGGACACTGGGCAGCAAACAGCAATCTCCCCCACAGATCACGTCTATTCTGCTTACAGGGTCTATTGCCCATGGTAGATCTTAGTAATGCGCTAACTGGAAACAGGAAGAAATGGGATGTACATACCATTGCTCCTTAGTGTACCTTGGAAGCATCTTTTAAACACCTGCTTTCAATTACAAAGTCCCTCCAAACTTGCCCTCTAAAAAGACAAAACATGCTGGCTTGTCAGAGATTGACTGTGGCTTCATCACTGCGCCCACCCCTCCTGACTTTACATCCATCCTTCCCCTCTAAGAGTCTGAATCTGCATCTCCATTTCTTGAGTCTGTTGCAACAAGAGTGAGAAGTGCCCTCAAGACCACATAATGCCACAGCTATAAAAATAATTCAGTTGCATTTCTGAAACAGCAATTTTTATAGGAACAGTATCTCACTGATATTTGGGTCAGCGTGCTATTTGGGGGCATCCATTGTGTTACTGCTCATTTCAGAAGGTTTTTGTAGAAGCTGACAGGCTGATTTGAAAATTTATATGGAAAGATAAAGGGCCTAGAAACAGCCAAAACAACTTTGAAAAAGGAGAACAGAACTTACACTACCTGATTTCAAGACCTATTAGAAAGCTACAATAATTAAGCAATGTAGTATTGGTGTAAAAGTAGACAAAGAGATCAATGGAACAGAACGGAGTCCAAAAATTAACCCACACGTACATGGTCAACTGATTTTTGACAAAGGTGCCAATGCAGCTCAATGGGGGAAAGAATAACATTTTCAACAGATGATACTGGAACAATGAAATAGCCAAATGCAGAAAACTGAACCTCGACCATTACCCCAAGCCATATACAAAATTAACTTGAAATAGATCACAGACTAAATGTAAGAGTTAAAATATAGAACTTCCAGAAGAAAACAAAGCATAAAATCGTAGTGACCTTAGATTTGGCATAGATTTCTTAACCATGTCACACAACACGCAAAGTACGAAAAAAAAAAAATTAATAAGTTGGAATTTATTCAAATAAAAAGGCTTTTGTCTTCAAAATATATTGAGCTAATAGCCCTGCTGGTTCTGACTGGGCGCCTGGCGGTGCCCATCTGGTCATTCCCAGCCACAGAAGGGCAAGTTTCTGACTCTGCTCGGGGGCAAGTTGAACACTTTGGCACTTGTACGTTTGAGACAGAGGAAAGGGACAACGGTGCAGTAAGAGATAATAGCATGGGCCGTACACGACGAAACTGCTGAATCGGTGTACGCTCTGCTGTGTATATTCTCAACAAAACCAAATTATTAAAAAAAAAGAGACACAGCAGATGGCAATAATGACAACAGACTCACGACATTTCTACCGTAATACAAGCAGGCAGTATGCACTGTGTGATTTATGAGGTACAAAACAGGGCTGTGGGCTAAGATGTCACCGCGCTGGAAGCTTTAAGAAGAGCTATTATTCGAACACAGAATTACTTGGAAAAAAGACCAATAAAATAAAGACACTTTTCATACACACACAAAAAAACTCAAAGGAAGAAGAAAGTGAAGAAGTCATTTTGTTTTGTTTTGAGAAAAAGAATGAGCTCCCTCCTGATCCCAAGAAATTGAGTTTTTCCCATCACCTCTTCCCGGGCTGATGGCTGTGAGGATAGGTCTATGGTCACTCATCTTCGCCCGCCTTTGTTCTTGAGAAGTCAGCTCCAGTTCCTTCTTTGCTAGTAGCTTGCTGGATGGGTAGAACAGGCCAACTGTCTGTGTGCCGACATCCTTCTTAGTCCCAGCATCAGATCTAGGCACAAGAACACTCAGGGACTGCCAGGCAGAGCGGGGCTACAAGCAAGGCAGAAAACATAAAAAAATGGAATATAATTTAATGAATTCTCTAGTTTGCTCATAGAAAAGAATGCTAATCAGAAGTAGAATTATCTCCTAGAAAACTTCACATTGAACTAAAAAGGGATTTTCCAGCCCTTGCCTCATGTTCCTTACTTCTGTATTCACTAGAAACTTCCAATATGATCCATAAAGCCAGTCCCATTCCTGTGACGTTTATTATCTCAAATCCAGAAAATCACCTGATGTTCCCTGTCCTAAGTGAGGCCTGGAAGATATCAACCCTCTCAGCTCTACCCTTCAATGGAGCATAGACGCCACTCCCCATCCAGATTCACTCACTGGGCACCAACATTTTCTCTGAGATGCTCTCCTGCATCTGGACCTGGGGGCCTGGCAGGGATACCACGTAAGACTGTGTAGGTTGTGCACTGCACAAAGGAACCACATCTCAAGGGACATCATTCACATGGTGGACATCATATATTTTACATTTATTGGGACAATTTTCTGGTAGGTAAAAGAAAATGTCTAACAAATTAGTGTATTACGGTCAATTTCCAACAGATGGCGGTCAAGTGTCTAGAGGAAAGGGTACCTTTGTCTCATTAGCACAAAGGTGCATATGGGATAGCGGCAGTCCCTGAATCCATGAATCTTTCAACCTGGGCTGAGAAGACCATGTTGTTGTTGTTAGGTGCCGTCGAGTCAATTCCGGCTTATAGCAACGCTATAAGACAGCGTAGAACTGCTCCACAGGGTTTCAAGGAGCAGCTGGTGGATCTAAACTGCCCTTGAGTTCCCTAAAAATGTATGCAAATGTCTAAATTCATGAAGGGTAAGAATCAGGATCAGGGCAAAGCTGGTTCCTATAGGATAGAGGTCAGACACGCCTCTGCTTTCCAGCTTCTTCACCATTTCTGACACCAGCCATTCCCCCAAACACCACCATCTACTCTGAAGCGTTCGACGAATCACTGCAATGGCCACACAGAACTCACAGACCATACTCACAGTTATGTGATGTATTAAGAAAGTAACAGGCTACAACTTGGGATCAGTATCAACTTGGAAGTAAGAGGAAAAAGTTGGAATCAGGATCAGGAAGTACATGGGTAAGGTCTAGAAGGCTCCCCTGAAGTGAAGAGCACATCCCTCCTTTCTTCAGTGCAGGACAGCATTCTCAGCTGCTCTCAGCTGTGCAAGCAGGCCCCTTCAGCCGTGCACGCCGACCTTCTCAGCCACGTAAGCAAGCCCCCTTGGTCACGCAGGTCCTTTCTAGGCTGTGCAGGCCTCCTTGCCTCTGGCCGCCCTGCCAGAAGCTGCTAACTGGACCAGCTCATAGTCAGTGTAACAGCTGGCTCAGCTGCTTCTCTTCCAGCAGCAGCTCTCTGCCATTGCTGCCAGCTCTGCCATAGGGTCCCTTCTGGGCCTCTTGCTGTCTTCACAGTTATAGTCCTTGACCCATATTATAGCTCTTTTAGGAAGTTCTCCTCAAAGAAAACCCCGGGAAAAAACTGCTCCACTCCAGGCTCTTCTGGGTCTTGAAGTTGCCCCCTCGCCTCTAAAAACCTCTGTGGGCCCTCCCTCCTCTTCTCTTTATAAGCTTCATTGTAACTAGCCCACATGGCCCTCCGAGCAGGACCACAAACCGACCAATCCCCCTGGTGGACCGCCAAGTCGCTCCATCCTATGGGGTGGTTTTACACACCACCTTTTTGACTAGTAAACCAACCAATCCAGTTAAGGTGAGTAAAACAGACTAGTCACAGGGCAGGCTGTAGCATAAAACCAAATCCGCTGCTGTCAAGTCAGTTTCAAGTCACAGCATAGGGCCAGATGAAAGTATCAAACCATCGAGTTGTTTACAGTTTACCCTGAAATGGCAATTAACCTGGGAAATCCCCTGGTCAAAAATAACAAACCTTCTGGGGCTGAAAACTACCTGAGAGCCCCTACCCCAAGTTGCTTCTCCAAAGATCTAGGGTTTAGCTGTTTTTCCAAACCGAGGCAAAAGTCCACATAAAAGAACTCATTTCAGCACTGTGCATATGCACTCTCTCTGATAATTATCACCCTTCAAATTCTTAAAATGAAGTGATAAGGAGAACCCTGAAAAATCTTTATCTAGCTTAGAAAAATTCACAAAAATACTAAGGAAAAGCCAGTTACAGCTTAAGTGCTGAAAAAAACCTTGTGAGGTTTTCCTCAAACTACGCCCAGCTGTTACAAACGGCAAAGGCAATCTTACATACCTGGTGAAGTCTTTCTAAAATATAAAAGAGCATGAGGAAAAGTTCTCAGAATGCTACAAAATAAGTTCAAGAGAAGGGAAGCACATTCCGTCCCACGTGTTTTGAATCTACTTCTCCCGAGAGACATGCCCCTTGCTTTGCAAATACAGTTGGACCTCAATCGACTACAGATAAATGCATATCCAGATTTTTGATTTCTGAAGAAATCATTCAGGTGTTTAAAATCTAAACCAGCTGAGTTTATTTACACACTTCATTGAAAGTCCACGGGAAAGATGTCAAAGAAAAAAATTAGTAACAAAAGAAAAAAATCTTACTCTGATTTTAAGGGTTTTTTTCTAACCTAGGAACTTATAAATATCTGACCTAAAATTGATCTTGCCTGCAGCTTCGCTGGCCCAAAGATGCTAAATCAACTTCGCAGCCTGGTTATAACAAACACTATAACAAGGAAAATAACAAAACCATTACCTTTATGATTTAAAAGACAGGAGGCTTAATTTAAATTTCAAACGGTCTCATGGCTATAGGTGGGTGGGTTGCCAAATTTTTAGCAGCCAGCCCAGAGACCACCTAGTAACCTGGTAACAGCTGACCTCAGTAAAAAGGGGAGGGCAGGGTTCAATCAGTCATGTTAAGATTAGCCAGTGGTTATCTTCTATTCTTCTCCCTCCTCTTCTCTTCATAAACTTCATTAGAACTAGCCCACATGGAGCCATTTTTTTTTTTTATTGTTTTTAGATTCAGAATGGTCTCCTTATATGCATATAGAATAGCTACTTGGAATAACCCTTAAGTTTCAATTTCTTTGAGTTTTTTTGTTTGTTTGTTGTTTTAAACAATGGTCTAAGTGTTTTGGCTCTCTTTCCCAAGGAATCCCAAGGCCTGAGTTGATTCACAGAGTACACAAATTCAGGGTCACATTCTCTTCTAGGGCACTAGCTCTTACCATGGTGGAGGCCTCACCTTAGAAAAAGGGCAGAGTTCTCCAGTAGCTCGGGCCACGCTGTTTTCCAAGCTTAGTCTTGTCAAGGACTCCAAAGAAATGCCACAGGAGCCACAAAATCGAGCAGATGGGTAATTGCTAGCTCCACATTTAAGACAAACAGAATAGCAAGTGGAAATACCAGGCTAGAAGATAGGAAACATTTTCTATTTTTATGAATAATAATGATATTTTCCCATAGAATCATATTTTTCCCAAACCATATAAACTCTAGTCATAAATATAACATGCTCATACACTCTGACCCAGCAATTCCAACTTCTAGAATTTATTCTACATAGGGACAATACACAAAGAAGTATATTCAAGTCCATTCCCTGAAGCATCGTGCTATTGGAAGAAATAACTGGAAAAAACCTAAATGTCCAGAATATAGAACTGCCTAAGTCTATCATGGTGCATCCAGACAATGGAATATTATAAAGCCACTGAAAACAATGAGATTTTTAACAAGATATATTGCTAGGTGAAAATAACTGGATCAGTGTTCATATTAAGCTACCAGTTTACTCATAAATGCACGGATTATCTGAAGGACCACCACAAAAACTGGGTCACAGTGATTGCTTCCGGGAAGAGGAACTGTGGGCCTGGGATGAGAAGGGAGACGAACCCTTCATAGAGACCCTTTGCATTATTTGCATGGTACATATTTAGATAGCTTTTTTTTTTTTTTTAAAGAGGCCAGTAAGCAGACAATTCATAAAAGAAGAAATGCCAATAGTGTGAAAAGGTTCAACCTCAAAGGAATGCAAATCAAAACAATTATGAGAGACCATTCTCAAAGAGAATTCATTATGTCCAGATTCTTAGGTAAATAAGTAAGTCCCCAAATCTTCAAGGCCACAGAAGAGGACCTTGGATTTCTCTGGGGGAGTGGTGAGGTACTCAGTTCTAAGACACCCACCTTGGTTCCACACCAGTTGCAGAAGCAAGCCTCCCGGTGATTCTGGCGACCACATTTGGAACAGGAAAAGGTCTCTGCTTTCTGAGTGGATGGGGTAGTGGGTTTATCACCACTGCACATCGACTGGGGAACAAAACAGCATTTACAGGCAGGATCAATACTCTATTCTCCAATCTCCCCAATCCAAAAAGAACAAAATCCAAGTCAATGCAAGCCCCAGGAATATAGCAGCTTTTGCACAAATGGGTAAAATGATGGGTTTCATCAATTAATAAATTAGTTCCAAGAACACTCATTCCTTCACAGAGACTCAATAGAATTAGTGCCCCTCACAACTTGATATTCCTCAGCGTCTTTAATACCAAAGGTAGCACGTCTACTGTCCATTTAATATAAAAAGATTAGTAAGTAAAGGATGGAAAAACAGCTGAGTTCCTAAGGTTTCACAATTGAGGTTTATTTTCTATCCCTTAGTGTTCTGAGATTTTCTCATTCCTCAAACCTGGATGATAGCTGCTGCCACCTGATCACCTACTATGTGCAGGTACTACTTTGAGCATTGCGCCTGTTCCCTCACCTCAATCTGCACAACAAACCCGTGAGGCAGGTGCCATCATCATCCCCACTTTACTGAGAAGGAAAACTGAGGCACAGAGAGGATAAATTAAATTGGTGGCTAACCCAGTATTTGAATCCAGGCCATCTGACTCCAAAGCTTCTCTTATCCATGACTCTGTGCAGCCTCTTCAATACAATAGCTTCCTTACAGGACTGTTGAATGGTTTCAGATGACTAACGGCAACATGAAAGGAAGCTTAGAACAGGGCCAAAGTCCCTGTGTCAGTTTCCTATCCTTCCCATCTTGCTTTCTACTAGACCTTGATTTCTCTGAAGGAAAAGATTATAATTTCAAATTTTTTCCCACTAGTCCAACTTGGCATATGGGTGGAAGTGATTCAAATAGATATTGAATCAATAAATTAATTAAGAGTGTACTGGAGTCCTGGTGGCACAGTGGTTAAGAGCTAGGCTGCTAACCAAAAGGTCAGCAGTTCAAATCCACCAGCTGCTCCTTGGAAACCCCACAGGGCAGTTCTACTCTGTCCTATAAGGTTGCCATGAGTTGGAAATGACTTGATGGCAACAGGTTTGGTTTGGTTTTGTACTGTACATATTTCATGTGCAATTATAAGAATGTGCATACTGGGAAAAATATTTTCTAAGGAGAATTTTTTTCTCTCAAAGACGGATATTTTAGTTAACTTTATTTGTCTACCTATGTCCTATTTACTTCAGGGTCTGTTCTATTATCCTAAAACAGACATCTATCCAGAAAGAGACCAATCAGTCCCCATCATCCACCAAAACCCAAGAAAGGAGGGCCCTCTTTGTGTACCCTTACCCTCACCCCATTTCTGTGAAACTAGAAGGAGACCTTGGGATAAGTCAAAGGAAAAATCCTTTGCAAACTTTTGCTTCAGACATTACATTTTAATTTATCCTATTGTTAAATTAAGGTTTTAATATACAATTTTTGCTGACCTAGACTTCTAAATATAAACCTTCAGACCTTTCATTTACAGTTAGCTACAGCTGTTAACCAAAAAAGGTTGGCAGTCCGAATCCACCAGCTGCTCCTTGGAAACCCTAGGGGCAGTTCTACTCTGTCCTGTAGAGTCACCATGAGTCAGAATTGACTTGATGGTGACGGGTTTGGTTTTCGGTTTACGGTTCAAGTAGATTTTTAATACACTGCTTTAAAGAAAGAAAAGTCATCTTACCCCATCACATTAATGCTGCTAAACAAAGAAAAGACATAAAGCTATCAGACTGAACATGCACTGTTACTTCCACAACACTTCATGATAAATACTCTCACTGTGACATCTAAACTCTGATGTACCATTCATAAAAATATAATTAAAAAAAAATAATGACTTCTAAGAATTGTTCCTAAAGCAGTTTTGCTGAGGGATGAGACCCAGCTATAATGATACAACTAACAGTTAATAACATCAATTTAAATTATTTTACTATTTATACCAGAAATCCAGCGGCCTGGGGAAAGGATATGTAAGAAAGTAAACCTTTTTCTTGGCAATTTCTTTAGGTCTATCAGCAAGGTTATTTCAAGAATTCCATAAGTGCCGCATTTTTCATTTTTTTATACTTTCTAAATCTCCCTATCTTTCTCTCTGGCATTGCCTTGAAATATTACAAAATGTAATCTCATGATGGGGAAGTGATATAAAGTCATAAACCACCTAAGTCAAACAGACAAACACAGTCGATCCTCATTATTCGTGAATTCTGTATTCATGAAGCCACCTCCTTGATAAAAATCATGGTGTATTTGGGGACGTTCCTTTTCCAAACATGCACAGAGCAGGAAAAGGTAAAACAAAGCTTGTTTGGTAGACACTGATTCAGTTTTTGCAAGGACATTATATAACCATAACTACCGTGACTAAGGACAATAGACTATATCACCAAAGATCACCCCGAAATTACATTAGATTTTATTTGGGAATATATTGTTTTCTTACTAAACTGGCCAACTCATTAGTATGTTTTTAGTCCCAGTCCTGAAAAATAAACACATATTATGTACCGGAATTAAAAAAAAAAAAAAAAAAGCTAATCAGGCTTTCCTTGTGGCAATGATGGAGTAAGACCATACGGAAAAACTCCTGGACAGATTAAAAAAAAAAGAAAACTATAAAATCTGGAGGCACTGGAAATTGAACAGAGGCAGACAAGCCCTTTTACAAAAATAAAGTAAGGAGGAGGGGAGTTATTCCAAGTTAGCTTCTATCTTTGTGCTTTTAGCCTAGAGCAGTCTATGCAGTGCATGTAAAGTGAGAAAAACAGCAATATTTCTCACCAGGGGAACCAGAAAACTGAGGCTGGGGAATCTTTGGCTGCTGAGAAGGTAGAACTCCCAGAAAGAAAAGAAACAAAAAGGTTGTTATAGATTGAATTCTGTCCCCTACCCCCCAAAATGTGTGTCCACTTGTCTAGTCCATGATTCACCGTATTGTATAATCGTCCACCATTTTGTCATCTGATGTGATTTTCCTACGTGTTGTAAATTCTGCTTCTATGATATTAACGAGGCAGGCTTAGTGGCAGTTATGTTAATGAGGCAGGACTTATTCTACAAGATTAGGTTGTGTCTGAAGTCAATCTCTTTTGAGATACAGAAGAGAGAAGCAACCAGAGAGACATGGGGACATCATATCACCAAGAAAGCAGCGCTGGGAGCACAGCACGTCTTTTGGACCCAGGGTTCCTGTGCAGAGAAGCTCCTAGACCAGGGGAAGACTGATGACAATAATCTTCCTCCAGAGCTGACAGAGAAAGAAAGCCTTCCCCTGGAGCTGACACCCTGAATTTGGGCTTCTAGTCTACTAGAGTAAGAGAACAAACTTCTGTTTGTTGAAGCCATCCACCTGTGATATTTCTGTTATAGCAGCATTAGATAACTAAGACAGAGGGGATCCCCAAATTTTGTGTACTCGTATTTCTTACTAAACGCTGAAATACACCTGTACAGAATAGATTCAAGGCAGCTCAGTTAAAGACAAAATATCTGAACACAGATCACACTTTCTACCTGTTATTCTAAAAATAAACCCCAGTTTTCTTGGTTCTTTGAATGTTAATTAATTTTAGGTTGTATCCTGGATATTATGAATATTAAGTTGTGGCACTTCTGGGTTCTGTCATTTTTCTCTGGTGAGTAATGGGTCTATATCCGAGAAACTTGACTATATGAAAAAGAATGTGGCATCAGGATTGGAGGAAGGCTCATTAACAACCTGCAATATGCACATGACACAACCTTGCTTGCTGAAGGCGGAGAGGACTTGAAGCACTTACTGATGAAGATCAAAGACCACAGCCTTCAGTATGGATTACACCTCAACATAAAGAAAACAAAAATCCTCACAACTGGACCAATAAGCAACATCATAATAAACGGAAAAGAGATTGAAATTGTCAAGGATTACTTGACAATTTCAATCTCTTTTCCATTTATTATTACTTGAATCTACAATCAACACCCCTGGAAGCAGCAGTCAAGAAATCAAACGACACATTGCATTGGACAAATCTGCTGCAAAGGACCTCTTTAAAGTGGTAAAAAACAAAGATGCCACCTTGAAGACTGAAGTGTGCTTGAACCAAGCCATGGTGTTTTTTCAGTTGCATCACATGCATATGAAAGCTGGACAATGAATCAGGAAGACTAAAAAAGAACTGATGCCTTTGAATTATGGTGCTGGCAAATATACCATGGGCTGCCAGAAGAACAAACAAATCTATCTGGGAAGAAGTACAGCCAGAATGCTCCTCAGAAGGGAGGATGGAGAGACTTTGTCTCAAGTACTTTGGACATGTTATCAGGAGGGATCAGTCCCTGAAGAAGGACATCATGCTTAATAAAGGGTCAGTGAAAAACAGGAAGACCCTCAACGAGATGGACTGGCACAGTGTCTGCAACAATCGGCTCAAACATAGCAATAATTATGAGGATGGTGCAGGATCAGATAGTATTTCATTCTGTTGTACATGGGGTCTCTATGAGTTGGAACCGACTCAATGGCACCTAACAACAACAATATGCTTTGCTACGTATATTCTTAGTAACAAAATTAAAAAACTCCAATACGAAAACAAATATGGAATTTTAAAAAGCATTCAATTAACCCAAAAGGGCAATTTTGAACTGAATTATCATGAAAATATAACATATCTAAATTTGTGAGATGCTGCTAACATAAAAAAAAAAAAAAATTTAGAAATTCATATTCTGCTTATACTAGAAAAGAAAAAGCGCCCCGGTACCACAATGGTTAAGCGCCTTGGCAGCTAACCAAAAGGTCAGAGGTTCAAACCCACCTGCTGCTCTGTGGGAGAGAAGACCTGGCAATCTGCTTCTACAAAGATTATAGCCTAGGAAACCCTATGGGGTAGTTCTACTCTGTCATATAGGGTCACTATGAGTTGGAACTGACTTGACAGCAATGATCACATCATTAGAAAAGAAAATTTTAAAATCAATGATCTGAGTTCTTACCATAAGAAATTGGAAAAAGGAAATCAAATTAAACCCAAAGCAAACAGAAGGAAATAATAAAAAGTAGAAATCAATGAAATAGGAGACAAACAAAAAATAGAGAAAAATCAATAAACCAGAAGCTGGTTCTTTGAAAAGATCAATAATTATTGGTAAGTCTCTAGATGGGCTGAAGAGAGAAAGAGAAATTACCAATGTCAAAAATGAAAGAGGGGATATTATTACAAACTCTACAGCTATTACTATGATAAAAAATGATTATCATTAACAAAATGCCTGACACTACCAAACACTGGTGAAGTAGAGAAATTAGGACCCTCTAGAATTAAAAAAAAAAAAATTTATTATTTTTTTTTAATTCTAGAGGGTCTTTTAGGGACCTAGAAATTAGGACCCGTAGAAATGCAAAATGGTGCAGCCGCTTCGGAAAACAGTATGGCTGAACTTGTAAATGTGAACTTCCAATATAAGCCTGCAATCTCATTCTTAGGTATTTACCCAAGAGAATGAAAATCATGTCCACACAAATACTCGTATGTGATTACCCATAGCAGCATTATTCATCATAGCCCAAAATGAAAACAACCCAAATGTCTATTAACTAGTGAATGGATAAACGAGTTGTGATACATTCATACTGTGGACTACTATTCAACAATCAAAATGAAATATTAACACATGTAACAACATCTCAAAAACATGCTAAGTGAAGGAAATCAAACACACTCCGTAAACGAGTGACAGAAGAGATCAGTGTATTCTGGGGCTAACTGATCAGGGGAGGGGCTCATCTGCAAAGGGTCCTGAGAAAACTTTTTAGGCTAATAGTACTGTTCCATATCTTTACTGTGGTGGTAGTTATATGATTTATATATTACCAACATCCATTAAACTGCATAATTGAAATAGGTGAGTTTTATTATATATAAATTAATGTTTTTATGCAAATAACATGTGTCTTCTATGTTCGTTTGCCAACTGCAGCCCTTCCCCTCGTGAGGTATTTTCATAAACACTGCTACATCAGTTTTTTATGTGTTGCTGCAAAAAAATTAGCACAGTGTATTTATGAAAATATCTCACCAGGGGAAGCCTCTGTTGGCAAACATAGAAGGCATATGTTATTTGCATAAAATTATGGTATATGCAATAAAGCTAGGAACAAAAGGAGTCTTTTCAAATCAGACAGTCTTAGGCTGTCGGTGATTAGAGACAATCTTGAAAGATATCTTGTCCAAATCCTCATTTGACACTGTGCTAACCATACTAATCATCACACATTTGTCCAGTTTCCCAAAGAATTTCTCAGGGATGACAGCAAATCCTTCACACAGTCTAAAATACATTTAGTAGCCCCAAAGAAGCAATTTTTTTTTCTTCTAAGTTGGCGAGTAAATGCCAACTTCTTTTCGGTAATGTTAGGCCAGGGGGAAAGTTGACCAGAAGTAATTTTAAAAGCCTCCTCTTCATTGGAAACAGTTTATAAACATAAATAGATCATCTAAGATGCACCCATTCACTATATTTAAATTGCACATACTCCTGCTCATTCATTGTAACACTCAAAATAGGTTGGCAGGAAACCCAAGATATGGGTGATCGCCATGATCTCAACATCAAACAGCAGCACGCCTGCACGGTCAAAGAAGACATAATTGTAAATGTAATGTGATGGGTGGGCTCCCCACTGGCTACTGCCAGCTTCCCATGAAAATTATTGAACAAAATTGTAAGACATTGCCAAATTTATTCAATCTCCTTGAAGTCAAGACTTCGAAAACATTTTGTTTTGATAAATAAAGCCCTCTCCACATATGCAAATGTTGTTTTTAGTTTGCCAAGAGAAGCTTTTTGGTCTCTCACCACTGTTGCACTCTCTCACCCATCCCAGACTGTATTTCTTTCTGTTCAACATTTTTAACATTGAACATGTAGCATTCATTAAATGTAGGCTCTGCACAGGCAGTCAACCTACCTCGTGTGACGAAGGCAGGCCCCCCTCACAGGTAACACAGTATCTCAGGTGAGCAGGGTTCCCTGTGCCACAGGCTTGGCAGATTACCTTCTCCTGGAAAACAGAGAATCAGAAGTTCGTGTTGCTCTGAGCAAACAACTGTGCAAATAAGTCATTAAGCCGTCTTTTCACCAATTGGCCAGCTACAGACTCTGTTATAACACCCAGATCCTGGAGTACTGGATTGATTTAGGACTTACTACAAATAAATAGTGGCTGACATAGCTTTAAAAAGAAACAAAAACGGAAATAAATAAACCAACTGAAAAACAACATTCATTTTGGCCTTGAAAGGCAAATTGAAAATTTTGCATTGACTGCGTGTGAGGTTTGTTTTTCTTAATGTGGAAAACCTGATTATCAGTAGGCTGCCTATTTCATGGTTTGAACAGTAAACAGAAGGGCCCAAGACCAGCAGCAGCCTAAGTATTTTCAAGTAGCCTGCTTCTTGGACTGGTGTTTACTCCCATACGACTTTATGTTAAACATGAATTTAGGTTTGCTCTATAGTTCCTCACTTAGAAATGGAAGGAGTGGAAAGATTGCCCTACAAAATGGTTTCTCACAAAGTTAAGCATAGGCTTACCATTCGATCCAACAATTGTGCCTCTGGGTATTTACCCAAGTGAGATGAAAATGTATGTCAACAAACAAACATGCACTCAAATGTTTATAGCAGCTGTAGTCATAATTGGAAACCCTGATTGCATAGCGGTTAAGTGCTACAGCTGCTAACCAAAAGGTCAGCAGTTCAAATCCACCAGGCACTCCTTGGAAACTCTGTGGGGCAGTCTTACTCTCTCCTATAGGGGCGCTATGAGTCGGAATCGACTTGATGGCAACAAGTTTGGTGTTTTTGGTTTTATTCCTAATTGCCAAAAATTGGAAGCAACCAAGATGTCCTTCAGTAGGTGAATGGACAAGCAAACTGTGGTATGTATATCCACACAATGGAGTATTATTCAGAGAATAATAGAAATGAGCTATCAAGACATGAAAGAACCTTAAACGCATACTGCTAAGTCAAAGAAGCCAGTCTGAAAAGGCTAGATACTATGCAATTTCAACTACATTCTAGAAAAGGCAAAACTATGTTGTTCCTATTGGTTGCCGTGAAGTTGTCAGTTAATTCCAACTCATGGAAACCCTATAGATCAGTGGTTGCTAGGGGCTCAGGGGGAGGAAGGAACGGGTGGAGTCTAGGGCAGTTTTAGGGCAATGAAAATATTCTGTGTGATACTATAGTCAGGGACACATGACATTAAGCATTTTTAAAACCCATAAGCCTGTACAACACAAAAAATGAATTCTAATGTGAACTATGGACTCCATTTAATAATAACATATCAATACTGGTTCAGCAATTTTAACAAATGTACCAAATGTTAATAGGAGAAACAATATGCAGGGAGGAAGGAGTGAGAACTCTACTTTCTGCTCAATTTTTCTATAGACCTAAAACTGCTCTAAAAATAAAGTCTATTAAATTAAAAAAAAAAAAAAGATGGGGGAATGGTAAGTGTAACCTTTCAAGTCAGGAACATGGAGCTAAATTTCAGTACAGAAAAAAGGAAGAAAGGAAAGGACGAGAGAGAGAAGGAGAGGGAGGGAGGGTAGGTGAGAGAGAAATTGCATTTGTTTACCTTCAAATGGAGACTGGCCTGTGGCTGCAGCTGCAGAGTGAGGGGGGCATCACACACCACACAGATGGAAGTGTTCATGGGTACCATGCTTCCACATTCCACACATAAGCCCATCTGCACAAAGGAAGAGGTCAGGTTTGTCTTCAGATGCAAAAACTGAAGATATAAGTAGATCTTAGAATGTAAGATTTAATTTACTTTTGTAAAATAACCTTTAAAATAATTACCTGTATTATTATTTTATTCCTATTCAGAGTAAAAACATATTTCAGCATGATGGAGTAAGGAGGTCAACAAATCCTCTCCCCAGAAAACAATTTAAAAATTGGATAAAACTGTCAAAAAACAACCATTTCAGTATCCTAAAAGTTAGCCAAAGACATACAACAAATTGAAAAGTTTCTACAAACTACTAAATTTCAGATAAGAACACTTAGTCTCTGGTTCTTGCCTGGGGCTGCTCCCATCCTCCCCTAACTTTATCAGCAGGTAGTTCCTCCAGGACAGGGCAGGCTGTGAAACCAGCAGTTCTGTGACTGCTGATGTACAGGCTCACTTGATTTGGACCCTTGTTAGTTAAAGTGATGATCTCAGTACCAAATGTTAACAGGAGAAACAATATGCAGGGAGCAGGGAGTGAGAACTCTGTACTTTCTGCACAATTTTTCTATAAACCTAAAACTGCTCTAAAAATAAAGCCTATTAAATTAAAAAAAAAAAAAAAACAACACGGAGGACCAGTGCTTCCACTAGCTTGAGACTGTGGTCCTGTTTGGGCACAGGTGACCCTGGGCCTAAAAATAAAAACAAGAAAGAAAAAAGAAAAAGCTGACATCAGTGGCCAAAACGTTGCAGGAGAGACAGACATCCAAGCAAACAACAAAACAGAACAACGTTCAAAAGAAAAAGTCAGAATCCAGAGTTGCTAAAATATATCATTGAATATGTCCAGTATTCAAGAAAAAATAAGAAGACATACAAAAAACAAGAAAGCGTGATCTGTATTTGGGAGGCGAGAAACAGTCAATAGAAATTGTCTCTGAGTATCCCCAGATGTTGGATTTAGCATATAAAGACTTCAAGGCAGCTATTATAATAAAAATGTTCAGAAAACTAAAAGAAACCATGCTTAAAAACTTAAAGGAAAGTATGATGACAAAGATCCAACAAATATGTGTGGTTTTGGTTGTTGCTGTGGAGTCGATTCTGACTCGTGTGACTCCATATTACATAATCTCAGTAAAGAGGTAGAAATTAAAAAAAAAAAAAAAAATTTAAGAGCCAAATTGAAACTCCGGAGTTGAAAAGTAAAAAACAAACAAAAACTGTAATAAAAAATTTGCCAGAGGGGTTCAACAGCAGATTGGAGATGACAGAAGAATCAGTAAACTTGACTATAATTCAACAGAAATTCCAATCTGACGAACAGAGAGAAAAAAGATTGAAAGTAAACAGACCATAAAAGGCCTATGAGACAAATCATGCCTACCAACATATATTTAGTAGATATCACAGAAGACGGGATAAAGGGGAAGAAAAGAATTTGAAGAAATAAAGGCTGGAAACTCCCCACATTTGATGTAAAACATTAATCTACAGATTCAATAAACTCAGCCAACCCCAAGAAAGATAAACACAAAGAGATTCACACTTAGACACATTACTGTCAAACTGCTGAATATCAAAGACAAAGAGAAAATATTGAAAGTAACAGGAGGAAAACTACTCACACATACACGGGGACAAGAATTTGATTGCCTTTTTTTATCAAAAACAATGGAGGCTAGAAAACGCCAGAATAGCATACTCAAAAGGTTGAAATAGAATTCTATAACCAAACAAGAATTCTATAACCAGCAAAATAACCCTTTAAAAATGAAGGTAAATAAACACATTCTCAGATAAACAAAGAGAGAAACTGCTTGCAGACCTTCCCTACAAGAAATATTAAAGAAGTCCTTCAAGGCTGAAAGGAAATGACATCAGATGATAACTTGAGTTCACAGGAAGAAATGAAGAGACCAGATGTAGTAAATATGTGGGTAAACACAAACAATGCTTTAAATATTTTTTCTCCTAATTTCTTTAAATGATAAAGTTTATGACATACATAGATATAATATCTACAATATATCTTACGTAAAAGATGAAGAAATGGGGACGAAAGGAGATATACTGGAGAAAAGTTTCCAATTAAATTAAATTGTTCTGAAATAGACTGTGATAAATTAAGGTGCATGCAATCCCTAGAGCAACATTTACAAAGTAACTTTTAAAAAACAGTAAAAAAAAAAAAAAAATTTATTGTGTACATAAGCCCTGCACATCAGCAGTCACAAAGCCTCTCCTGCCCTGGAGAAACTACCACACTAATAACTAATAACAGAGGAACTGAAACGGCACATTAAAAATTCTGTATTTAACACAAAGAAATCACGTAAAGTAGGAAAAGAAGCACAAAAAAGACCTGAGACAAATAGAAAACAAATAGCAAAATGGCATGTTTACCATACTAACAGCCCTATCAATAACGGCAGTAAGCGTAAATAGATGAAAGGACATACTCAAAAGGCAGAGATTGTCAGATTGGATAAAAATACACTGTCTACTAGAGACAAACTTTATATTCCATGATATAACTAGGTTGAAAGCAACAAAAAAAAACAAACCCAGTGCTGTCGAGTTGATTCCAGCTCATAGTGACCCTATGAGACAGAGTAAAACTGCCCCATAAAGTTTCCAAGGAGCACCTGGCAGATTTGAACTGCCGACCCTTTGGTTAGCAGCCATACCACTTAACCACTACGCCACCAGGGTTTCTGGTTGAAAGCAAAGGCAGTGAAAAAGATACACAATGCAAACAGTGACCATAAGAAAGCTGCAGTGGCTATGTAAATATCATAGAAAATGGACTTTAAGAAATATTACTAGAGTCAAAGTGAGGCATTTTGTAATGATAAAAGGGAATAATCCCAAGAAGATATAGAAATTATAAATGCATACAAACCTAACAACATACCCCCCAAATACATGAAGCAAAAACTATGAGTTAGACTTCCGGTGAGACTATCACTTGACCACCATAAGCCCCAAATTTTACTGGTGGCATTTTGAGTCACCAAGAACTGCAGTCAATTCAGAATAAGTGTCTAGTAATCCCCTCAAAGTTTGGGCATTTCTTTTCCCCCAACGCACAGTCACTCTAGTAATGGCTATAAGTTCCTTTGGGAAAGGCTTAAAGGACAATTTATCATATGTACTTGCAATGCTGCAGGTCCTTCCTCAAGGAGACCCAATCTCCCGTTTAATTAATGGGCTCTGTGAATTGACTTAGGTCTGGAAACTTGATGAGAAACTGCGATGCTCCACTATGGTGACTCAAGTCATGTTTCTGGCTACAAGACCTACTGTTTTGTTTTGTGTTTATATAGATGGAGCAATACTCTAGTAGGCTGCCCATCTATTTAGTTCCTAGGAACACCACGATCAGATTCTGGTCACCCATACGTCACTGGTGCCCTTTAGGGTAGATGCATCCACCATGTCTTTGGCAGTTAAGTGCTGGCACTTGACATCTGCTACTCTCATCAACCCCACGGAAATCAGGGAGCCCACCTCAATGACGGCATTCCCTATTTCTGGCCTACAAAGGAAAGCAGCCACAGAGCTTTCAAAGGGTGTAGGCGCTCCCCTCACTAATTTATTCCTCATTGTCTTAGTAAAGGAAGTGTCTTATGGGCCTTCTTGTGGAATGTAGTTAGGGACTGGCAGTGCAGGATAAGCATTAAGTCTACTCTAACAGTCCCACCTTCCTAAGCCTTTGGACTCCCTCCTCCATGTGATGCAGGGAAGCTCTGGTATCTGAATATCATTAAACATAGGCCACTATTCAGTCCAGATTTTAGTCAACCAACCAAGTAACCTGTTACAGCCACTTTCTGCTACATTAGCTAACATATTCAATCCAGAATCTCCAGAAGGTACACATGTATCAGTGAATTTGGCCCCATTTAGTATTATATTCTGCCCTCTTTGGTTAAAATCTACTCCTCGGTTAAAATATATATTAGCAAAATCTTCCTCTTCTTTTGGTACGTAAGCTATTTCCTCCTGGACCATAGCGTACACCTAGAGCATGCTGGGGCTGAATCCTAGTTATGCTCGGGGATGGTAATGGCGGATCTTGAGGAGAATGAGCACCCTTTTCAAGGCATCTGCCCCAGGGGTGGTTATCACAGAGAACTCAAGAAAAAGAAGACTAGGGTTCTCAGACAGGAGGGCAAGCTACTTCCACCGGCAAAGGAGTCTCAAATGACTTAAAGGGTCAAGATTGTCAGTTTCATCTGGGTCCAGCCAGATATCTCCATTCCAAGTGTCAGGATCTTCTCACAATAACGCTCTAATTTTCACATAAGAAATTTGGTGATAAGGTAAATTCAGCTGATACTATAAATCCTTAACATACACAATTAAATTTTGTGTCTGCTTTCAGTAATACAACCCTGGAGCTACAAAAAACAGACTCTTTTTGGGCTCTTATGGAAGCTGTCTGACTCTCAGACCATAAATAAAGGTCCTGAGATTGTCATTTTCTTTATGAAAATGCTCCAGTGTACCCAAGAAAACACTTCCCACACCACAGCCATCATTAGTGCCAAACCGTCAAGTGCAGCAGCTACTTGGTCTCCCAACACACTTGCTTCTGTTGCCACCTCATCACAATCATTCATAGGTGATAGCTTGATTAACTGGGATGCCACTTCATGCTCTGGATTACTAGTATCCCATTTCCCACTGGCAAAGACTCAGTGCTGCTCTCGATCAAAGGGCAAGACCAAACTGCTTTCAAAATCCTATCTATTTCCTAGGACCACTCCTGATACCAGTCCTCTACCTGTCAGATTCTGATCAGTAGACAAAAATCACATAGTAATTTGAACAGGAGAAGTTTAATATAAATAATTATTGACTATGAACAGGGCATTAACAACTTAAGGGTAATGCAGATTCTAAAGAATGCAGGAATACCAAATAAGAGGATCACTGGTGGGTGGAGCAGTTCACTGAGGTGACACAGCCCAGGGCAGCAAGCAAAACATTTGCCCAATGAGGTCCAATAAACCAGAAAAATAAAACCAAACCTGTGGCTGTCAAGTCGATTCCAACTCATAGCGACCCTATAGGACAGAGCATAACTGCCCCATAGGGTTTCCAAGGCTGTAAATCCTTATGGAGTAGAGTGTCACACCTTTCTCCTACAGAGCAGTTGGTGGGTTTGAACTGATGACCTATCAGTTAGCAGCGAAGTGCTTAACCGCTGCACCATCAGGGCTCCTAGGGTCCAGTGAAACTTGCCAGGAAATCTCCCTCTGGGGTGCTGGAAGAACGAAAGCTACCTGCGGGAATGTTGCTGAAACTTGCTAGGAAGACACTCATTCAGGTGTCTAAGAAACCATCTGGGAAGCTGGCTGGGGTACCAGTAGAACTCACTGAGAAGTTATCCCTGGAAATGCCACTAAAATTTACTGGGGTTCAGCGCAACTGGGTGTCCTCCAGATTAGCTGAGCACCCAGGAGCAAAAGGAGAGGAAGGCATGCGAGAACCAGGAAGAGAAGCCCATTGCTCATTCAGTGTTTCTCCAGCAGTAGTGTACCTCTACTGATAAAAACAACATCAAGTCAGCTGCCCAATGAGAAATGTTTAAAGGGTCCTGCCCCAGGCAGGGCAATAAAGGGTGGATTTGGAGCTGAGAGGCACACCTCCGTATCTTTCTACTAAGATCTTGAGTGTCTTGGGTCTAGGAGTAGGATCATACCCCTCTGAATCCCAGTGGCTCAGCTGAGAGCAGGACATAGCAAGAACTCAGTAAATGGTTGTTAGTTCAAATTAAAAAGCTGTTTATATATCATAGCATGTTACACTAACATAAATAAACGTAATTATGGGGGCAATAGAGATATTTCAAAGCTCATCATTTTAAATATTTATAATCTACAACATTTTCTTCCTGTAAAAACAACATAAGTTCTAAAAATCTTTTTCCAGGCATTGGAAAATAACTTTGACATTGTTACTGTTAGTTGCCATTGGGTTGATTCTGGCTCATGGATGTGTGCAGAGAACTGCTCCATAGGGTTTTCAAGGCTGTGATCTTTTGGAACCAGACTACCAAGCCTGTCTTCCAAGGCACCTCTGGGTGGGTTCGAGCTGCCAACCTTTTGCTAGTAACTGCATACTTAACTGTTTGCGCCATCCAGCCACCTTAACTTTGACATTACATCAATGAAAATAAGCAGGGAAAAGTCAAACTAATGAGACCCACTCATATTTTCTGTAGTATCTTCTTCAAGGAGATCAAAGGATATCATAGAAGTCAACAAAATTAACTTCTATACCAATCTTGAGCAACACATTGGAGGAAGATAAAAAAACATCTATTTAGTATAGTATCTGACCGCTTGTTTGACAGTATAAATCAATTCTAAAACTCTGGACTTTGAACTCATTGAATTAGTGATTTTTTCCTTAGTGATTATCTTTTTAAAGACAGTCATTTTTCAATCAATATCACAGATCCTTTTATTTCATTTTCATAAACCCCAATCCAAAAAACCCAAAAATGTCAAGTGCATAAAAAATGAACATGTTTTGGTGAAAGTTTTGAGTTTCAGCAAGCCAAATGCATTTTCTAAGTTATAATATTCATGGTAGGGCGATATCAATTATTACCTACACTTATTCAGCCAAAGCTTCTTAATAGATACACCGATCAATCTACAGTTTATACAAACAGCTTCTTTGCACATAATAATGTATCTTATGGATATATAGACTGTAATTAGTACTTCTCTCCATTTATTTCTAGAATGTATCTCCTTACTATACCTTGGTTATGAACCAAAACCAAAAAACCAAACCCATTGCCATCAAGTTGATTCAGACTCATAGCGACCCTACAGGACAGAGTAGAACTGCTCCACAGAGTTATGAACAGAAATATCAAATGGGTAGGAAATGAGTAGGAAATATTTACCCATGCATGCATGCCTCATTAAAACAAGAAGATTTCAACCTTTTTTCTGAGTCCATGCTTCTGCAAGGCTATACAAAAGAAATGGCACTGCAAATACATTTTTCCATTCCTAAATTGGAATCTGGATCAGAAGAAATTAATCTGCCAGTATTTGTGTTTTGCATGTGCCAGACACTGTGCTGGATGACACCTCAACATAAAGAAAACAAAAATCCTCACGACTGGCCCAACAAGCAACATCATGATAAACAGGGAAAAGGCTGAAGTTGTCAATGATCTCATTTTGCTCGGATCCACAATTAATACCCGCGGAAGCAGCAGTCAAGAAATCAAAAGATGCGTTGCATTGGGCAAATCTGCTGCAAAAGATCTCTTTAAAGTGTTGAATAGCAAAGATGTCACCTTGAGGACTAAGATGCGCCTGACCCAAGCCAGGGTCTTTTCAATCGCTTCCTATGCATGTGAAAGCTGGGTGATGAATAAAGAAGACCAAAGAAGAACTTTGAATTGTGATGTTGCAGAGGAATACTGAATATACCATGGACTGCCAAAAGAATAAACAAATCTGTCTCGGAAGAACTACAGCCAGAATGCTCCTTAGAGGCAAGGATGATGAAACTATGTCTCACATACTTTGGACATGTTGTCAGGAGGGATCAGTCCCTGGAGAAGGACATCATGCTTGGTAAAGTAGAGGGTCAGTAAAGAAGAGGAAGACCCTCAATGAGAGGGACTGACACAGTGGCTGCAACAATGGGCTTAAGCATAACAATGACTGTCAGGATGGCGCAGGACCAGGCAGTGTTTGGTTCTGTTATACACAGGGTCACTATGAGTCAGAACCGATTTGATGGCACCTAACAACAACAACAAAAACAACAAGACACTGTGCTACTGCTGCAAATAAAGATCAGATAAACCATTGAAAGATGTCGTAAGGATCCTGCTGCTCACCTGAGCTCCTTCCGGAGGTGGGAGACGGCAGCCAGATATGGGCGGGACAGGAGAGCCACATTCTTGACAGAAGCGAGCAAAAGGGTCAGATGGACGAGGGGCCAGGCAGTGGGCACACCTACAACAAAACAGATTCCTGATTGGCCATGTTCTAATGGGTCCACATTACAAAGACTAGTGAGAACCTAAAAGTGTTCAAACATTTTAAAAAACAAAACAAAAAGCAGTCCACTCACAAAGGCTATGGAACTAGTTTAAGACAGGAAATGCTTCTCTAGGTCATTTTATTACTGAACAGCCTCACAGCTGGAATCATGTTGCCCATCACCTGTAGTATGGGCCCATCCCACTTCCTGACTGGAGCAGGAAGTTATCAGTAACCCTGACCCCATGTCTTAGGGGGAGTCTGGCTCATCCTATCACATTAGATTTGGTATGTGTGAGGATGCACCCTGAGAATTCCAGCAATTTATACACTGCACTTTTCTAACTTTCTGCCTGACAGTAGAACCCAGTATGAGTGGCAGATCATTTTGTCTGACACTCTGGAGGCTTGATGTCACTCAATCTGTGCTTTTGTCTTTGCCCAGGAATATCTGGCCCCCTTTCATAGGTAGTTGGAGCCCAATCATTTAGCCTCCAGCTGCTTATCTGAGTTCTGACTATCAGCCAATGTGAATGGATTCCTCGATTGGTTTTCCTGTAAATAACATTGTGGTTTTTTTTTTTTTTTTACCTGTGCTTTTCTAGGCAGGTCGGGCCCCTTATTCTGTGATTTAGCTATTTGAACTGCTCCTCAGCTCCTATTATGTTTGGATACCGTGCACTGGATTGTGTGGTTGCCTATACCAGTCTCCACCATGGCCTCCCAACCACCACCAGCCTTCGTAGTTGAGTTCACTTCCCATACTCTTTATCCCATTCTGTCCTTCTTCACCACACCATATTACCAAGGTTTCAGCATGCCTCCTTCCTGGACCCACCAGGGCAAAAACAGACTCTTCCTTTCTACTCCCAAAGCTCATGAAGTGTTGCTCAACAGTCCAAGGAATAACCTATCTCATTGTTCTTATCTTTCCATTCATTCAACAAACCCCTGTGGATCTAAGTGTCAGTCAGCTCTGAGGAAAGCAGAGGATGAAAAGAGATTTAATACCTTCTCTGGGATAGCTCAGATTGGTGGGACCATAACCATGGAAAACATGTTGCAAAACACCATGATAAATATTAAGACAGGTGTTAAAATATACTATGAATACCAAAAGGATGGTAAAGGATAGAGAAACTTCAGAAAAGACATGGCATAAGCTAGGCATTAAAGTATGAATAAAGAGTTTGCTGGAAGGTAAAAGGGATAGATGGAACTCAACCCATGGAAAACAGTAGGGAAAGTGGCTTGAAGCAAGAACGTTGGGGAAGTTCTAAGCAGCCTGAGGGATTTCTCCTTCCAGGTAAGATGAGTAAAAGGGACCAGATTTACTCTCCCACCTGAAACAACAACAAAAGCAAGAACCACAAAAATATTTTAAAAACAGCTTTCGGACACTGAACGAAGGCAGCGCAGGACAGTGAATCACGAGAAAGAGGAAACAGCCAACATGAGTCAGATAGTCATGCTGCTTATTGTGAGAAGTTTTGGGGTACAGAGATGAGGAGCTCTGAGTTGAGGACACAGAGCTGGGAATCCAAGGAGGTCGAAGCAGATAGATTTTTTTCAGGAAAGAATACCAGAGTAGGGCTACAAAAAGAGCATCAGAAATCTGCAGAGGGTCACCCTCCTGTCTGAACCGGGTACTGATCAGTGCACGTGTGTGAAAAAACTACTCAAGGCCAGAAAGCAATCACCAAACGGGAACAAAGGAAACGACCCCAAAGCTCACTTAGAGCTGGGAAGTTTATGTTCGCATGAGCCAAAGTGGAAAGACAAGGGCAATGGGTATAGTCAGAAGGGCACTTTTTTTTCCCAGTAAATATGCTGCCCTGGTTCCACTGTTATGGATTGTGTCCCCCTAAAATTTGTGTGTCAACTTGGTTAGTCCATGATTCCCAGTATTGTGTGACTGTCCACCATTTTGTTATCTGATGTGATTTTCCTATTGTTGTATATCCTCCCTTTATGATGTTAATGAGGCGGGACTCAATCTACAACATTAAGTTGTGTCTTAAGTCAATCTCTTTTGAGATATAAAAGGGAATTGAGCAGAGAGACAGGGGCACCTCATACCACCAAGAAACAAGAACCAGGAAAATAACGCATCCTTTGGACCTGGGGTCCCTGTGCTGAGAACCTCCTCGGCCAGGGAAGATTGATGACAAGGACCCTTCCCCAGAGCCGACAGAGAAAGAAAGTCTTCCCCTGGAGCTGGTACCCTGAATTCAGACTTCTAGCCTCCTAGACTGTGAAAGAATAATTTCACTTTGTTAAAGCCAACCACTTTGTGGCATTTCTGTTATAGTGGCACCAGATAACCAAGACACCCATCTAACAAAGCATAAAAGCAACCTTGAAAGAATCAAACTGTTTCCAAGTAACTTAAGTGCATTCCAAACAAACCTCACATATCGTTGCAGGAATAGGAAAGTACACAAGACCTACCTAGGTGAAATTCCCAGTGTCTGGCATCCAATCAAAACTTACCAGGCAAGCAAAGGAACAGAAAATTACAACCCATAATGAGAAGAAAAATCCATCAATAAAAACAGAACCAAAAATGTCAAAGGTAAAAGAATTAGTAGACAAGGATATTAACAGTTATAACTATATTCCATACCTTCAAGAAGGCAAAGTAAAGTATGAGCATGTTAAGGAGAGGCATGAAGGATAAAAAAAAAAAAAAAAAATTGAAGTTGTATACTTTAAAAAAAAAAAAAAAACCATGTCTGAGATGAAAAATATACTACATGGAGCACTGTTTACAATAGCAAAAAGATGGAAGCAACCAAAGTGTCCATCAATGAATAAACGGATAAATAAATTATGGTACATTCACACAATGGAATACTACACATCGATTAAGAACAATGATGAATCGGTGAAACATTTCATAACATGGAGGAATCTGGAAGGCATTATGCTGAGTGAAATTAGTCAGTTCCAAAAGGAAAAATATTGTATGAGACCACTAATATAAGAATTCAAGAAATAGTTTAAACAGACAAGAAAATATTCTTTGACGGTTACAAGAGTGGGGAGGGAAGGAGGCAGAGGGGTATTCATTAATTAGATAGTAGACAAGAACTAGTTTAGGTGAAGGGAAAGACAACACAATACAGGAGAGGTCAGCACAACTGGACTAAGCCAAAAGCAAAGAAGTTTCCTGAATAAATCAAACGCTTCCAAGGCCAGGGTAGCAGGCATGGGGGTTTAGGGACCATGGTTTCAGGGGACATCTAGGTCAATTGGCATAATAATATCTATTAAGAAAACACTCTGCATCCCACTTTGGAGAGTGGCATCTGGGGTCTTAAACGCTAGCAAGCAGCCATTTAAGATGCATCAGTCGGTCTCAGCCCACCTGGAGCAAAGGAGAATGAAGAACACCACAGACACATGGTAATTGTGACCCAAGAGACAGAAATGGCCATATAAATCAGACACTACATCAGCCTAAGACCAGAACTAGATGGTGCCTGGCTACAACTGATGACTGCCTTGACAGGGAACACAACAGAGAATCCCTGAAGAACCAGGAGAGCAGTGGGATGCAGACCTCAAATTCTCATAAAAAGACCAGACTTAATGTCCCCGGAGGTTATGGTTCCCAGACCTTCTGTTAGCCCAAGACTGAGCCACTCCCAAAGCCAACTCTCCAGACAGGGATTGGACTGGACTATAAGATAGAAAATGATACTGGTGAGGAGTGAGCTTCTTGGTTCAAGTAGACACCTGAGACTATGTGGTCAGCTCCTGTCCGGAGGAGACATGAGAGGGCAGAGGTGGGCAGAAGCTGGATGAATGGACACAGAAATATAAGATTAGAGAGAAGGAGTATGCTGTCTCATTGGGGGAGAGCAACTAATTTTTATTAGCAAGGTGTATATAAATTTTTGTATGAGAGACTGACTTGATTTGTAAACTTTCACTTAAAGCACAATAAAATTTTTTTTAAAAATACACTGTATGGGATTAACAACTGATGAGACATGGCAGAATGACAGATGAGTGAACCTGAAGCATAACAATAGAAACCCCTCAAAATGAAACAGAGAAAAGAGACTGAAAAAAAAAAAATGATCAGAGTATCAGTACGCTGTGGGAAAACTTAAAGCAGCCTTCTATACATGTAATTGGAGTTCCTAAGGAAGAGGACAAAGAAAGGGGAACAGAAAAATATTTGAAGAAAAAATAATGAACAAAAAATTTCCAAATTTGGTCAAAATTATGAGCCCACAGATGCAAAAAGCTCAATGAACTCCAAGCACAAAAAATATAAAGAAAACTACGCCATGGCATATCATAAGCAAATTGCCTAAAACCAGTAATAAAGTAACACAAGAGGGCTTAAGTGTTGTTGTATGCTGTCTAGCTGATTCCAACTCGTAGCAATCCTATAGGACAAAATAGAACTTTCCCATAGGGTTTCCTAGGCAGAAATCTTTACAGGAGCAGATCACTAGGTCTTCTATTCCATGGAGCCACTGGTAGATTTGAACCACCGACCTTTCAGTTAGCAGCTGAGCACTATTAGGATTCCTAGGGGTAAAGATGGAAACCCTGGTGGCGCAGCAGTTAAGTGCTACAGCTGCTAACCAAGAGGTCGGCAATTCGAATCCACCAGGCATTCCTTGGAAACTCTACAGGGCAGCTCTACTCTGTCCCTCAGGGTTGCTATGAGTCGGAATCGACTCAACGGCAGGGGGTTTAGGAATAAAGATAATATCTTTTTTTTTTTTTTTTAATAGTGCTTTAGGTGAAGGTTTACAGAGCAAATTAGTTTCTCATTAAACAATTAATATACACATTATTTTGTGACATTGGTTACCAACCCTGTGACATGTCAACGCTGTCCCCTTTTCAATCTTGGGTTCCCCATTTCCATTCATCTAGCTTTCCTGTCACCTCCTGCCCTCTCGTCCTTGCCTCTGAGCTGGTGTGCTCATTTAGTCTTGTATACATGGTTGAACAACATGTATTACTGTTTGTTTTATATGCCTGTCTAATCTTTGGCTGAAGGGTGAACTTCAGGAGTGACTTCAGTACTGAGTTAAAAGGGTGTCTGGGGGCCATACTCTCAAGGTTTCTCCAGTCTCTGTTAGTCTAGTAAGTCTGTTTTTTTTTTTTTTTTTAGTGAATTTAAATTTTGTTCTACGTTTCTCTCCAGCTCTGTCCGGGACCCTCTATTGTGATCCCTGTCAGAGCAGGTGGTGGTGGTAGCCGGGCACCATCTAGTTGTGCTTAACTCAGTCTGGTGGAGGCTGTGATAGTTGTGGTCCATTAGTCCTTTGGACTAATCCTTCCCTTGTGTCTCATTTTCTTCACTCTCCTTTGCTCTAGATGGGGTGAGATCAGTAGAGTGTCTTAGATGGTCACTCTTAAAAGACCCCAGGTGTTAATCACCACAGTCGGATGTAGAACATTTTCTTTATAACCTATGTTATGCCAATTGAGCTAGATGTTCCCCAAGACCATGGTCCCCAGCCCTCAGCCCAGTAACTCAGTCTCTCAGGGAGTTTGGATGTGTCTATGAAGCTTTTCTGACTTTGCCTTGGTCAAGTTGTGCTGACTTCCCCAGTATTGTGTACTGTCTTACCCTTTACCAAAGTTACCACTTATCTACAGTCTTAGTTAGTAAAGATAGAATTTTAATCTTAAAAAGTAGCCACACTTCTGGGGTCTTAAACGCTAGCAAGCAGCCATCTAAGATGCATCAATTGGTCTCAACCCACTTGGATCAAAGGAGAATGAAGAACACCAAGGACATAAGGTGATTACGAGCCCAAGAGACAGAAAGGGCCACATAACCAGCGACTACATCATCCTGAGACCAGAAGAACTAGATGGTGCCTGGCCACAACCGATGACTGCCCTGACAGGGAATACAACAGAGAACCCCTGAGGGAGCAGGAGAGCAGTGGGATGCAGACCCCAAATTCTCATAAGACCAGACTTAATGGTCTGACTGAGACTGGAAGGACTCCAGTGGTCATGGCCCCCAGACCTTCTGTTGGCCCAGGACAGGAACCATTCCTGAAGCCAACTCTTCAGACATGGATTGGACTGGACAATGGGTTGGAGAGGGATGTTGGTGAGCAGTGAGCTTCTTGGATCAGGTGGACACTTGAGACTATGTTGGCATCTCCTGCCTGGAGGGGAGATGAGAGGGTTGAGGGGGTTAGAAGCTGGTGAAAAGGACACAAAAAGAGAGAGTGGAGGGAGAGAGCGGGCTGTCTCATTAGGGGGAGGGTAATTGGGAGTGTGTAGCAAGGTGTATATGGGTTTTTGTGTGAGAGGCTGACTTGATTCGTAAACTTACACTTAGAGCACAATAAAAATTATTAAAAAAAAAAAAGTAGCCACAGACAAAAAGATACATTATGCACAAAAAACAAAGATAAGAATGACAGTACACTCTCAACAGAAACCATACAAACCAGAATACACTGGAAGATCATCTCTAAAGTAATGGAAAAAAAAAAAAAAAAAACCCTAGAATTCTATACCCAGCAAAATGAAGGGAAAGTAAAAACTTTATTGGACATACAAAAGCCCAAATAATTCCTTACTAGCAGATCTGCACTACCAAAAAAAAAAAAAAAAATGTTAAAAGAAGTTCTTCAGGCAGAAGGAAAATACCAGATAGAAACCTGGATCTACAAAAAGTAATGGAGAGCATCAGAAATAGTAAATATGTGGGTAAATATAAAAGTTGGATTTTCTTAATTAAAAAATCTTGAAAAAAACAATCGATTGGTTCCTGAAACAGTTAAGCATAGAATTACCATATGTCTTCGTTATCTAGCGCTGCTATAACAGAAATATCACAAGTGGATGACTTTAGCAAACAGAAATTTATTCTCTCATAGTCTAGAAGGTTAGCAGTCCAAATTCACGATACCAGTTCCAGGGAAAGGCTTTCTCTCTGTCGGGTCTGGGGAAAGGTCCTAGTCATCAGTCTTCCTCTGCGTCTAGGAGTTTCTCAGCACAGGAATCCCAGGTCCAAAGGACACGCTCTGCTCCTAGCTCTTCTTTCTTGGTAGTAGAAGGTCCCTCTCCTCTCTAATCAATTGTCTCTTTTATATCATGGAAGAGACTGACTCAAGACACAGCCTAATCCCGTAGATTGTGTCCTGCCTCATTAACATAACTGCCTCTAATCCTGCTTCATTAACATCATAGAGGTTAGGATTTACAACACACAGGATAATCATGTCAGATCACAAAATGGTGGACAACCACACGATGCTGGGAACCATGGACTAACCAAGTTGATACGCATTTTAGGGGGACAAAATTCAATCCATAACACCATATTGATCCAGCAACTTCACTCCTGAGTACATACCCCAGAAGAGCAGGGACTTAAGCAGGTACCTTGTACACCAGTGTTCTGAGCAGCATTATTCTCAACAGCCGAAAAGTGGAAACTACCCAAGCGTCCATCAACAGGTGAGTGGCTAAACAAAATGTGGTGTACATGTATATATACATGTATACATATATTGGAACATTATTCTGCCATAAAAAGGAATGGAGTTCTAATTCATGCAATGACATGGATGAATCTTGAAAACTTATGCTAAGCGCAATAAGCCAGATGCAAAAGGACAAACATTGTATGATCCCATTCGTATAAAATATCTAGAATAGACAAACGCATAGAGACAGAGGCTGATATGTAGTTACCATGGGCTGCGGGAAGGAGATGGGGCGTTATTACTTAATGGGTACAGAGTTTCTGTAAAAAAGTTTTAGGAACAAATAGTGGTGAAGGTTTCACTACACTGTAAGTGTGATTAATACCAATGGATCGTACACTTGAAATCGGTTAAAAAGGCAAATTTTATATTGTGTATATTTTAACTACAATTTTTAAAAATGATTGTTTAAAGTAAAAGTAATAATGTTTTGTGAGGTTCCTAATATGTGTAGAAGTAAAAACAGAACAACAATAGTACAAAGGCTGTTGTTTTTCAGTTATCAGAAGCATACTATCATAAGGGTCTTATACTATACATGAAATGATATAATATTACCTCAAGGTAAACTGTGATAAGTTAAGGATGTATACTATACACTGTAAAGCAACCACTTAAAATAAATTATAGCTTATAAATCAACAAAGAAGGTAAAATGGAATCATAAAACATACCCCATTAATCCAAAGAAGGCAGAAAAAAGAAAGGGTAACAAAGAATAGATAAGATAAATAAAAATAGCATGATAGTTGACTTAAAATCAAACATAAATAATCACATAAACATAACTACTCTAAAAAGCTCAATTAAAATGCAGACATTGTCAGGAATTATTTTAAAAAGACCTAATTACATGCTGCTTAAAAGAAACCAACGTTAAATACACAAACAGGTTAAAAGGAAAAGGATGAAAAAAGATCTGCCATGCAAACACTAACCCAAAGAGAGCAGAGTGGACACGACCATCAATGTAACCTAACTGTACATGTGAAGATTGCTGAAATGTAAAATGTTTTGTTACTTATGTATTTACCACGATGAAAAGTATTTTTTAAAAAAGAAAAGAAAGCAGGAGTGGCTACATTAATACCAGACAAAGTAAATTTCTGAGCAAAAACTATTACCAGGGTTAAAGAAAGTTGTCTCATAATGATAAAGGGGTCAAGTCAGCACGAGGACTTAAGAATCCAAAAGCGTTATGCATTTAATATCAGAGCTTCAGATTATATGAAGCAAGAGATGATAGAAATGCAAGGATAAAGAATTCATCGCTATAGTCATCAATTTCAGCATCACTTATACAGATCAATAAAGACAGAGAACACTTGAATAGGGCTGTCAGTCAACCTAATTGGCATTTAAAGAACACTCACCTCAGGAGAACGCACATTCTTTTAAAGTGCATGTGGAGCATTTACCAATCAAGTCATACAATATATGCCCTCTGACAAAAAAGAAATTAAATTTGAAATAAATACCAAAAGGATACACAGAAATTCCCTAAGTATTTGGAAATTTAACAGAACACTTTTAAATAATGCATAGGCCAAAAAATCAGTGATGAACTATTTTTAGCCGAGTGAAAATGAAAACACAACATCAAAATTTGGAGGCTGCAGCTAAAGCAGTACTGGGGGAAATGTATAGCTCCAAATACCTGTATTAGAAAATAAGAAAAGCTTCAAATCAATTATGTCACTCTCCACACTAAATAAACTAGAAAAAGAAGAGCAAATGAAACTCCAAGTTCACTCAAAAATAAATATATAAGCCTGAATAGACTTATATCTATAAAAGAAATTGAATATGTAGTCAAAAATCTTCCCTGAAGGAAAACTCAAGACCTCAATGATTTCACTGGTAAACAAACCAAACATGTAAGGAAAAAATAATATTAATTCTACACAAACTCTCGGAAAATTGGGGAAGAGAGAATATTTCCCAACTCATTCAATGAAGCCAGTTATTCTGATACTAAAATCAGACAAAGACATTACAAGACAAGAAAACTACAAACATCTCTCACACATATACATACAAAAAATTCTTAACATTTTAGCAAATCAAATGCAAGAATATATAAAATAGATAATACTTCAGGTGGGATTTATCTCAGGAACGCAAGGTTGGTTTAATATCGGAAAATCAATCACTATAATTCAACATCTGAGCTGAAAATGAAAAACTATATAAAAATCTTGATAGATTGAGAAAATGATTTGGACAATACCCAACATCTATTCCTGATTTTTAAAGAATGTTCTTAGCATACTGGAATTGGAGAAAATTTCCTCAACCTGATAAAGGTTATTGACAAAACACCTACAGCTAATATCATATTTAATGTTGAAATATGGACTGCTTTCTCCCAGGATCAGGAATAAGGCCAGGATGGCCACTCTCACCGCTTGTATTCAAAATAGTACTAGAGGTTCTGGTCAGTGCAACATGTCAAGAAAAAGAAAGAAAATGAATCTATATTGGAAGGAAGGAATAAAACAGCTGTCTTTATTTGAAGGTGACCTGATCACCTCTACAGGAAATCCTAAGGAATCTACAAAACAAAGCGAATAGAATACATGAGTTTAGCAAGGTTTCAGGATATAAGCCATAACTCGTTGCTGTGGAGTCGATTCCGACTCATAGTGACCCTACAGTAAAGAGGAGAACTTCCCCATAGGGTTTCCAAGGCTGTAAATCTTTATGGAAGCAGACTGCCACATCTTTCTCCCTTGTGGAAAGGTTGGTAAGCTTGAACTGTTGAACTTTTGGTTAGCAGCTGAGCACTTAACTGCTGCGCCACCAGGGTTCCTTCAGGATACAAGGCCTCTACACAAGTATCAATTGTATTTTATATTCTAGCAAGAAATAACCAGAAATTGAAATTAAAAAAAAAAATACCACTTAAGGAAAAAAAAAAAACGAAATAATAAGTTTGACAAAAGATGTATAAAGTCTCTATGCAACATTGCTGAAAGAATTAAAGAAGACCTAACTAAATGGTGAGATATACCATTTCCATAAATTGTAATGATTCAATGTTGTTAATATGTCAATTCTCCCTAAATTGATTTATAGAGTCAATGTAATCCCAAACAAAACTCCAGCAGATTTTTCATAAAAACTGACAAGTTGATAATTAAAATCTATTTGAAAATGTAAAGAACCTGGAACAGCCAGGATATCTTTTAAAAGAGCAACGAAGTTGGAGGATTTGTAATACTTATTTTAAAGACATATAAAGCTACAGTAATCAAGGCAATGTGGTAGTGAACAGACAAATATAAATGGAAAAAAAGATGAAGTCCAGAAATAGACCCAGACAATTATTGTGCATTGATTTTCAAATATTCCAAACCTAATCAATGGGGAAAGGATAATCTTTTTAACAAATGGTGCTGGAATAATTGGATAGCCACATGTGAAAATATGAACTGTAACCTGCCCTTTACACCATATATAAAAATTAATTAAAAATAGATCACAGACATAAATGTAAGAGATAAAACTGTAAAGCTTCTAGAAGAAAACACAGGAGAAAATCTTAGCTATCTTAGGTTTGGAAAAGATTTCTTAAATATGACAAAATAAGCATGAAGCATAAAAGAAAAATAAATAAATTGGACTTCAATAAAATGAAAAACTTCAGCTCTTTAAAAAATACTGTTAAGAAAATGAAAACCAGAGACTGGGAGAAAATATTTGCAAAACATACTTCTGACTGCACTATTCTGTAATGCAAAGATATATAATCTAATTTGTAAAAAGGGCGAAAAGTCTGAACAGGCACCTTACCAAAGGAAATGTATGGTCGGTAAATGGGCAAATTAAAAGATGCTCAACATCATTAATCGCTAAGGAAATACAAACTAAAACCACAATGAGAAATCACTATAATCTCACTAAAATGGCCAAAACCAAAAACGCTGGCGAGGAGGGAGAGGAAGTAGAATTCATATATACTCCTGGTGAGAATCTAAAATGGTACAAATACTCTGGAGAGCAGTCTGGCAGTTTTTTAAAAAGTTAAACATATACCTGCCATACAACCAGCCATTCCACTCCCAGGCATTTACCCCACGGAAACGAAAACTTATGTTCATGCAACAACTTGTACACAAATGTTCACCGCAGAGCTTTATCTTTAAGAGCCAAAAACTGGAAACCAAATCTCCAGCCATAGATGAACAGGTAGATAAACTGGAACACTACTCAGAAACAAAGAGAAATAATTGTTTGATACATGCAACAACACGGATTAATCTCAAAATAATTGTGCTGAGTGAACGAGCCTGGTAAAAAGGTACATACTAAATTTATATATGGAATCAAATGCAAACTAACCTCCAGTGACAAGAAGCCAATTAATAATTGCCTGGAGATGGGGGGGACATAGGGAGGTTTTACAAAAGGGTTCAGCACAGTTTTACTCCATCATTATCAGAAGGAGGTGTTTTGTTTTTTAAATGATTAAGGTCCCTAGGTGGTACAAATGATTTGCACTGGACTGCTAAGCTAAGGGAGCTCTGGTGGCACAGTGGTTAAGCACTCAGCTGCCAACCAAAAGATTGGCAGCTCGAATCCACCGGCCACTCCTTGGAAACCCTATGGGGCAGTTCTACTCTGGAATGGACTCCGTGGCAACAGGTTTGTTTTTTTTCTTTTTTGGTATTGCTTAGCTAAAAGTCGCTGGTTTGAACACACACAGCAATATCTCAGAAGAAAAGGCCTGCTGTCTGCTTCTGTTAAGATTGCAGCCAAAAAAGCCCTTCTCTTTAACACATGGGGTCGCCGTGAGTTGGAATCGACTCAACCGCAACTAATGACAACAATAATGTAGGAAACTTTTGGTGATGGATTTGTTCATTTCCTTGATTTCATGGTTTTATATATATATATATATATATATACACATATACATATATGTCAATTGTACTCTTCAAATACTTGCAGCTTATTGTATGTCAATTGTACCTTAGAAAGCTATGCAAATTTAATTTTCTTTTTTAAAGTTGGGAATAGGCAAACACCATCACCATGTTCCAACCTTACATTCCCTTTGACCACAATTGGTCTTAGGAGGATTTAAGAAATAGTAAAGAGAATGCAATACTTACTTGAGAAAATCGGTGTCTCTTTGAATTCTCATGATCTCCGTGCTTGTCAAACTCTTCTGGCCATTTATGTGTGCAAAACTAGAGAACTGAAAATAAGGATATATATATATACACTTAAAGACAAAGCAATATAAAGACTACAGTACAGTAAAATTTCATTAAAAATGCAGTGTGATGTTTGTCTATCATCTCTAGCATCCACCTTTTAGAAACCATCATGGGGAAGGTAATAAATGATTATTATTCCAGAGCCCAAAATTGAAGACATTACTTAGAGTGATATTATAATTAGATATGTATATTTCATTAAATAGGAGTCTCTGGGAGGCACAAACTACTAAGCACTTGACTATTAGCCAAAAGATTGGTAGTTTGAACCCATTCAGAGGACCCTCGGAAGACAGGCCAGGCAATCTGTTTTCAAAAGATCACAGCCTTGAAAACCCTATGGAGGAGCTCTGCTCTACACGCATGGGGTGGCTGTGAGTCGCGATCAGCTCGAAGGCAACTAACAACATTTCATTAAATACAAGAGTTCACAACAAAAGATACCTAGATTTCCCACCAGACAGACCAGGTTTTGAATTAAAAACCTAAGCTAGCATCCATTTTTCTCAAAGATTATATCCCTGGGAAACTCAAAAGAACACTCACCTATAAGAGAAGCAGCAATTGTCTACTGTTGTCTAGAAACACTTAACTCACATTGATAAACGTTTATTTTAGCAACCTCTATGTACGGGAGCCCTGGTGGCGCAGTGGTTAAGAGCTCAGTTGCTAAACAAAAGGTCAGCAGTTCAAATCCAGGAACTGCTCCTTGGAAACCCTATGGGGCAGTTCTCTGTTCTATAGGATCGCTATGAGTCAGAATCAACTCAATGGCAACATGTATTCTTTTTCTTCCCTTTTCTTTTTATGTACCAGGCACTGTACTTGAGGAAGGGATAGGGATTAAGATAAGTATTACATGATCCCTGCCCTCAAGGAGCTGAACTCTTGTACATACAAAACAACACTGTAATACAATAGAATAAATATTGTAGCAAAGTTGTGTTCAGACTCTTCAGAACCTAGAGGAGGAATAATGGAATTTACTTGCTCGAGGGAGAAGGGCTTTACAAGAAGGTAATATCTGAGCTGCGCCTTGAAGAGTAAAGAGAAGTCTGCAGGGACAGATGGAGAAAGGGAATTCCATGCAGAGGAAACACAACTCTAAAGGCACAGTGGCAGTGCATGGCGTCTCCTGGGACTCAAGAGTGGTTTGATGTGATCTGGCAGTCTGAGGCACAGGAGAATGAGGTGAGAAGGGAAGGTTGGAGAAAGAATGTAAAGGGGAGAAGCTAACACTTATGGAGGGTCTAATGTGCCTGGTGGCCCTGGTGGCACAGTGTTTAAGAGCTCAAGCTACTAACTAAAAGGTTGGTAGTTCAGATCCACCAGCCACTCCTTGGAAACCCTATGGGGCAGTTCTACTCTGTCTTATAGGGTTGCCATGAGTTGGCATCAACTCAACATCACACAACAATGTGCCTGGCATTTTGTAACCTCAACATTTCACAGTGACCCTATGAGGTGATATTATTTTCATTTTATTCTATTTTGTAACAGTTTGTTTTGCTATAATTTCAGATTTATGGAAAATTGCAAGGATAGTAGAAATAGTTCCTGTACATCCCACTTGACCAATTATTATTTACATTGACATTCTGCCCCATTTCCTTGATCAGTCTCTAAGTCTCCCGAATCATGTGAGAGTAAGCTGCAGTCGCAATGTCCCTTAACCCCTAAATACTCTGGTGTGATTTCTTAGGAACAAAGATGTTCTCTTACATAACAGTACAATTATCAAAATTATGAAAGCTAACACTGACCCAATCCTATTATCTAATCTACAGGCCTTTTCCAAATTTTACTAATTGTTCGAACAATGTCCTTTGGAGCTACATATAAAATCTAGTCTAGTATCACATTTTGCATTTAGTTGCTATGTTTCTTTTGTCTCCTTTAATCTGAAATAGTTCCTCAGTCTTTTTTTATCTTCCGTGTCCTTGACAAACCAGTTATTTTGTAGACTCACTCTTTTTCCCCCTCAATGTCTGTAATCTTATGGAAGTAGATTGCCAGGCCTTTCTTCCGCACCACTGCCACGTGGGTTCAAACTGTTGACCTTTCAGTTAGTAGTCAAACGCAAACCATGTGCACTGCCCAGGGATCTTTGTAGGATCTCTTTTGATTTGATTTTGTCTGATGTCCCCTAGTAACTGGACTCAGTCACGCATTCTGGCATGAATGGCAGAGAAATGATGTTGTGTCCATCTCAGTGCATCACATCAAGGCATGTATAATCCCCATTTTGTGATGAGGATGCTGAGGCTCAAAAGCGTTGAGTTACTTGTTTGAGGTCACATCAATAGGAAGTAGATTTCCCCAACCAAAATTTCAATAGCATTCTTTACAGAAATGGAAAAACCAACCCTCAACTTTATGTGGAATGGCAAGAGGCCCTGAATAGCTACAACGATGTTGAAGGAGAAGAACAAAGTAGAAGGACTCACACTTCCTAATTTTAAAACATACTACACAGCTGCAGTCGTCAAAACAACCTAGTACTGGTATAACAGACACATGGACCAATGGGATAGGCTTGAGAGTCCAGAAATAATCCCACACATCTATGGTCAACTGATTCTTGACAAGGGTGCTAAGTCCGTTCAATGGGGAAAGAAGAGTCTCTTCAAAGAATGGTGTTGGGAAAATTGGATTTCCATATGCAGAAAAATGAAACAGGATCCATGCCTCAAACCGTACACAAAAACAAATTCAAAATTCACTAAGGAACAAAATGTGTAAACTAGAACCATAAAATTCTTAAAAGAAAATGCAGAGGCAACGTTGTTAGGCCTAGCTTCTAACAATGGGTTATCTGATAAAATAACAAAAGCACAAATGGTAAAAGACAAAATAAACACATGGGACCTCATAAAAATAAAAAACTTTTGTTCATCAAAAGACTTTACCTAAAAAAGTGAAAAGACAAGCTACCAACTGGGAGAATATCTTCGAAAACCATATATCCAATAAGAATCTAACAACCAAAATACATATAAAACTTTGACAACTTAACAACAAAAAAACAAATAACCCAATCATAAAATGGACAAAGGACTTGAACAGACATTTCACCAAAGAGGACATTCAAAAGTGGTAAGAAGACACATGAAAAGATACTCAGCAAGATTAGCCTTCAGAGAAATGTGAATCAAAATCACAATGAGATATCACTTCACCCCCACTAGGATGGCTAAAAAAACTGAAAATAACAAATGTTGGTGAGGATGTGGGGGAAATTGGAACCCTTATCCACTGCTGGTGGGAATGCAAAATGGTACAGCTGCTGTGGAAAGCAGTGTGATGGTTCCTCAAAAAACTAAAAATAGAACTATCATACGACCCAGCAATTCCACTCCTACGTATATACCCAAAAGACTTGAAAGCAGAGACTCAAACAGATACTTGTACAGCAGTGTTCATTGTGGCACTATGCACAATAGCCAAAAGGTAGAAACAACCTAGATGCCCATCAACAGATGAATAGATAAACAAAATGTATACATACATACAATGGAATACTACACAACCAGTAAATGACATCCTGATACATGCTACAATACAGATGGAGCCTGAAGACATTATGCTGAGTGAAATAAGTCAATCACAAAATGACAAACATTATATGGCCTCACTTACATAAAAAAACAAGAACAGGCAAATATATACAGACTAAAGTTTATTAGTGGCTACCGGGGCAAAAAGAAGGGCAAAGGGGTGCTTCTTGCTTATGGAATACTGAGTTTCAGTTTACGGTGACTGAAAAATCTCATTGGTTAGGGTTAGGATTGCATAGCTGAGTAATGCAATTGCTGTCAATAAGTTATACACCTGTAAAAAGTTGAATTTGCAAAAAAAAAAAAAAAAGTAAGTAAACTCCAACTCAAGCCTACCTGAGTGACAGACTGCTTGTCTACCACAATGCCTGTTCTGCAGGTCATAGGAAGCAGTCAGAGGTTTTTCTTGCTTTTTTTTCAGTCAGAGGTTTTTAGTTGCTTTTGTCACAGATCTAACATGGCCTAGACCAGAAGTTGTAAAGTGGCAGCCCATTGGCCAAATCTGATCTGCCACTGAGTTTTGCTTGGTCCATATATGTTGGTGCATGCAGTGTTTCAAATTTGAATTAATTGTCAAAATGTAAAATTAGGTTCCTATGCATAAAGATACAGGTTCCTGGGTTCTCTTGCAAATTCAACAAATATGGCAACACTGAGCCTATAGTCCTTCTTGTCAATGGTTAGCTGCAGTTGAGTAAAGATGACCCCTTTAGCTGGCTGTGGCATTCCACGTTTCCAGAGAACCCACAACCCTTGTATCCCAACACCAAAACCAGGTGACAGCTGTCACTTATCTTCTACCCAGTCTGCATCACACATTAACTCTGCTTACTAACCCAGCCAGATGCGTAGCTCATAAACACCTTGGCTCCCTGGTAGTTACTGACATGTAACACACACCAGTGTGGTTAATTCTGATATTTGCTGAAGTACGTTTCAGATGGGATTCAGTTGAAATATTGAGAAGAATATGTCACTAATATGAACAAAAAGAATGGAAGAAAGAGTTTTGCAGTCCTTTTCTGGCCTCCCCGGCTTTCCGAACTCTAGTCATATTCTCCAATCTTTGGCTTTGCTCCCATGTTCCTAGTTTCTTGAGATTCTGAAACTTGGGATCCTTACATATTGTTTTACTCTATCTTTCCTTTCAAAACAACTCTTCTTTTTTTTTTTTTTTTATTGTACTTTAGATGAAGGTTTACAAAACAAACTGGTTTCTCATCAAATAGTACATACATTGTTCTATGACATTGATTAAAAACCCCATGACATGTCAACACTCTTCCTTCTCAACCCTGGGCTCCCAATTACCAGCTTTCCTGTTCCCTCCTGCCTTCCAGTCCCTCCCCCAGGGCTGGTGCGCCCCTTTAGTCTTGTTTTGTTCCATGGGTCTGTTCAATCTTTGGCTGAAGGGTGAACCTCAGGAGTGACCTCATTACTGAGCTGAAAGGGTATCCAGGGGCCATACTCTCAGGGTTTCTACAGTCTCTGTCAGCAAGTCTGGTCTTTCTTTATGAGTTAAGAGTTTTGTTCTACATTTTTTCTCCAGCTCTGTCCGGGACCCTCTATTGTGATCCTTGTCAGAGCAGTCAGTGGTGGTGGCCAGGCATCATCTAGTTTTACTAGACTCAGTCTGGTAGAGGCCGTGGTAGATATGGTCCATTAGTCCTGCGGACTAATCTTTCCCTTGTATCTTAATTTTCTTCATTCTTCCTTGCTCCCAAAGGGGTAAGGCCCATGGAGTACCCTAGATGGCTGCTCACAGGCTTTTAAGACCCCAGACACTACTTATCAAAGTAGAATGTAGAACATATTCTTTATAAACTATGTCATGCCAATTGAGCCAGATGTTTCCCAAGATCATGGCCCCCACATCTCTCAGCCCAGCAGTTTGGTCCCTCAGGAAGTTTGGACGTGTCTATGTACCTACCATGACCTTGCCTTATACAGGTTGTGCTGGCTTCCCCAGTATTGCATACTGTCTTAGCCTTCGCCGAAGTTTCTACTTATCTATTAAGTGTTTTTCCATCCCCATCCCTCCCCTCCCTCATAACCATCAACGATTGTTTCTTTTTGTGTGTAAACCTTTTCAGCAGATTTTACAGTAGTGGTCTCATACAATATTTGTCCTTTTGTGATTGACTTACTTCACTCAGCACAATGCCTGCCAGATTCATCCATGTTATGAGACGCTTCACAGATTCACCGTTCTTTATCATTGCATAATACTCCATTGTGTGTATGTACCAGTTTGTTTATACATTCATCTGTTGATGGACATCTAGATTGTTTCCATCTTTTTTGCTATTATGAACAATGCTGCAGTGAACGTTGGTATGCATATGTCTACTTGTGTGATGACTCTTATGTCTCTAGGATATATTGCTAGGAGTGGGACTGCTGGATCATATGGTATCTCCATTTCTAGCTTTCTAAGGAAGTGCTACATGTTTTCCAAAATGGTCATATCATTTTGCATTCCTACCAGCAGCACATGAGAGTTCCAATCTCCCTGCAGCCTCTGCAACATTTGCTATTTCCTGTTTTATTGATTCGTGCCAGTAATGCTAGGGTGAGTTGGTATCTCATTGTGGTTTTGATTTGCATTTCTCTAATGGCTAGGGATCGTGAGCATTTCTTCACGTGTCTGTTGGCCACTTGAATGTCTTCTTTGGTGAAGTGTATGTTCATTTCCTTTGCCCATTTTTTGACTGTATTATTTGTCTTTTTATTGTAGAGGCGTTGGATTTTCTTATAGATTTTAGAGATTAGAACTTTGTCAGATTTTTCACAGCCAAAATCTCTTTTCCTAGTCTGTAGGTCCTCTTTTTTTTCTCTTGGCAAAGTCTTTTGATGAACGCAAGTGTTTAATTTTTAGAAGATCCCAGCTATCTAGCTTATCCTCTGGAGCTTGTGTGTTGTTGGTTGTGGTTTGTATCCTGTTAATGCCATGTATTGGGGCCTCTAGCGTTGATTCTACATTTTTTTCTATGAATCTCATTGTTTTTGGCTTTATATTTAGGTCTTTGATCCATTTTGAGTTAGTTTTTGTATATGGTGTGAGATACGGGTCCTGTTTCATTTTTCTGCAGATGGACATCCCGTTTTGCCAGCACCATTTGTTAAAATGACTGTCTTTTCCCCATTTGATAGACTTTGGGCCCTTGTCGAAGATCAGGGGACCACAGGTGGATGGATTCATATCTGGGTTCTTAATTCTGTTCCACTGGTCACTGTACTAGTACCAGGCCATTATGACTACCGTAGCTGTACAGTAGGTTCTGAGTGCAGGTAGTGCAAGTCCTCCTACTTTATTCTTCTTCTTCAATACTGCTTTACCTATATGGGGCTTCTTACCTTTCCATATAAAGTTAATGATAAGTTTTTCTACTTCTTTAAAGAATTTGTTGGTATTTGGATCGGGATTGCATCGTATTTGTAAAGCACTTTGGGTAGAACTGTCATTTTCACAATGTTGAGCCTACCTATCTATGAGCATGGTATGTTTTTCTATTTATGTAGGTCTCTTTTGGTTTCTCGCAATAGCGTTTTGTAGTTTTCTTTGTACAGGCCTTTTACATCCCTGGTTAGATTTATTCCCAAGTATTTTATTTTTTTAGGGGCTATTATAAATGGTATGGGTTGCTATGAGTCAGAATCGACTCAATGGCACTGGGCTTTTGGGCATAAATGGTACTGTTTTCCTGATTTCTTTTCACTGTTCTCTTTATTAATATATACGAATTCAACTGACTTTTGTACATTTTTCTTGTATCCCACTACTCTGCTGAATCTTTCTATTAGTTCCAGTAGTTTTCTTGTGGAGTCTTTTGGGTTTTCTGTGTACAGTATCACATTACCCACAAATAGGGAGAGTTTAACTTCTTCATTACCAATTTGGATGCCCTTTATTTCTGGGAAACAACAACTATTAAACAACTCTGTGGGCAAGGTAATCCAAATACTCATGCATACACAAAAAATAACTTTCTAGACCCATTACAGGAGGCCCCAGGTGACAAAAGTGGTTAAGTGCTCAGCTATTAACCAAAAGGTTGATGATTCCATCCAGAGGAGCCTCAGAAGAAAGGCTTGGAGGTCTATTTCCAGAAGATCATAGCCATTGAAAACCCTATGGAAGGCAGCTCTACTCTGATTCCATGAGTTGGAATCCATTCCCTGGCAACTGGTTTGGTTTTTTTGGTTTAGACCTATTACAGGTAGTTACGGACCCATGAGTGTTTTTCTGAAAATAGTAGTAATTTGTTTTGTATTGTTATGGACTGAATTGTGTCCCTCCAAAGATATGATGACATACTAACCCTAAACCTGTGAATGTGACCCTGTCTGGAAACAGGGTTTTCTTTTGTTATGTTAATGAAGCCATACCAGAGTAGGGTGGATCCTAAACCTAATCCCTTCTGAACGGTATCTTATAAAAAGGGAAAATGGACACAGAGCGATACACATATGGGAAGAGATTGTGAGGACTCATCTACAAGCCAAGGTACACCAAGAAGTGTCCAGGGATACTTACAAAGAAGGACCCTTCCCTAGAGTTGACACATTGACTTGGACTTTAGGTTCTAAAATTGTATGACAATAAATTTCTGTTCTTTAAAGCCACCCAGTTGTGGTATTTTTGTTACGGCAATACCAGGAAACTAAGACATGTATCATATACCAAAATCATACATCGTCAACATATATCACTCATTCTTCAAACAGTTGTAGAAGCCCTAGAGCAAATTTGTGATCTTGAAGTTATTTCCTTCCTATATGCTCACTCAATCTATGGTAGAGAACTCTCATGAAGCCTGGAATTTATAAATAAGCTTATAATTCATACACTGGAGGCTTGAGATATACGTTGTGGTACTACGAAAAAAGAAATTCCCCCCAATTTTTTTCCTGAAGAGTAGTAATCTTATTGAGCTACGCTGAGGTACACCACTCACAGGAGTTGAGTGTGCTCATTGGTTCACTGGCTAACCAAGTAGTTATTATTTCCCAAAGGAAGGGCAATCTTCTATTGTAGTTTCATTTAGTGGGGTTTGCAAACAGGTCTTATGGGGTCTATGGTCCTCTGACTGGCCTTTGTGGTCCTCCAGAAAATACAGTGGTAGGCAGATCGAAGAAGCCAGGAGGTCAGGGTGAGTCACACCACACATTAAAGAAGGGAAATGAAGGTAAGGGCTTGAGTTGGAATAAGGCTTCTAGGCCAGTGATTCTCAGACTGGGCTGATCGTCAAAGTTGTCCACGGTTTCCAGCCTAGGCCTATGGAATCAGGTCATCTAGGAGGATTGCAGGAGGTGGTATCTGGGAATCCGTACATGTATTTAATGTCTCCCCCATCAGCCCGGGTGATTCTAATGTGCAACCAGGTTTGGGATCCATGTTCTTTGCCTTCTTTATACTTGATGGTTAAGTGTGAATGGCCTTGGAATCACGGGTCCAAGAAGCATTTGTGGCTGGATAGGAAGTCTGAAGTCTTGTGACTCCAAGTGTACTCCGCTTAGGGCTCAGATCAGAGGAGAAGGTCAAGGGTTCCTGGATTGCCCTTACATGCCCCCAAACCAAAATGCTATAACAGTAATAGTAGGCAACTAGTGTAAGGAAATCTTTCTTGTGCTATGTTAGTTAGAATGCACTGATATGGATTTTAGTAAGGTCACCGATCACCTCCATCTTGTTAAATCCAGTGGGCAATTTTCTGTCTTTCTTTAATTTGAATATTTAGTACTATTTGACATAGGCGACCACTCGCTTCTCCTTGAAACCTTTTCTTCTCTTGGCTTTTATGGCACCACATTCTTCCAGTTTTCTTCCTACTTCTCAGGCTCCTCCTCTTCTGTTCAACCTCTAAGCTGAGGGTTTTGTCTTGTACCACTTTCTGTTCATTTTCTACACACCCTTGGCAGGTGATCTCATTCAGTCCAAAGCTTTAAATACTACCTATATACTGAATGTTTCCAAATATATAGCTCCATCCCTGACCTCTCCCCTGAGTTTGAACTTACATATACAGCAGTCCACCTGACATCCCCACTTGCACGTCTAATGAGCCTCTGCAAGCTTGCTCCTCCTAAATCTTCCCCATCTCAGTTAATGGGAGCAGCATCTCCAGATGCCCAGCCAAAATCCTAAGAGCCATCCCTGACTCCTCCACTCCCCCCATCCCATCCATGCGATTGTTCAGCGGTTGGCTTGGCCTCCAAAATATATCCAGACTCCAACCACCTCCTATCTTTACCACCACTACAACCTTGGTCCAAGCTACCATTATCTCTTACCTGGAGGCAAAAATCTTTTAACTGATGTTTATCCTCTTACCTCTCTACAGTCTAATCTCCATACGATGGCCAAAAGGAAAAATTTAAATGTAAATGAGATCATGTCTTGCCCTCCAAATGGGTTCCCTTTACCCTTTAGAATTAAATCCAAACACCTTACACTAGGACTCAAAACCCTACTTCTCTGATTTTCAACCATGCTTGCCCATTAGAACCACCTGGGGTACATTAAAAAAAATCTCTAAACCCCATATCAGATCAATTAAATCAGAATTTCTGAGGTCAGGTCTCAATGATTGGTTTGAAGCTCCTCAGGCAATTCTCATATGCAGTTGTGTCTGAGAACCATACCTTTAGCTGCTCTGGCCCCAGCCTACATCTCCCACGTCATCTCCTACCTTGCTCACCATGCTCCAACCACATCGGCCTCCTTGCCATCCCTCACTTTTCTGTACTTGCTGTTACTGCTGCCAGAATGCTTTTTCTCAAGATCTGTGCAGGGCTGGCTTCTGTTCATCCTGAAGGTTTAATCAAATGTCACCTCTTCAAGGAAGTCTTTTCCTCTTTCTGTAATCTAAAACCACTCTTGTCCACTCCCCACGGCCATTCTCTTTCCCAGGGGTTCCCAAACTTGAGTGTGCATCAGGAGGACTAATTAAAACACAGATTATTGGGCCCAACCCCAAAGTCTCTGATTCAGTAGGTCTGAAGTAGGGCCTGAGGATTCGCATTTCTAATGAGCTGCCACATGATGCTGATGCTGCTGGTCTAGGAATAGCACTTTGAGGACCACTGCTCTATCCCATTATCCAGTTTTATTTTTTTTCACGATACTTACTACTATTTAAAAATATTCGCTTATTTCATGTTTATTATTTGCCTACCCCTAACCCCAATAAAAACGTAAGCTCCATGACTGCTGGGCCTTTCTCACGCAACACAATATCCCCAGTACGGGAACAGTGCCTGGCACATGGTGAAAGGCTGGGAGGCACTGCATTAAAGTGTTTCATTGGAAGCATTAAAAATATGGAAGTATTTGTATCCTAGAGATTTTCCTTGGAAGTTACCTGGGACTGGCGGGTGGGTGGTCTAGAACCTGATTTTTCACGGATTTCCAGTGGACTCTCTGAGAAGCGAAGACCTTTCAAAATTTTAGGGTCAGTTCTTTCACCTATCTCAAGGCCTAAAATTAGATTAAAAACATTGTTCTGTAAAAACATATATATATAAAGTCATGCAAATATGTCCTCACAGTTGGGAACATCTTAATAAGGGACCACTGTCACCACATTCTTTCCCTAGAAGTAACACTTACATAATGGTCTCCTGCTCAGCACATTAGCACTGAGAAAGAAAAAGATTATCCCAGGCTGAGAAGTAAAAATCTGCCCTGCTACATTCTACAACATTCCATATCCAGCTGGGAAAACAGATAAATTCAACTGCAAGGTTAGCAGGAAACATTATTTCTCCGAAGGGCACATTGTAGCTTCAAAATGTCACAGCAACTCCCTCTCTGAGTGACTACTACTTCCTTACCAAGAAACCTTGTTAACTAAAATCACAGATTACCAGAAATTTTGCTGTTTGAAATCACATCAGTAAGAAGGAAATAGCCCACTCTTGCCTGGAGGATCTAAGTCATGCCAACACAGAGAAGCAGCCTCAATTTTCAAGTCTGATGCAGAGCTTCAGATAAGAGATTTCTGAACACGATCTTCCACATTTATCTTAACTTCGTAGTTTCCAAGATCACAGAACCCTGGGTCCCCTCTGCGGCCCAGGGCTTCACACAGAGCCCTGATTTTCTTTGAGCCCTATCAAAACTCTGCTTTCATTTAAGTTTCACCCAAACTCCACGCTGCTCCAAATCCTATAACTCTATCTTTTGCTTTGTTTGATGAGCTGTCTTGTGGTTCCTTTGCTGTATGGTCTCGTTGCTGCAAGGAGTCAATAAATCTGACTCTCGTACTGCTTGATCTTAAGCTGTTTGAGCTAGAACAGTACTAAAACTCCAATGACAGCTGAATTTCCTCTTCCAGTGTTTCTTATTGCAACACTTTCTCAGACAAGAAAACAAGCAGGGAACCTGTTCGGTGGGTTTAGAATACTAAGCCTTTTCTTTGTTCTATAATTTCATACCTGGAAATTTTCTAAGGTTAACATTCCAGTCAGGTTTCTTTTCACCATTCTTATCTTTCTTTCTTGGTTTTGATCCAACAAACCCATTTTTCAATTCCTAGGAATGAAGAGATTGCATATCAATCACTTGATTATATCCACGCAGAATGTGAAAATTAAAGGTTATGTGGTAGAGACAGTGCCACAGCATTCATTTCTTCCTTGAAAGGGTTTATGGTAGTTTTTAATAAGTGGCCTTTGCTTAATCTTACTCTAGAAGAACACAACTCTGTACCTTGGCTGCTTGACCGGCAGCATGACGGGCTGGTCAGTCCCACCAGGCCAAACGACCAAGACAGGAGCAAGTGGCATCACATACAGGCGGGATGGGAGTCTGAGTAATAACAGAGGTGCCACCAGACCCAGAGGGCAAAGAAAGGGTGGAATCAGGTCAAGATAGGACTTATGTGCACTACTACTGCCTACATAGTCCTTAAATGCTCTTCCGCCTGGACTTTATTCTCCACAGACTTAGTCCCTCATGCCTGCTTCAAGCTTGACTGCCTGCTGATACATGTAGGCTCAGGCTCTGCTGACTTTCTCTTCCTCATAGATACTTGCTTTTATCATTCTTGAGCCCCACACTATGCCTACACCCACTGCTTTGGTCCCACAGCCTCCTCTCTGGCCTCAGGTCCACCCTTGGGCTCAAGTGGCTCCCAGACGAGCTTCTTCTGTTACCCTCAACAAGACACCCATGACTGGGGCCTCTTCTTTGGTTGCCTTACCATCGGTCAGCCCATCCTCTTGCCCTGTTCCTTGGGTCTATCTCACTGATGCCCACAATTCAGGGACTCAAGTTTCAAGTATCCTTCTTAGATAGGTCTGGTTCACTCTCCAAAGAGGTGAGGCATTGCAGCCATTCAGGAGGGAAGATTTCAATGTAACAGAAGGCTACACCCACTGAGGGCTTCTACTAGTTGTGATGCATCTATTCAACAAATACACACTCATATATTACCTCCCCCTGTGCAAGGCAAGGAATATGGCAGACATTCTCTAAGCCACCTGGGAGCTTGCAGTGCATGAGAAAGACAGACCCAGAAGAAAGCAATCAAAAATTCAAAGCATTTTATAAAAGAAGGTGGCCCAGGAGTTAGGGGTGTGGTGATAGGACACAGAACAAATAATTTAGTTTAGCTGGACTATATGTAAGGGAGTCATAGGCAAAGCAAGAGAGGCCAACTGAGGACAGAAACTTCCTACTTGGGATGCCGGGCTGAAGGTTTCTGCTTTTTTCAGTAGGTAAGGGGGAATCACTGAAGATACTGGAGCATAGGCAGTAATGCTGGCGAGGAATTCAAATTTGCAGGGTCGGGGAGGGACTGAACAAAGGGTTGGGATCAGTAAAGATACTTTGCAATGGCTGAGACTGACTTCAGTTATAAAGACCTGGTTGTGAACTGAAGTGGTTAAATAAAGGGAAGATGTGACCACTGAGGAAGAAGGAACCAAGAAAATGAAAGTGGTGTCTGTGTGAATGTATTACAGTTTTATCACTTGCCTGCTTTGAAGAATCTTTGAGAACATTTTCAACACTGTCTTCAGAAGAGACGGTATCTGGTCGTTCATAGTCTACCTGAAACACCTTCGTTACAATGCCACTCTGTCTGCAGTCTCTGAAAATTATTTAAAAAGAAAAAAAAATGTAGTTTAGACAAAGAATCAAAGAGAAGGTGGCTACCTGGAGCAAAGGAGAATGAAGAACACCAAGAACAGAAGGTAATTACGAGCCCAAGAGATAGAAAGGGCCACATAAACCAAAGGCTACGTCAGCCTGAGACCAGAAGAACTGGATGGTACCCAGCTACAACCGATGACTGCCCTGACAGGGAACATAACAGAGAACCCCTGAGGGAGTAGGAGAGCAGTGGGATCCAGACCCCAAATTCTTGTAAAAAGACCAGACTTAATGGTCTGACTGAGACCTGAAGGACCCCAGTGGTCATGGCCCCCAGACCTTCTATTAGCCCAGGACAGGAACCATTCCGAAAGCCAACTCTTCAGACAGGGATTGGACTGGACAATGGGATAGAAAAAGATGCTAGTGAAGAATGAACTTCTTGGATCAAGTAGACACTTGAGACAATGTTGGCATCTCCTATCTGGAGAAGAGATGAGAGGGCAGAGGGGGTCAGAAGCTGGTGGAATGGACACGAACAGAGAGAGTGGAGGGAAGGAGCGGGCTGTCTCATTAGGGGGAGAGCAATTAGGAGTATATAGCAAGGTGTACATAAATCTTCATATGAGAGACTGACTTGATTTGTAAGCTTTCACTTAAAGCACAATAAAAATTAAAAAAAAAAGAAGGTGGCTAACAATTAAGATGACTCTATTAAAGTCCCTTGGTCTAGCTACTAAACTTATCATATTTTAAAGTGGAGAAATTACAACCCAATTCCCACAGTCTTTCCTTACCTTATTCTCATTTTGATTGTCTATGGCTGTGTAACAAACCACACCCAAAACAACATAGTCTTAAAATACAAATCTGTACATATATGCGGGTTAACTGGGCTCAGCTAGGTGGCTCTTGTTTGAGATCTCTCATGTGGTTCAGTCAGTTGTCAGCTGGGGCTAGAATCAAATGAAGGCTCGACTGGGCTGGACATCCACAAGGACCCCTCCACTCATATATGTGAAGCCCAGGCTGGGATAGCTGAAACAGCTGGGGGCTCGCCAGTCTCTCTCTCTCTCCCTCTCTTTTGGGCTACCTTGGGTTATCTTCAGTTCTGAGGAATCACATTACCCAAATCTCGGGGTAGTTGGACCTGCTACGTGACAGCTAGCTTCCACCAGTGTTTATGTCCCCAAAGACCAAAACAGAAATTGCCATGCTTCTTGTGATCTAGCCTCAGAAGTCCTCAGTGTCACTTCTGAAGTATTCTGTTGGTCAAAAGTAAGCCTTGCTTATTAAACAAGATAGCAGTTCCAAGGCGTAAGTAGTCCAGAGCTGGTATGGTGCCATGGTGGCAGGGGCGTGGTGTTGAGTTTCTATCTTGTTTCTCCACCATCCCTAGGATGTTGCTCTTGGCTGACCACACATACACATTCCAGCCAGCAGGAAGCGGGGCCCACCCTCCCCTTTAAGGGCACAATCCAGAAGTTGCACACATCACTTCTACACACATTTTGCAGGCCATAACTTGGTGACATGGCTCTACCTAGCTGCAAGGAGGATTGGAAAATGCCTTTCTTCTAGGTAACTATGTGTCCAGGTAAAAATCACATATTATTAAAGAAGAAGGGAAAAGCAGATATTGAGGGACAGCCAGCAGCCTACGCCAAACCATCACGGCAGCAGTCAGTGTATTCAACACATTTAACTCTCACCCCTGCGAAAGTTTACGGCACAAATTAGTCTCTCATTCAAAGATTTATACACAAATTATTTCATGACGTTGGTTGCAATCCCTGAAATGTGTCAGCATTCTTCCCCCTTTCTACCCTGGGTTCCCGTGTCCATTCATCCAGTTTTCCTGTGCCTTCCTGTCTTTTCATCTCTGCTTTTGGGCAAGTGTTGCCCATTTGGTCTTATATATTTGATTGAACTAAGAAGCATGTTCCTCATGTGTGTTATTGTTTGTTTTATATGCCTGTCTAATTTTTGGCTGAAAGGTGGACTTCAAGAGTGACTTTGGTTCTGAGTTAGCAGGGTGTCCAAGGGCCATAGTCCTGGGGTTCCTCCAGTTTCTCTCAGACCAGTAAATCTGGTCTTTTTTTGTGAATTTGAATTTTGTTCTACATTTTTTTTCCTGCTCTGTCTGGGACCCTCTATTGTGACCCCTGTCACAGCAGTCATTGGTGTTAGCCAGGCACCATCTAGTTCTTCTGGGCTCAGGCCGGGGGAGGCTATGTTCACGTGGTCCATTAGTCCTTTGGACTAATATTTTCCTGTGTCTTTGGTTTTTATCATTCTCCTTTGCTCTAGACGGGATGGGACCAATAGATGTATCTCAGATGGCCGTTCACAAGCTTTTAAGACCCCAGATGCTACTCACTAAAGTAGGATGTAGAACACTTTCTTTATAATCTATGTTATGCCGATTTACCTAGATATCCCCTGAGACTATCTATAGTCCCCAGCCTTCAGCCCCAGTAACTCAAGGTGTATAGATGAGCCCAGGAAGCTTCTATGATGTTGCCTTGGTCAAGTTGTGCTGATTTCCCCTATAATGTGTGTTGTCTTTCCCTTCACCAAAGCTAACACTTGTCTACTACCTAGTTAGCGATTTCCCCTTCCTACCCTTCCCCTCCCTCATAACCATCAAAGTTTTTTTTTTTTTTCCCCACTAACTAGACAACTGATAAGTGGTAACTTTACTGAAGGGTAAGACAGTACACAATACTGGGGAAGTCTGCGCAACTTGACCAAGGCAAGGTTATTGAAGCTTTATAGCCACATCCAAACTCCCTGAGGGACTGAATTACTGGGCTGAGGGCTAGGGACCATAGTCTCTGGGGACATCTAACTCAACTGGCATAACATAGTTTATAAACAAAATGTTCCACAACCTACTTTAGTGAGTAGTGTCTGGGGTCTTAAAAGCCTGTGAGCAGCCATCTAGATACTCCACTGATCCCATCCTGTCTGAAGCAAGGGAGAATGAAGAAAACCAAAGGCACAAGGGAAAGATTAGTCCAAAGAACTAATGAACCATAACTACCAGAGCCTCCACCAGACTGAGTCCAGCACAACTAGATACTGCCTGGCTACTACCACTGACTGCTCTGACAGGGATCACAACAGAGGGTCCCGAACAGAGCTGGAGAAAAATGTAGAAAAAAATTCTAACTCACAAAAAAAGACCAGACTTGCTGGTCTGACATAGACTAGAGAAGTTCTGAGAGTATGGCTCCCAAACGTCCTTTTAACTCAGTACTGAAGTCACTCCTGAAGTTCACCCTTCAGCCAAAGATTAGACAGGTCCATAAAACAAAATGAGACTAAACGGCACATCAGCCCAGGGGCAAGAACGATAAGGCAGAAGGGGACAGGAAAGCTGGTAACAGGGAACCCAAGGTTGAGAAGCGGAGAGTATCGACATGTCACGGGGTTGGCAACCAATGTCACAAAACAATATGTGTATTGTTTAATAAGAAACTAATTTGCTCTTTTGAAAGCACAATAAAAAAACAGATTGTTTTTTTTCTGTGTTAACACAGAAAAAAACAATTGTATTTACAATCGTGGTCTCATGCAATATTTGTCTTTTTGTGACTGGCTTATTTCACTCAGCATAATGCCTTCCAGATTCATCAGTGTTGTGAGATATTTCCAGGATTCATCATTGTTCTTTATTTTTGCATAGTATTTCATTGTGTGTATGTACCATAGTTTGTTTATCCATTCATCTGTTGATAGGCATTTAGGTTGTTTCCATCTTTTTGCTATTGTGAATAATGCTGCAGTGAACATGGGTGTGCATATGTCTATTTGTGTGACGGCTCTTATTTTTCTAGGATATATTCCTAGGAGTATGACTGCTGGATCGTACGGTATTTCCATTTCTAGCTTTTTAAGTAGGCGCCATATCGTTTTCCATAGTGGTTGTACCATTTAACATTCCCACCAGCAGTGCAAAAGAGTTCCAATCTCCCTGAAACCTACCTCCCCACCATTTGTTATTTTCTGGTTTTCTTTTTTTTTTTTTTGATTAGTGCCAGTAATGTTGGGGTGAGATGGTATCTCATTGCAGTTTTGATCTGCATTTCTCTAATGGCTAGTGATCGAGAAGATTTCTTCGTATATCTGTTAGCTGCCTGAATGTCTTCTTTGGTGAAGTGTCTGTTATCCTTTGCCTATTTTTAAAGTGGATTATTTGTCTTTTTGTTGTGGAGGTGTTGGATTTTCTTTAAGATTTTAGAGATTAGACCTTTGTCAGATATGTCATAGCCAAAAATGTCTTCCCAATCTGTAGATGCTCTTCTTACTCTTTTGGTGAAGTCTTTCGATGAACAAAATGTTTAATTTTTAGAAGATCCCAGTTATGTAGTTGATCTTCAGTGTTTGTGTATTGTTAGTTACAGTATGTAATCTATTTATGCTGTATATCAGGCCCCTAGCATTGACCCTAGTTTTTCTTCCATAATCTTCATACTTTTTAGTTTTATATTTAGGTCTTTGATTCATTTTGAATTAGTTTTTGTGTATGGTATGAGATATGGGTCCTGTTTTATTTTTTTTTACAGGTGGCCATCCAGTTTTGCCAGCACCATTTGTTAAAAAGACTGTCTTTTTCCCATTTAATGGACTTTGGGCCTTTGTCAAAGATCAGGTGACTATAGGTGGGTGGATTTACATCTGGGTTCTCAATTCTGTTCCATTGGTCAATGTGTCTGTAGTTGTATCGGTACCAGGCTGTTTTGACTACCGTAGCTGCATAGTAGGTTCTGAGGTCAAGTAGTGTTAGACTTCCTACTTTGTTCTTCCTCTTCAATAATGCTTTACTTATCCGGAGCCTCTAACCTTTCCATTTAAAGTGAATGGTTAGTTTTTCCATCATTAAAGAACGCTCTTGGTATTTGGATAGGGATTGCATTGTATTTGTAGATGGCTTTGTGTATCATTTAATTTCTTGACTGCTGCTTTCACTGGTATTGTTTGTAGATCCAAGACAAATGAAATCTTTGACAACTTCAGTATTTTCTCCATTTATCATGATGTTGTTTATTGGTCTAGATGTGAGGGTTTTTTTTTCTTTATATTGTGTAATGCATATTGAAGGCCGTGGTCTTTGATCTTCATCAGTGCTTCAAGTCCTCTTCGATTTCAGCAAGCAACGTTGTGTCATCTGCATACTAAAGGTTGTTCATGAGTCTTCCTCCAATCCTGATACTGTGTTCTTCTTCAGATAGTCCAGCATTCAGATTATTCGCTAAGCATACACATTGAATAAGTATGGTGAAAGGATACAATCTTGATGCACACCTTTCCTGATTTTGACCCACACAGTATCCCCTTGCTCAGTTCAAACTCCTGCCTCTTGGTCTATGTACAGGGTCCTCATGAGCACAATTAAGTGTTCTGGAATTCCCATTCTTCACAATCTTATCCATAATTTGTTATGCTCAACATAGTAGAATGCCTTTGCATAGTCAATAAAACACAGGTAAACATCTTTCTGGTACTCTCTGCTTTTAGCCAAAATTCAACTGACATCAGCTATGATATCCCTCATACTACGTCCTCTTCTGAATCCAGTTTGAATTTCTGGCGATTTCCCACCAAAGTACTGGGCTGCAACAGTTTTTGAATTACCTTCAGCAAAATTTTATGTATGTGTGATATCAATGATAGTGTTTGATGACCTCCATATTCTGTTGTATCACCCTTCTCTGGAATGGGCACAAATATGGATCTCTTCTAGTTGGTTGGCCAGGTAGCTATCTTCCAAACTTTTTGGCATAGATAAGTGAGCACTTCCAGTGTTGCATGCATTTGTTGAAACATCTCAGTTGGTATTCCATCAATTCCCAGACCCTTGTTTTTACCAATGCCTTTAGCACAGCTTGGACTTCTGCCTTCAATATCATCGGTTCCTGATCATATACTACCTCCTGAAGTGGCTGCAAGTCGAACAATTCTTCTCGGTACAGTGACTTCATGTATTCTTTCCATCTTCTTTTGATGCTTCCTGCGTCATTCAATATCATGACCACAGAATCCTTCGACACTGCAACTCGAGGCTTGTATTTTTCCCTCAGTCCTTTCAGCTTAAAAAATGCCGAGCGTGTTCTTCCATTTTGGTTTGCTAACTCCAGGTCTTTATATGTTTCATTATAATACTTTGTCTTCTGGAGCTGCCCTTTGAAATCTTCTGTTCAGCTCTCTTACTTCATCATTTCTTCCATTCTTTTTAGCTACTCAACATTCAAGAGCAAGCTTCAGAGTCTCTTCTGACACCCATTTTTGTTTTTTCTTTTTTTCTTATCTTTTTAATGACCTTTTGCTTTCTTTATGAATGATGTCCTTGATGTCATCCCAAAACTGGTCTGGTCTTCGGTCATTAGTGTTCAATATATAAATCTGCTCTTGATATGCTCTCTAAATTTAGGTGGGATATACTCAAGGTTGTACTTTGGCTCTTGCAGACTTGTTTTAATTTTCTTCAGCTTCAACCTGCATATGAGCAATTGATGGTCTATACTGCAGTCAGCCTGTGGCCTTGTTCTGGCTGACAATATTGAGCTTCTCCATTGTCTCATACCACAGATGTAGTTGATTTGATTATTCTGTATTCCATCTGGCAAGATTCACACATATAGTCACTCTTTACATTGTTGAAAAAAGGTATATCTGACGAATAAGTCGTTGTTCTTGCCAAATTCTATCATGCAATCTCTGGCATCGTTTCAATCACCAAGGCCATATTTTCCAACTAGCAAAGCTTTTCCTCGTTTCCAACTTTTACATTACAATCACCAATAATTATCAATGAATCACGATTGCATGTTTAATCAATTTCAGACTGCAGAAGTTGGTAAAAAATTTAAATTTTTTCATCTTTGGCATTAGTGGTTGGTACATGAATTTGAATAGCAGTCGTATTAACTGGTCCTCATTGTAGGCAGATGGATATTATCGCAACACTGGCAGCACTGTACTTCAGGATAGATCTTGAAATGTTCTTTTTGACAATGAATGTGATGTCATTTTTCTTCCTCTTTCCTGACATAGTAGACTATATGATTATTTGATTCAAAATGTCCAATACCAGCCCATTTCAGCTCACTAATGCCTAGGATATCAATCTTTAAGCATTCCATTTCATTTTTGATGGCTTCCCATTTCCCCAGATTAACAGTTCGTACATTCCACATTCCTATTATTAATCGATGTTTGCAGCTGTTTCTTGTCATTTTAAGTTGTGCCACATCAGGAAATGAAGGTCCCGAAAGCTTGGTTTCATCCACTTCATTAAGGTCGACCCTACCTTGAGGAAGTAGCTTTTCCCCAGGCTTTTTTGATCGCCTTCCAATCTGAAAGGTTTATCTTCCCGTACTATATCAATGTTCCCCTGCTATTCATAAGGTTTTTACTGGCCAACTTTTTTTAGAAGTAGACCACCAGATCCTTCTTTCTAGTCTGTCTTAGTCTGGAATCTCCCCTAAAACCTGTTCATCCTGTTGGTATTTAAATTGATATCAACTTCCAGTGTTGCATGCATTTGTTGAAACATCTCAGTTGGTACTCCATCAATTCCCATGTGGTGACAACACCCATGCCACCACAGTACAACAAACTGACAGGTGACTGATGGACTTTTTACTTTAAGGTTGAATAAAAATCTTCATTGGTAACTGTATAGAATTAATCGGCAATTTCTCTTTACCTGGTTTCATGATTATTTATTTTTAGGGTAATGTTCATTGTTAAATTTTGCAAGCTACCCAAAATTATCAAGAAGAAAACAAAAGAAAAATGATCTTACCAGAGGCAATTACTACTAAAGTAGCCTGGTGGTGCAGTGGTTAAGCACTTGGTTGCTAATTAAAAGGTCGGCAGTTCAAATTCACCATATTTCTCTCCGGGAGAAATATGTGGGAGTCTACTCCTGTAGAAATTTACAGCCTTGGAAATCCTATGGGGCAGTTTTACCCTGTTGTGTGGGGTCCCTATGAGTCTAAATCAACTTGACAGCACTGGGCTCAGTTTTTTAATTACACCTGTTGTAGAGAAACAACTTTCATCAATAAAGAGATTTTATTATGACATACCAGCAAACAAAATGGGAAATTGGCTGCAAGCCCTCAGGCATAAACTGACTAAAATCTAAAGAAGTACAACCTATAAGTGTTTTTTAAGCAATTTTGACAGATGCTGATTCATTATAAGCAAATTACTTACAGACTATGATTGGTTAAAAACAAAGAACTAAGATCAAGATTGGGTGATCTTCCCTTGTTTTCATTTTCTAACAATGTGGTCTCTTAGCTCAGGTGTCCTGTGTCTGCCATATGATGGTTGTTTTTTATTTGTTACGTGTGGGCTACGTATGATACTAGGTAGATCTTTAACTCACTTCCTGGGATATACTGTTGTTTAGTTTTTAGTAAGCTCATCCACTGTCCACTGAACTGGTAAGAGCACTCTGTCCCACTTCTTTGATGTAGTTCTCTATTGTTTCAAGCTTTTCAGGTTCTAACAAACAAGCTGGCCTTTCGTGGTTATGGCCTGCTGTGGTTAGGTTAACCCTTTGTTACTACTAAAGTTTGGTATGTTTTCTTCCAGTTTTTACATATTTTAAACATAGTTAAAACAATTTAGTATAATCTTGTATCCTAATATTTTTCACTTATTATATTGTAAATATTTTCCTATGTCATTCAAAATTACTTAAACATAATTTTTCCTCTTAATGTATTAATGACCTTCAGTTGGTAACAATCTTGTTTAAAAAATCCATTTTCTTATTTATGAAACTAATTACTTTAAGTACTTAAAAAAAGACTTGAACGAAACAGAATAATTTCCATAAAGAACTAGTTTACTGCAAATCTACACAAGCCCTAATCTTTCCGTGTCGAAGACTCAAACATCTTTCTGTACAAATGTTTTCCTTAGCTGAGCATCTCTGAAATACTGGCACTTAATGGGCATGGAGAGGGGTGATGGTGAGAGGCATAAAGAATAACCTTATTTTCTTCCCGCTCTTCTGAAAGCTTTATTAACTCTTTCGAACTACAGCTCGTCATTAATCTCCACATTTTACTGCTAACTGCAGCTTCTCAAGCAGCCTGCCTTGCGGCACGAGGCACCAGAGTATTTCATTTGTTAATTTTTAATGATTTTTGAGATGAATTGTTTAGACAGAAGTGGCCTGAAAGTGGAAAAAACATGCAAATTCTCATCTTTGATAAAGAATAATAAAGTGTAAGAGGGGTTGTTTTGCTTCGTTTTTATCTTACTATTTGTTTTGATTTTCAGATGCCAAAGTGTAGAATTTGTAGCTCTCCTCAAAAAGCCAGGGGCCTGGAGAGCCAGCCAGGTATTCGGTTCCAGGCTTAAAATGTCCCAAAAAATGTGGCCAAACCTGTCTTGTTGGACAAAACAGTTCTCTATCAACGTCACAAGATTTGTTAAACATTTATTTTTTTCTCTACAATGCACAGTGAAAGTTGCCAAATTAAAAGGTGTTTCTATACTTAAATGGGGAAAAAGTAATTGAGAAGGAATCAGAGGACAAAGCATAAAGTACCTAATATTTAACCAAAAAAAACAAAAAACAAAAAACCAAAGCCACCACCACTGAGTCAATTTTGACTCATAGCGACCCTACAGGACAACGTAGAACTGGCCCATAGGATTTCCAAGGCTGTAAATCTTTAGGGAAGCCAGACTGCGACATCTTTCTCCCGCAGAGCTGCTGGTGGGTTCCAACCTCTGATATTTTGGTTTGCAGCCAAGCACTTTAACCACTGTGCCATCAAGGCCCACTAGCTAATGTCCAGCAAGCTGAAATATGGTAGTTTTGAAGGCCAATAAAGTCAGTACAAATAAAGCAGAGATTGATGGCTGCTTCCAGGGGAATAAAAGAACCATCCACTAAACATGATATTTTTTTTTCCAGAATCAGATGAAACCCTAAAAAGGCTCTTTCTTTCCCAACCCCTAATATGGAATTAAAAATAAAAACTATTAGTATACATAACACTTCACTGAACTGTACATGCACACGTTATGGTGCACAAATAAAAGACAAATAAAACACAGAAGTTATGTACATGCTGAGATTAAAGTAATCCGGCACTGATTTTCATAGGAAGAAATAAGTAAAATTAAAACATAATGTCATTCCATTACGCTAAAAAGTCATTTAATCACTGTTATTGACTTACTTAGAAACTGCAATAGCTTTAACTTGTATTTTTCCATCAGGCAAAGTAATAGGTTTTGTATACTTATATGTATTATTTTCACCGTAACCGATTCTCTTTAGAAATTCAGGTTTGCTGCCATCCAGGGTATAATATATGTTGACATCTGGGGTGTCTGAAAAATATAAAACAGGATAACTGTAATTGGTTCTAAAGTAGCCAGTCCCTGAGGTATGCCTATACATCAGTTATTTATGGAAAATTTATACATCTATTATTTATATTATAAAAATGAGTAACAATAATTAAATTCTTCCTCTATTCCATGCATTGTACTTTGTTATGTTTTATTTGGACTTGGTAAATGATTCCTACATTTTTTGGGGAAAAATTTTAAAGATAATAAATTCATATGATTCAAATGATATCTTGAGTATCCCCAAGTGCGTATCAGTATATATGTACATATTCTTACTTCTCACTCTCTTTTTACACCAATTGTGGCACACCACATCCTGTTCCACACACTTCGTTTTTCATTTTAGATTATACCTTGGATATTGTTCTATATGGGCACATAAAGGGCCTCCTCATGCTTTTGTATGGCTGCACCATATTCTCTTGTATGAATGAACTATAAATTAATCAACCCTCATTTAGGCTTTCTTTTTCTTTTCTTTCTTCTGGCTATTACAAGAATTATAACGAATATCCTTGTAAAGAGCTCCTTTTGTAAGCACAGCTGTAAAACAAATATGCGGAAGTAGTACTGCAGGGTCCAAAGATATGTGCATTTGTAACTTTGATTAATATCACCAAACTGCCCTCCACTGAGGAGGAAACAATTACATTCCCACGGGAAATGCATGGAAGTGCCTGCTTACCCACAATCCACCCAAATAGTGTTATCGATTTTTCTTTTTGCCAGTCTCCTAGGCAAACAACAAAAAGTAGTATCTTGTAGTTTTAACTCACAATTCCCATATATTGAGTAAGATTCATTCATTCATTCATTCAACAAATATTTGCTGAGTACCTAGTATGTGCCAGGCACTGTTCTAGGAGAGACACACAAACAATAAACCAACAAACAATGCATACTGTCAGGCGGTGAATAAATGCTATGAAGGAAGGTAAGGGGGACAAGGTCTACTCAGAAAGCAGGTGAAGAGATGTGTAGAAGTATCTTTTCATATGCTTAAGAGGCACCTATATATTCTTTCCTATAAAATGTCTTTTCACATCCTTTGCCCATTTTCCTATTGGGTTATTCTTCTTTTTGTTATTGAATTGTGGAAATGTTTTGTTTATTAGAACTTTTCAATATTAGAACATTTGGATACCTTATCATTCTTATCATCATTTATCAACAACCACTCCACTTCTCCTAAGACTTACATGCATATATATTGAAGTTTTATTTTTGCTTGAGAATTTTAAAGAATTACATTGGCCTTTGAAATAAAGCCGGACATAGTATAATGTAGAATATTGTTAACTGCAACTCTAGGTCTAGGAAGCACAGGGCTTATAACATAAATACAGATAAAAAGTTTTTATATGTTTCAGCTATTAAAATATACAGTTGGAATTTCAAAGACTTTTTAATAAGGGCATTCGTCCACGTTTTATCTATAAAACTTTCCCTTTTCCTTATGTTAATTGTGTGTGTGTGCGTGTGCAGAAAGAGCTTGAAGACTAAATATTACCAGGAAATATATTTGCCACTTTATTTCTACAATAATATTTAAGATTTATTTTGGCATCACTACGTGCCAGGCCTTGTGCATCTCACGTATATTTCAACTCATTTAATCTTCACAGCAGCTCTAACTGGTAGATGTCATTATCCATATCTTACAGGGAAGAAGCTGAGACTGAGAATGGCTAAGTAATGTGTCTAAGGTCATTAGAAACTGTCATGCCAGGGGTCAGTCCCCAACATGTCTAAATTGCAAGCAGGTCAAATTTATTATTCTAGCAAAATAATGGGCATCCTGGGAAAGTTTGGGGTTCGACTGGGACATTTTACCTTAGCTGAGGTAAGCTGAGGCATAGCTGCAACATGTACTTACCCCAAAGAAAGGTTGGTCAAAGCCAACTATTTTAATCTAAATATACATGACTCTATTAGCTATCAAAATATCACACTGTTCCAAATTTTGGAAGATTTACAAATTTCCCAAGGTACTGACTATAGACAGCATGCAAAGAAGTAAGTGAAGAACCAGATAAGTGTAAAGAGTATGACAATGTTATTTTAAATGATTTCAAATACACTTGATTCCTACCCGATTTCATTTCCAAAAGTGTATTGTTATCAATTTCATGTTTGGCTTTTCCGGGCGGAGGCACTCGCAGTGGTATGATCTGAGGGACACACACTGAACCAGCAGTCATTTTTCTCCTTACATTAAAAAAAGAAAGTGGATAAAAGTAAATTCCAATGTGTATCTATATTTGAACAAAAAAGTGGAAGAAAAGCACTTCATTTAGAGTGCAGCATAACTAGTAACAAAAAAAAAAAAGAGAGAGAGAGAGAGAAACAGAGACTACTGTTAATACAAATATTGAACCAGTTGCCATCAAGTCAATTCCAAACCATGGGGACCCAGTGTGTGTCAGGGTAGAACTGTGCTCTATAGAGTTTTCAAGTGCTGAGTTTTCAGAAATAGACCACCAGGCCCTTCTTTGTCGAACCACCAGTCTTCAGTTAGCAGCTGAGGGATTTAACCATGTCTCTCCTACAAATATTAGTCAATTTTCAATTGAAGTAGTTATTACACTTCAGCTGTATTTTTGTTGTTCAAGTCTTGTGTGGAGTTTTGATTATCTGAATACTCACCTCACTTCTGGGAAAAGAACACAAATCAACAGGACCAAGGGATGCGCAAATTAAAGGCATCAGGCAGAACAGAGACCATCACTAAAGATCTGCCCTGAGTTCCCACTTGATCATCATCACCTGTTCCAGCCTCCTGTAAGTGTACAACCTCTCTCAGCTTTGGGATGAGTCATCACAGCAGAGGAACAGAAATTAAATCTGTATGTAGCACGAAATGTTAATTTAGAACCAACTCCTTGGGAAAAGCCAGGTCTTTAGAGCTACAGTTGTCACCACAGTGGTTCTTGCATTTCAAAGCTGTAAGGAAACTTTAGAAGGACTGTAGGGTATAAGCTGAAAGGAACTTGGCATGGATTATTAACAGTGACCAACAAACACAATCTTCCATTCCATCTATTGTACTAGCTACAAGTATAGAAGCCTTACTGATCTTTTTCCTGGGGGAAAGTGTCATAATTTTTAAAAAAATGAGGTTTCAGAAAATAAAACCAATCTGCATATCACAGCAACCATCTACAGCTATGCAATGCCTTCTGAAAATTCAATGATTGTGGCTACATCCATATTACTTGATTATAATTTATATATTCGATTATAATCTATATATTCATTCAATTTTTACAGCCCACTTCTTGCACCCTC